>NC_142593.1:34235180-34571180 GCF_965207765.1 Zootoca vivipara
GGAAAAAAAAACATATCCCTGTATTTTTCCAAACAGCACTGCTCTTATTTTAAACATTTAAAAAAAATTCAGAAAGAGATAAAGAGATTATGAGAACATCTTTTTTAAAAACCAAAAACCAACACCATGTAGCATGCAGTAAAATCCATTATCAGTCCTTTGTTTGAATTCAGTTCACATCATCTTCTCATGGGCTATAAAGAGGTTCACTCTGTTCCAGAACAGTAATCACAATCCATTAAATTCTGTTCCCTGTAGTCTTTGTTCCCAGTTACATTTGATACTGTAGGAGTGTGTGTGTGTGTGTGTGTGTGTGTGTGTGTGTGTGTGTGAGAGAGAGAGAGAGAGAGAGAGAGAGAGAGAGATTTCATCTTAAATGTCCATTTAAGCAGCTTCACATAAATATGAATTTTTACTATCCAGTGCTGTTGCCTATTTGCTTAGTTTAATCATGGTAATAGGTAAAACTTGTTCACCAGGAAAAAGCAAGCTGAGAAACATATAAATTTTAACTTTATAAGGGTAGTTCTTTAAGGTCTTGCAGATTTCCCCTGTAGCATTGGAGGAGTGGGCTCACAGAAGGCAAACCTGACAAAAACACTCTTTCATAAATCCATCTCATCATGGGATTTTAGTCATGGGTAGTGGTTTGTGGAAAATTATCGTGTGGGAGACAAGCCTGAGGCACAGTCCTAAAAGAACCAAACATCCAACTTTTGTCTACAATTGCCTTTGATGCTTCAGCGTAACCAGAATTGGAGATGGGAAGTATCTTCACATCACAAACACTGATTCTCAAATCTGTTGAACGCCAGTTTTATATTGACTGGGTTGTTTACTCAGCTGTCTGTTCAAGAGTGTGTTTTTAAAATTTGGCTCCAAATATGTGCCAAAAATATGTACAAGTGGGGTACCCCCATGGTAGCAAAGGAGATATCCAAATTAAGGTAATTTGGACTTTATCCTGAAGGAGATCAGAACTTTATCCTGTTCTGATCTCAGAATTGGTGCATGTGCTGCCATTTCATTGGGTTGAGGGTTTCCTGCTTGGCCCTGGTATAAACAGGGGATTAAAATTTGAGTTGGACGACTTCCTGGGGCTCCTTCGAGTCCAGTGACTATGATTGAATATATGTATTTTATCACCAGAAAGCAGTATCAAAATAATACCTAGTTTATGGTTATTATATATAAATAGATTTCAATTTCTGACTTTAATCCACCACTTCTGAACAAAAGAGAGCAAAAAACATTTTGCAAATAATATTCTGACTATGTCTTCTTGAGTGAAGACTTTAACCGCAAGGCATTTAATATGCGATACTACCTTACTGTGAACCTGAATAAATGCTTTCTCTGTCCTGGTTCTGTTTGTTCTCTGTGTTCTTATTTTTTATTTTACTGCATTGAATCTATTCAGCCTTGAGGTAGGTAATGACAAAAAAACGACGACACAAACAATCCATTCACTAGGCCTTTGCTGCACCAACTGTTTCTGGGGCTTCAGGAGGAAAATAAAAGGCTCTTGGAAGTTTGCCTGGTCTGAGATGCATTACTCTATCAACTGGAGGCAAGAAACTACGAGCTAAATTTAGTTCAGTGTGCAGTATCTACCAAAATATTTAAGGTGTTATTAGAATATCAGATGTTATTGCATGTGCCAGTGTCCCGGGCAAGATGAATGGATGTAAAAATGTGCTAATAACATTTATGTGAGTGAAGTACACATCTTGGTTGCTACATAGTTAAAGTTCATGTGCTTTTCCATGCAACAGTCAGAAAACACAGGCTTAGTTACAGTGGTGAAAATTCATAAATTATTGATATGGAACCAAATAATGGCTTTTAAGAGCCATGCGGTCTGAGCTTGGAGCAACCGGCTCAGACCTCACATATTGAGCTTCTCGGGTAGACTGAAAGGGGAACAAAGGCCTGATTGCCTATCCAGGGGTGTCCAAACTTTTTTCACAGAGGGCCAGATTTGATAGAATGAACATGTGTGAGGGCCGACCTTTTTTTTAGGATTGATTGGAAATTAAACAAAGGGTCTGCTGGTTTCTCTTTAAGGTTTCCAGACTCAAAAGAGAGCAGGGCAATTAAAGGCACAGAAGTCCTGTCCTCTATTGAGTCTGGCAACCCTAGGGCCAGATTAGGGCCCCAGAGTGGACTTTGGACATGCCTGGCCTAGTCCATCCCAATATGGGCTAAACCTGGCAGGATAGCTTACTCTATGGTCTTAACTCCTTCAGGAATATTTAGATAGAAGCATGTTGGTGATATGAGGCTGGTTATCCCACACATAATAGCAATTGTTCTATTAATTGATACTCTCATTGTCATTTTTTTAAAAATGACAGTCAGCTATTTAGAATATTAAATATGTTATGCCCTCTGTGGTAACAGGGTGTCTTGTTGCAAGTCTCCAAAGGTGCAGGGTACCTGACTAATCCTTGGGATCAGAACAGCACTGCATTCTGATGGAGGAATGAGTAGCCAATTGGCACCTCAGGCATTACAGCCCACAACTTACTGAGACAATAGATAACCATGGAAGGCAGAAGATGAGATCTGGAAGAGCACTTTGAAGGCTCACTATTCACCCTAAGGTAGGAGTGGGGAACCTCAGACTCACCTCTAGACCTCTCTGTTTGCCCTCTGGACTGTTCCCAGGCCACGTCCTCTCCTCAGCCGCACACCCTCAACCAGGCCACACCTCTTACCAATCCTGCTCTCCTGGCTGGAATGTGTCCTTGAACTCTGACAATGTCCCCTTGGTTGTCTGGATGGAGAAGAGAGAGCGGGGTGTGAGTATGTGTCGAAACCAGCCTACTGCAAAATTCACATTTGATGTTCCTTCCACCACCCTGGAAGGTTTTCCAGAAGGGAATGCAGCCTTTCGTTTGAACAATGTTTCCCACCTCTACTTTTAAGCTGTGGAACCAATATAGGATGGTTGGTTGCAGGGGGCTGCAAAATGCGGTGTGGTGGGGAGAAGCTCTTTGTGGTGCCAAAATGCTTGCGGCATTGGTGGTAGCTCAACCTTGCCATGGTTTGAGCCTAGCAGACAATGGTTCATTTACCTTGACCATGAACTGCCATTGTGGCTGAATGACAAAGAACAAAGAATGACTGAGTGTAACACTCAAACAAAACATTTCATTTCCAACAAGTTTGGTCTGCTCCTTACTCATATTAAACTGTTACGTGCTTTTCTTGCAGCACTGGTGTGTGTGTGTGTGTGTGTGTGTGTGTGTGTGTACAATGAATGCCGGCACTGATTGAAACAGCATGAGCCAACTTGAAGGAACAAAAGCTGTCTTCCCCACTCTGTGTCATTCCCTGTTTCCGATATGAATTTTGCATGCATACATCTACATATATGTAGAGGGTCTTAAATCCATCTTTATCTCTTGCGCATGATACACTTATCTCTAAAATAGTCCCACAGATGAAATAAGAAGAATATTTGCACATTGTCTTTCTCCATTAGGGCTTCCCAGTCTGGTTTAAGCATGCTATATATACACAGTAGTAGAGCCTCACAAGCATCCGTGAAATCCTTTGTTCCTGCTCCTTGTTTTATCACCCAGCAGAAAGCAGTAGTGCTACAAGATAGCTTGCTGCAAGAGGGCTTCCTGAACCCACATTGATGATTCCCCTGGGCTCAGAGCCAACCCAAGACATTTTGGCACCTGAGGCGAATGGCAAAATGCTCCCCCCGCCTCCATCAGAGAAGAAGGTGTAGGTGAAGATCTACATCAGGAACAAGAGGGGAGGCAAGATCTACATTGGGAACAGGGGGAGTGGTGGAAATCAAACCAAACTTTCCCAACAGTTGAACTGGGAATCAAAGGCTGTTGGAGGGAAAGAGGCCTGTTCTGAGTCACACCAGGCAGGTGCAGAACCCAGGAGACCCCAGAAGGCAGGCCCTGCCATTTCCTCCCTAGGGGTGGGAGGAGACCAGCAGCACTTCCTATTCGCTGCGAGGCCACTGTGGCATGGGGGAGGTGCCAAGTAGGTGGCAGTTCTGGCCTCCAAGGGGTGCACTACAGCCATTGCACCGCAGCAACAGGCAATGGCATTCCTTGGAGGCCAGATCTGCTGCCCTTGTGGATCCTGCCGCCTGAGACGGTCACCTCACCTTGCCTCTTGGGTTGGCCAGCCCTACCTGGGCTGGTGACATTGTAGTTTAATAGGACTGGGTCTTCCACTGGGCAGTGTCAGACCAACTCAGTCAACAGATGCTGGAGGGCAGGGAGGGCCAACGTACCATTCTCCAGTGCAGTGGAAGTAATCCCTGTTGAAGTAAGATGCAACTTCTGAACCATGTGGTCCTCTTTGACTCCTTTGTCTTCTCTTACGCCAACGACTGCAATTATTAGTCACTTCCAACTTTTAAATATTGCTAGACAGAAAAGAAGAAAAAGAAAAAGTACAAATTGACTGAGATGATAAGAACAACTCACATATTCAGCATGACTTACATGCTAAGGATCCCAGAGCTGTAGTCATATTCTTAATTGGAATATAGGAGGTAAAATAAAGGAGGTAAAAACTTTAAAGGGAGATTAAAACCAACAGGGAAATTTTTTTTTTAAAAAAAATTAATGTTAAATTAAAGCGTACAACATCAACTGGAGTTAAACATAAAAATTATAACAAAATTTCATGTGTTGGCTAATATCTTCCAATACCAGCATCAAGGGCATTACGGATTAGTCGTGAATATAAATCCCAGTCCTTTTCGTCATCTGCATTCAGGCACGTGAAATTTATTTATTAACTTCATGAAGTGTGAGAGCTGGCATTTCTGACATCTTTATTTTCTTGATGGAAAGCCTCCTTTTCAGCTTCTGGCACAAAATATGTACTAGCAATGGTGGAGATGGGTGGGAGCAGAAAAGGTAAGGAGGAAACATAATAAAGAATTCAGCCAAATATATTCCTGCTTTGAACGAAAGGAGAAACTCTTATCTATTGCAGTTATAGCATTCAAAGTGCGAATGCCTTTAGTTCATCATAGGATATTATTTGAGTTTGAAATAGAGCTCGCAATCTGATTTATGTGTACAGCACAAGCATAAAGAAAACTATATTTCTTCCCCAGGATGGCTGAGGATTGCTGCATGGAAAATAAGGAAACCCTGGCATCCCTGCTCAAAAACAAAGCCTCACAGTGAGACCGGCTATGCATTAATATGTGTCAGATTCTGCGGTTAAGTGTCATCTGTTTCTGAGGGAAGGCAGGCTCATAGCTCTGGACTCTCTTGTCCTAAGCAAAAAAGTGTACAAGGCATTGGTAAAGAATCATCAACGTTCTTCAACACTTGAACCTTAAAAATCGTATATACATTCGCCATTGCTAGAATTTTCCAAACTGACAGCCTATTTGATAAGTAACTGAGGAAGAGACAGGGCATAACAGAGCATGACAAAAGGCTTCCAGGCCATGTTCACATGTCACACTAAGTCAAGCTTTGGTTTAGTGTGAATATGCAAGCATGTGGACTTCAGGAGAGGAGCCGACAGCTGCTTTGCTCCCTCCTGGTCCTTTTGGATGCCACACTTCACTGATATAAGCCAAACCATGGCTTAGTGTCTCAGCCATGCCTGGGGCCATGATTAAGCTCTCTCCAGACTAACCATGAGCTGCAACCAATAACTCCTCAGGCCATGCCCCTCACTGGCTCTGCACTGTGCCCACTTGGTGCTTTTGTCTGGCTGAACTGTGACAATGCTGCTTGCTTGTCTGGATGGAGACTGGGGATGTGTATGAGAAAACTTCTGGCTTTTGTGTAGCTGGAATGTAGCCTACTGTACCAAGGTAAGAGTGATATCCATTGTTCCACCTACTTTTGCCCACCACACCAACTGCTAGGATGCAATCCCCACAGAAGGTTGCCTCTAAGGGAATGTGGAAAAGGCTCCCCACCTCCGCTATAGACAACCATATGGTAATACCTGTTTACCTGGGCAGGGGCGCCGAATTGGGCCCCAGATCATGGGTGTCCAGCGGCTCCAAGGTAACACGATGTCACCCCCAGAAGTGGCGTCAGAGGCCCTGTGAGGCCTTGCACACCATTTCCAAGCCCCACTGAGACCTTGGACACTACATCAAAGGCCCCGCGAGGCCCCAGGCTGGATCTCTGGGACCTTGCAAGGAACTGGAGGTCCCATCCGAGGCCTTGCAGGGCCTTGAAAGCAGTGTCCTAGGACCCATGTGGCCTTGAAAGTAGCACCCAAGGCCTTGCAGGGCATTGAAAGTGGCATCCTAGGCCTCACATGGTCTCCGGCACCACTTCCGGTTCCTGGCGAGGAACCAGAAGTGATGTTGGAGGCCTCACAGAGCCTAGGGTGCTCTTTCCAAGGCCCCCCAAGGCTTCGGACAGGACCCATAAGTTGCATCCAAGTTCCTGTAGAGTGAGTGCTGAGCACCCACAACATTTTTTGTGGGTTCCCGGGCACCCAAGGCTCCTTGGAGTTGGCACCAGTGTACCTGGGTAAAACTCCCATTGGCCCAAAAATACTTCCAATAACAGATGTATAGGATTATATTATTATTTACAATATCATTTGATAGTATTGTCATTGTTGGGCTCTATAATGCTGGATCAATTCATTTTTATCTCTGGCCTTTACCCCATCTTTTGTTTCTGTGGCATCATTCCCACGACACTTCTCTGTTATTGGCTGGGCTCTGTATTGACACTTGAGTACAAAATAACAGCTTTGGAGAAGGTTAACATGACATTTCTTTTCTTAATCAAGTTTGCCATCTTATTGCATGGTACCATTTCACTTTCCTTTTGTCAAGTGAATTGTTTTCATGATCAGTTACTTCCTCAAGGACTAGAAAGGGCATTAATCCTCTCTTTTGTGTATACATTAGGTGACACTCTGCTCAGGAAGGGTATGAATCATCCAACTTTAAAAGTAGCAGGCTTCTTCTTATTGTCTGCTCAGCAGAAGGAGAATGCACAAGGTGAAATATTTTGGACAACACAAAAGTATAGCATAATTACATTTGATGAAAGAATGAGCCAAGATTTGAAGAGCTGGCCTTCAGGCTGAAGTGGGTACAATTTACAGAGGTAAGTAGTTAGATCTGTCTAATTGCAACTTCTTTCACAGAATTATGCAGAAACATGGAGTATAGTGGGCCATTAGGGAGCACCAACAACTTCCCTCCCAGCCATGGTGTGGCCCAACTCAAAAGACATGTGAGTTCTGGCACCCTCAGATGATGTCACACATGGGCACCATGAACTTGCCAACTTGCTTAACTGCTGGCTGAAGCCACAAGAGTAGCAAGCTTGGGGAGAGGTGGAGTGACCACTTCTCATCCCTAAAATGTTCAGTGGCCCACAGAGATCCACCGCCATATTATATCTGATTTGTTAACAATTAAGTAAGCCATGTTACCTTCTGCAGATCTTGCAATTTTGCCCAGGTGCCTCCACACTATTTTTGGATGATGTTCTTTAAGTTCCACCCCACCCCCCATCTGCTCTGCTCACAAGTGGTAAATGTTCATGTCCATAGACTTTGTGTACACAACAGCTTCTTATTTTTCAATCCTTTGCTGACCCGTCTTCTCCCTGCATAGCTTGTTTTAGGGCCTAAAACATTCAAAGATCTCATCTTGCACCATCCACTCAGCTCATTGCTCTAAAAATATTTCAGGATAGTTTTCTATCAACTGTTTCCACCTTGGATGCCACACATTTCTTTACAGTATTCCCCTACTGCACCACACAATAACAATTTATGAGTATAGTAAGCAGAGCAAAACAATTAATGTGGGTAGACTTGAAGGGTTACAAACATCTAGGCATTGCATTCAAATTAAAAAGAAAATGGGCTTATTGCAAAGGAAATCAGAGGTCACATGAGAGTTAAAAGAAATTAAAGTAGTTTAAAATTTCTCTCAAATGCATACATGAATGCCCAAGGACATTAAATATACACACATTGGCAGACAAGTTTCTTAAAGTGGGACTTGAGGGACTTTTGAAAACTGGAAACTGGTATAGTTAAATTGGCCTAACTTCAAAATCAGTGTGGATCAAATTCATTGCAATTGGTTCCAAGGATTATTCAAGTTGGTACCCCTGCAAACTTATATGTGGTAACTGAAATTATCCTCTGAAAAACAATCAAATCTAAGTTATGGACAATAAAACCATTGAAATAAGAGGTCTACAGCAGGTGTTTCAACCTTATGTTCCAAATAACGTATTATTGTAAGTTTTAGGTGATGGAGGACCTCTTTGGTCTCTTTCCGCTCAGTAATTCTTCACTGCAAAATTTCCAAGAATTGTATGATTAGCTGCAATCCTAACAATGCAATCCTAGGCTTGGCTAAGACGGCAGCCGTAAACATTTGCTCCTATCCCACAAAGGTTTTAAATCTAAAATCCTAACCATATCTATTCAGAAGAATGTTCCTTTGAATTCAATGATCAGTGTCAGGGCTAACATTACACATGAATAAGTGAAGGACAGTTTCACTTTCTACATCTCAATCCAAACCATACACAGAAAGGGGGAGGGGGTATCCGAAACAAGGAAGCCTGTTCTGGGAAGCACGTTTCTTCTTGCTGCACAGTCATTAATAAAAAATAAGAAAAAAGCTCCCTGTAGCAGCTGCTATTGATGCACACCGCTAACTTGCACATAATGAGGAGAAAGGCTTTCTCCGTAATTGAAAATCTGCAGCAACCTTTAAAAAGAAAAGATCAGCACTGAGTTGAACAAAAGGCTCATTCGGTGTGTGTGATCTGCTCTCTATGAGCTAGGGAATTTTTGGAAAATGTTACTCTTCTTCAGCTGTTTTATTGATGGACAGTATAGGAACTGAGAGCTGTGCCTGGTCATTTTTTATATTCATCTTGGTATGACTGGGGAAGGCAGTAGATTGGGCCAGGCTAGCTAGGGCAATATTTTCAGCTCTCTGTAACAACCCCCTTTTCCCTGGGGCTGACTTAGGGTCGCCAGAAACCATTTTTTAAAAAGATTTTGCCAAAAGAAGCTCAACAACTCCCCCCCCCCCAGCTTTTCTGTCCAGATTTCCACTTTTTGAAATATGGCAACCCAGGTGGCGCTAAGGGACCCAGGTGGCGCTGTGGGCTAAACCACTGAGCCTAGGGCTTGCTGATCAGAAGGTCGGCGGTTCGAATCCCTGTGACGGGGTGAGCTCCCGTTGCTTGGTCTCAGCTCCTGCCAACCTAGCAGTTTGAAAGCACATCAAAATGCAAGTAGATAAATAGGAACCGCTACAGCGGGAAGGTAAACGGCGTTTCCATGTGCTGCTCTGGTTTGCCAGAAGTGGCTTTGTCATGCTGGCCACATGACCTGGAAGCTATACGCCGGCTCCCTCGGCCAATAATGCAAGATGAGCGCGCAACCCCAGAGTCGGTCACGACTGGACCTAATGGTCAGGGGTCCCTTTACCTTTACTTTTTTACTTAGGCTTATTTCGGAGAACAGAGTGAGATGGGGAGGGGAAATTTGTTTGGAGCAATGAGCTCAAGGAGGCATCCAAAAGAGGGAATGCCAATTGTAGTAGGTAACTTTGATTACTCTCACTGTCTTGGCTCCCATCCCAAACCAGATGACAGATACATTTACTTGCAAGTAAAGAAGTAAACTTTTGTTTTGGTAGTCTAATAGCACAAACACAGCCGCTGGGAAAGAGCATAATTTAGTCCTGGTGGTCTTACAGGACAGAGGAATAGCAACAATAAATCCAGCCCAAGAGCAAAGAGTCCAAGATTAGCCTAAGACTGCATTGGAGCTGCAGCATTGTCCCAGCAAGTTCCCCTGCCTTCTTGCAAAGCTCTTAAGCAGAGATGAGAAGGCTCAGCTACTGATGTGACTCCCAGTCCCTGTGAGCATTCCTGACTTGGAAGCATGCACTTTTCCTAGGGGGGCAAGTCTCCTCCCTTCTCTTCAGCTCTGTTGCAGCAGGCCGTGCCCCTGAGCCCCGCTCAACCTCTACAGCAGAGCTTTCCAAACTGTGTGTTGTGACACATTAGTGTGTATTGGCTGCAGTGTGTAGGTGTGCCGCGCGAATGTTCCGCACGCTCCTCCCAGGGCTGGGAAGGGGTTAATTTAGCCTCTGGTTTGCTAGTAAAACAGAATTACTGTCACAAAATGATGCATGTTTAAGAAGTGTCTCACCAAAATGAAGAGTTTGGAAAGCTCTGTTCTGCAGGCTGGGGGTGAGCAGTGAACTAGTCCAATTTCCTGATGATACTAAATTGTTTAGGGTAGTTGAAACAAAAGGGATTGTGAAGAGCTGCAAAAGGAACTCTCTATATGGCAAATGTAATTTGATGTCAGCAAGTGTGAAGCGTTGCCATTGAGGCAAAACTAAGAATTCTAATTCCACATGTAAACTTATCGGGGTTTGAACTAGCAGAGACTGACCATGAATAAGACTTTGAGGTCTCGGGGTATGGTTCAATGAAGATGCTGTGAAACAGATGAAGGATACATGCCAGGGATCATTAGGAAAGGGGTTCGAAATAAAACCACCAATATTATAATGCTGCTGCGTAAATCTATGCTAGAACCACTCTTGGATTATTCAGTATAGTTCTAATAACTGTTGAAGATTCATTCCCTGTGTCTGCTGTCATGGGATTGTTGTCTATCACATGATGGTATATGTTTCCATTCCACAGTGGGAAGTGACGAAGACAGAATGTTTCTGTTACTGTGTTTCCTGAAGTAGGACTATTGTCCTTTGTTCTTTCTCTTTGCTGCCTGATGCTAGAAAGAGAGGGAGTCATGTTGCAGTGCTCCGAGTGTGTTTACAGTATATGTAAATAAAGTAGATTAGCCAAAATGCTGAGTTGCTGAGTTCTGTTACGCAACTGCGCAAACTCTGTGGATCCGTAAGTGTGTTGATGTTTCTTGGCATCAGTCGCTGTGATATTCGGGCTAAAGAAAGCTTTTGAAGCTCCCAAACGATTGACCAGGAGGGAGAGAACATGCCAGTCGGGCATGTGTCTTTGCCAGGGTCCAAACTCATGTGTAGGAGATCCTAACAGTAACCACCTCTCTCTCTCTCTCTCTCTCTCTCTCTCTCTCTATATATATATATATATATATAGAGAGAGAGAGAGAGAGAGAGAGAGAGAGAGAGAGAGAGAGACGAAAAATATGCTGAATTGTTGTTGTTTAGTCGTTTAGTCGTGTCCGACTCTTCGTGACCCCATGGACCATAGCACGCCAGGCACTCCTGTCTTGCACTGCCTCCCACAGTTTGGTCAAACTCATGTTCGTAGCTTTGAGAACACTGTCCAACCATCTTGTCCTCTGACGTCCCCTTCTCCTAGTGCCCTCCATCTTTCCCAACATCAGGGTCTTTTCCAAGGATTCTTCTCTTCTCATGAGGTGGCCAAAGTATTGGAGCCTCAGCTTCACGATCTGTCCTTCCAGGGAGCACTCAGGGCTGAATAGGGCAACCAAAATAATGAAGGGGCTGAAACAACTTCCTTTTTTTATATAATAATTTTTATTAGTTTTTATAGAAACAAGACAGACAAAACATACAAAATAAACTCTCTCCTTTCATTTTCCCTCCACCCCCAAGAACACTTCTGCCACCAGTGGTACCCATGGGCATTGAGAAACAAAGGGGTCCATTTTAAGCTGGGTTTGACCTCCCCCCTCCCTCCTCCACCCCCCTCCCCCCTGCCACTGAGAGGACAGAGGCGGAGGTTCTCTGAGGTTTGGTTCCCCCCCCCAGCTAATTCTTCAACATAACAATCTACTTAACAATAAAACAACGAAAGAAAAAACAAGAAAAAAGAAAAAGAAAAAAGAAAAAATTATAAGTTCTCACATCTTATTTTCTTAACAATATGTTTGTGGCTTCCTCGATTCTCTTCCTCCTGGTTTCCCTGACTTCTTTGATTGATTATGGCGGGTTTTCTATTCTAATTCAAAATCTTATTCTTATCATAATAACTTAATCCTCCTCCTTCTTCATGCTGCTCCCCCCCCGAGTCCCCTCCTGCCACGAGGATAACCCGAGGGGCTCAGCACTCTAAAGGTTCCATTTTTGTGTCTGAGTTTCCTTCTACCCCTCCCTCTCCCCTCAGAGCACCCCCTGCCACTGGGTGCAAAGAGTAAAGAGAGGGAGACAGGCAGCTCTCTACCCAAACACCTCTCTTAACACAAAAAATATTAGAAACAAAACTCTAAAATATTTCCTCAACCATTCTTCTATTCCCTCCAGAAAACTCCTAACCCTAAACTTATAAGACACTCTCCTTCCCCCCTCTCAATGTCTTTTCCCCAAATTGGATCAGCATTTCCTTTAGCTAGCCAAGATTTCAGAAACCGTTATTCACCAGCCAGAAAAAAAACCCTTTAACTAAAGTTTTCACCCCACACCAATTCTTTCCCACTTAAAAATTCCAGGCCTTTATTCCCCCCCCTCTCTGCCTTTCCCTTCCCTCACTAACACCACTCCACATTTCAGTCCCTCCAGGGTCCTCATTTCCATCAATCTTTATTTCACTTTGCTTCTCCTTGTCGGCCTTGTCTCCTTGTTCAAATCTTTGTTTTTCATCATCCAACACATATATTTTTTTTGGTCCAAATCAGTCTCCAAATTATCATGAAATTGTTGCTCCTCACACACAGTCTCAAAATCAAAATTGTCCTCTAAATCTTGGTCTTGCACCTCAATCTCCGTTACTGTTGGATTCAAATATTGCCGTTCCTTGTAGATGTCTTCCCATATTTGTAGATAGTTCAACACAGCCTCCTGGAAGGCTCGAGAAAACTTTGTTTTCATACTTCACTTAACCACAGGCAGACAGGAGATAAGGGCCAAAGGGTACTGGAAAATTCCTCTCTACCACGTTGTCGGCTCCATCTTGGCTGATCTTCTCCTTTGTCTTTAACTTCATCACAAATCAAATTTGAATTCCAATTAAATTACTTCTGAATCATCTTCAACCAGTTTTTACAATCCACAACAATAAAATCGATTTTCTTAGTCTTTTAGCAGTTTGACAGCTTTTGACAGCTGTCAAGGCACCTTCCCCCTTATTAATGCTGAACCTCAAGGGGTACCGACACCGGGGGCTGGGAAGGTTTGAAAAAGTCTTTCTTTCTCTCGGGTCCACAATCTGGAAAACTTTTCCCCTTTCGGCTTGAGAATATTTAATGCGCCTCCCGATTAGCCATTTGGAAGAGATCGGCTTCCGTTATTTTGGAATCACTTCCTATCTTCAAAATTGATATTTTTAAAGTCCACATAAAGATTTACTTTATAGAAATCTTTTGTTTTCTTGGAAGAATCAGCCGCTTGCAGGCTAAGGACTCGGAGCTTCACTTCAAGGAGGTAAGATGATACCCAAAAAATGGCTCCCGCGACTCCACTCCGCTGGCTCTCGATCGCTCTACGGAGCTCTCGGGCAGTGGAGGAAACGCGTCTGGAGCAAACAGCTGGGTGGCTATGTCACCGGGACTCTCTACCCGGTGTTTTTTCGGGGAGTCCGCTCGCTCTGCGGACTCCCCCCCCCTCCACGAAGCCAGGGACTTCGTAGCGCGAAGTCCCTGCGTCCTATTCCTGGTGTGAAGAAAGTGAATAGTCATCGTCCCCCTCATAGTACTAGAACTTTGGGGCCTGCAATGAAGGGTCTACTTCTTCACACATCACATAGCTAAACTTTGGAATCTGCTGCCACAGGACATAGTGAGGACCACCAACCTGGACCATTTTAAAAAGGATTAGACAAATTTATGGAGGATAGGACTAACAATGCCTGTTAGTCATGATGGCTGTGTATTTCCTCCTGTATCAGAGGGGGTATCGCTCTGAACATCACTTTCTGGGGAACACAAATGGGGAGAGGGCTATTGTGCTCAGGTCCAGCTTGTGTCCTTCCCACAGACATCTGGTTGGCCACTGTGAGAACAGCAAGCTGTTGGTCTGATCCTGCAGAACTCTTTATATGTTCTTGTGGATCAGTGCGCCATGCAGTATGTTCTCTCTCTCTGCATGTGATTTGACAAAAGCTGTGGATAACAATTAATGGCACATAGCTAGGTAACCTTGGCCCTCTTTTGAAAAAAAAAACACTTTTCCTGTAATTATTGAACTGCTATATTATATCTAAAATGATGATTACAGGGTTCATTGACTGCACCACCATGTTATAAGCAGCTATATAGGGTGGTACAGTCAATGAACACTGCAATCATCATCCTAGATTGCATACAATTACTTTTTACGTGATACTGCAGGATTTGTAAGAGAGTTTAACAGTACACAGACAAGCTCTTGTTGCCCCAGGTACTAGTTAAGGACATCAATGTAAAAAAGGTGGACTGTTTTAGCTGTTTTGTATGGAATGAGGTTCAGCTCACGCCTTCATTATACATCTTTAGGTGCCAGGCGAAAACGTTCCTTTTTAACCAGGCCATTGCCTGATTAATATCTAATGCCCTTTTAAATGTGTTGTGGAAGGCAGGGTTATTGGGTTGTCATTGTTTTAATTTTCATTATGTATTTTGTGTGTTTTTTTATACAGTGGTACCTTGACATCCGAATGCTTCGACTTCCGAAGGTTCCAACTTCTGAAGTCGACAACCCCGGAAGTCTTTTCGCCATGCATGCGCCTGCGCAGAAGTGGCACGCGTGGTCCGTGCATGCGCAGAAGCGCAAAATCGCACTTCGCGCATGCACGGAACGGGCGCTTCGACATCTGAAGACCTCGACGTACGAAGAGTGCTGCGGAACGGATTGCCTTCGTAAGTCGAGGTACCACTGTATTGTCATTTTATGTTGTAAACTGCCTTGAGATGTACGGGTATAGGGTGGTATACAATTTTAAATAAATAAATGACAGAACACTGTGCAATTAGTTGTGTATATTAATGTGTGCAGGTTTGTAGTTTCTGGAACAACTGTTTTGCTATGGAAGTGTGTAAGATGGTAGAGCATTATGCACTAAATTCCATGAAAAGAAAATGAGAAAAGACCTGTTGGGCGAAAACAAAAGGCCTATCTATTCTGGCATCCTACAAGCAAGATATGAAGTCAATTCTCCTTTCCTGCTGTTGCTTCCAGCAATTGGTATTTAGAGCATGTTGAGTCTAGAGAGCCATCACTACTAGTAGCCACTGACAGCCATTCTTTAATCCAATCCCTTTTCTAAACCATCTACTTCCATTTTATATCTAGCCATATCTTTCTCTAATTTGTTTTTGAAGCCATCTCTGTTGGTGGCCTCTCCTCCACTTATGCCAGCAACACCACAGCTTAACTGTGCAGTGTCTGAAGCAAGATTTATCAATCTTGCATTTGCCAACCTATCAGTTTTGATGGGTGAGCCCAGATTTTGGTGTTATGAGAAAGGGGGAAGGGGAATTCTCTCATCACTTTCTGCACACAACGCACAATTTTATAAACCCTAAATAAGGTGGCCAGGCACAAGAGAAGGCAGGCTTCCTGCACTTTTTTATAGTTTGTAGAAACGGGGAGTTCAGCAGGAGCTTGAATAACAAGTTACACCTGCTGAAATTCCCTTTTCAGCACAAGTTTATTTATTTGGAAGGGCAGTGCCAATCATGAGCCCTGTAGCACTGTTGGGATTGGGTGTGGGTTGATGCAGGAGGTGGAAGAAATAGTGAGGGGGGGCGGATTGGTGGTTAGAGGAGGGAGTACCTCAACTCCAGCCACTTTGGAAGGTGGAGCAAGAATGCCAGCCCCTCCCCACAACCTCCCAGTAGAGCAGAGGTTACATTGCAACAGTCCAGGCTGGTTGTAGGTCAAGGCATAGATTATTAGCAGAATCTGCCAGCTCCTGATAGGGTCACAGCGGGCAGATCAGCCTAAACTGCAAGGAGACTGTTCCAAGGACTTCCAAGCTACAGACCTGGTCTTTCAGAGGGAATATTTGGCTTAGAATGTTGCAGGCATCCTTAGCATATTTTGCTAGTGAAAGCCACCCTTGAGACATTGTGCCACCATAATAACGCAGAAAGTGAAAGTGTTGTATTGATACTGGCTATTTTCTTCAGAGCTTTCCTCCACTGTTCATGCTTTTGTCTCGGACACCCTAACATTTTATACTTACTGTAGTATTTAACCTAACCATTATATGGAGGATCTTTTGCCTGAAGGAGGAACACAGACTAGGACTAGAACAGAGACACGTTATAATTCCGTGTGTCTCCATTCCGCCGTGACAGCCTGTCATTTTCTGTTCTTTTCAAGAGATTGTGAATAGACAATACACGTAGGCTGGATACAGTTGCTTGGTAACCAGATTTTAAAACTTTCTTAAATGCAATTGCCTCTTTGCAAAAGAAACATCGATTAGTTAAATTTCCTTGAATGTTAAGGCAACAAATTCGGATTGAACTTTTAAAGCATCTCAATAAATCAAATGGAGAGTGCCTCCTTCAACGTTATTTAATTTTCAGGGCATTTTGAACCATCCTACCTAATATTCAAGGGTGTGGAAAGAGCGTGGGATGCTATTATACCTTGGCTTTGGGGGCGATTTCTAAGAGATAATTATATTCAGTTCGAATTAGCTTTCCAAAATAACTTTGCAGTTTGGATCCTTCACAATATGCAGTAAAATGTACTTGTGTACTTCTATTTGAAAAAATTCCCATTTCTCATTGCCTGGCAAGGCTAGTTGGGAAGAATCTTTAAAAATATGCCACCTGGGGTGTAAATTTACATAACTCATCTCATTTGATAAATTTTACACTGCTGAATCCAAATTTTGTTGTTAATCAGCCATCTGAGCCCGCATTTGTGGCCACATTTGCAGAGAGAAAAGCATGGCAGTGGGTCATTTGGATTATACATATGTGTATATCACTTGTGGGTTATAGATTTTGGAGTATGCAGGGCCGTCTTAAGGATACCTGGCGCCCTGGCGCCGTGGTGTGACGCATCCCTCCGGAGCCCCCGCCCCGCCCCGTTTCCCAGTGCAGCGGGCGGGCGCAGCATGCAGTGCGGCTGCTGCCTGGAGGGCCGGAGCCCTGTGCAACCCAGCCCGGCCGTAGGGCCGGCCCTGGGCCAGGGGGCGCTGCCCGCCCCTATTGCGACGCCCCTGCGCATGGTGGAGGCCGCCCCAGGCCCGCGCGCCTACGGAGAGCGGCCTGAAGCCGCTGAACAGCTGAGAGGCCCTGGCACCCCACGCCACCGGACCCGGGCCTAGAGACGGCCCTGGGAGTATGAAAACAGAATTCCAACATGAGCCCAAGTAATGCTTAGCATTTGTAAAGCGCTTTCAGAACACAAAGAGTCAGACTTGCTACTTGGATAGATACAGGGACAGTGAATTTCATTCATACAACATGTTAGTAGGGTGTATGAGGTTCTAGGGTAGGGGTAGGTACTTCTAACAGGGAACACATTATGCTTCTTCAGGTGTAGTTTGTCCACCTTTGGGGAGAGATCTTTTAAATATTGTGCAATATTGTTTTCATAGCTGCCAAGTCTCCCGTTTCCCCCGGGAAAACCCCCTTTTTACTTACCTTTCCCCGGTGCCCCCACGTATCACGTCGTCTCCCGTTTTTCTCCGTTATTTTCTCCTGCTGGCGGCCATTTTTTTTCTTTCCGATTTGCCCTTCTATGGGCACCAAAAATGGCCACCGCCAGCTTCAAAAGTCGCATCTACGCATTTCCAGAAGTGCATAGACGTAACTTCCGGTGTTGGCGGCGGCCATTTTTGGTGCCCATAGATGGGCGGAGCGACACCGGAAGTTGCGTTGGCTCACTTCCTGACATGCGTACAAGCGACTTTCGAAGCCGGTGACGGCCATTTTGGGTGCCCATAGAAGGGCAAAGCGACACCGGAAGTTACATCGATGCAACTTCCGGTGTCAAATGGCTGCCGGTCCTGGATTCTGCAGTTCGGAACTTGGAAGGTAAGATTGTTTTTTTTATATTAATGTTGTGTTTTAATTGTTGTAACCTGCCCTGGGGCCTTAGTGTGAAGGCGGGTAATAAAATGAGGTGGGGGACAGGGAGAAATAGGCTATTAGTTGACTTGGATGATAATTGCCAGTAAGAGGTGGGTAAAAACAGAAAACAGATTAAATCTCCACTCATACTTCCATCACCTCAAGGGTAGGGAACCTTTTTTGGCCCAGTGAACCAGATCTTTATCTTCCTGCCCACCTCCACGGGCCAACTTTAACAGATGGACCTGACCACCCAGCTGTCAATCATCCGCTGACTGATAGGTGGGTGCTCCTGCCCACCCGTCAAACTTGACCTACGTAGTTGGGTGGGAATGCTTTGCCAGAATATTCCCTGCAGGGAATGTACAATCGTACCTTGGTTCTCAAACGCCTTGGAACCCAAACACTGCAAACCTGGAAGGAAGTGTTTTGGTTTGCGAACATTTTTCGGAAACCGAACGTGCTCTGTTTTGAGTGTTATGCTTCCAACTTGAGTGCAACACTTCCATTTTAAGTGTTACACTGATGTCTGTCTGTTTTTGTTATTTATTTTGCGTTTTTGTTTTTGTGGTTCTTTTTGTGTGTGTGTGTCTGTGTGGAACCCAGTTCAGCTACAGATTGGCAGTGTGACTGCAGCACATTATTTATTGCTTTCATTTTATGGATCCATGGTCTCGTTAGATAGTAAAATTCATGTTAAATTGCTGTTTTAGGGGTTGTTTTTAAAAGTCTGGAACAGTTTAATCCATTTTGCATTACTTTCTATGGGAATGCGCTCCTTGGCTTTGGAACGCTTTGGTTTTGGAACGGACTTCCGCAACGGATTAAGTTTGAGAACTAAGGTACCACTGTACTAGCAAAGCAGCACGCAGCAGGGTGAAACCCTGTGCTCACCAACTGATGACTGGAGGATTCAATCCTGCTAAACTGCAAGTGTCTGCTTCACCAGTGAGTTCCCGGCAGAACTGGCTGATGGGCCAGAGATTCCACCCTGTATTAGCTTGAGCCAGTCACTCTTCATCACCCTGTCTTAACTCCAGGGCCTGCCTGCCAATGAGTTGCCCCAGAGTGGCAGGCTCTCATGATTGGCACTGCTGCCACTGCATACCTGCTATGCATCTATCACACAGCGCCTGTTGCTTGCCACCACTGGATGTTTGCTGCTGTAGCCACCACACCCACAGCTCTTCCCCCTTTGCCGGGAAGCCCCATTTCACTGGTGGCAGTGGAAGAATGGATACAGAGGAGGAGCCGTAAGTGGTGGCGGGGAACAGTGTGGGATGGTGCTTGCCGCTGCCAGGCACTTGCAGTGGCTGGATGCTTGCTGCCTCCTGCTCGTGCACTGCAGCTGGACTCCCCACCATGGGGGTCGTGGCTGTGGTGGTGGGGGTCACAGCCATGGTGGAGGAAGCAAAGCAGAAGGTGGCAGCAGGCATTTCCCCTCAAGCAGCAAAAAGTCTTGCACCGGCCCTGCTTACCTCACTACCTATTGTTTATGCAAGGGGGAGGAGAGATCTCAGAGGTGAATCATGGCAGCCCCTTAAGTTATACATACGGTTGTAGAAATACCTATGAATTAAAGTGGGCCATATTCAGAGCTGATTAACTGCGATTCCCTACTGGCGCTAAACAAACAGAATGCATTTTATAATTTTCTGCTTGATAACTCAAGGCAGAGCTTTTGCGCCACCAGCATATTCCAGATAAAGCTTGACAGTATGATGAATGCTTTCCTTTCCTTGCTCATATTTTTCGCTTTTTGCTTTTTTTAAAAAAAAAGCATTTTTCTCTACTTTTCTCTTTTTTAAAGTAGGTTTAGATTAACATTTAGTTATGAATTAATTAATTAAGTTTATGTCCTGCACCATCCTCCAAAGGGCAGAAAAAAACAGAATAAGCAGTAGTTAGTTAAACATAAGCTTCTAAATCGGGTGTGTGTGTCCCAAATTGTGTTCTGTGGACCCCCTGCAGTCTGCAACCTTCATGCTGTTGGTCCACAGTGTGCTTTTGAAGAAGAGCAGAAGCATAAGAACATAAGTGGCGTTGGATCAGGATGGGTAAAAGATGGGGGAAGAGACAAGGGGAATGCTGACTGCTTTGCTAGTCACCCTGGAGTAGTTACAAAACACCCATTAACTCCAATAGGACTTACATCTGAGTAGACATGTTTAGGAGAGCTGCACAGTAGACCATTTTATTCTCACTGTTTCCTTAATTGGAGGAAGAGTCAGGTTTGACTTTGCAGCAGCATTGCAATCCTGTTATTCTGGATAACATGAATGATAACTGCATGACGGGGATGTGTGAGTCTTAAAACTGGTTTCGTTTATGTATATTAACTTATCATTATTACTTGTTTTACTACCTGCTCTTCACCAGCAGGTTCCAGGGTGGGTTGCAAGGAATTAAAATTCAATATTAAAAACAGTTAAAATAAAGTATGATCACAGGAATATTGTACCCTACCTCTCAAAGTATATATGGAGACATATCAAGAAGGCTATAATGCATATAAACCATGATATCCTCTTATCCCATGAAGGTTAGTCTAGAATCCTTCCCTTTGATTGACTTGTTTCCTACTGTAGGCAGAATTATTAACCTGAAGGAGAATGAAAATATGGCACATAGGAAGCTGTCTTATGCAGATTCGTATCTGTGGTCCATCTGATCCAGTATTGTCTGCACTGACTGGCAGCAGCTCTCTGAGGTTCCACACAGAAACCTTTCCCAGCCATGCTCTGAAATGTATGCAAAGCAGGTGCTCTGCCATACTGATCTACAGCCCTTCGCTACCCCTGCAGTGGAGTCCACAAAAGCAGCTCTACATGATTTCTCTACTTGATTGCTCTGTGTCTGGTCCCTATTTCCATATTGAGTTCAGAAATTACTGGTAGACAAATCCTGGAGAAGCTTTGGCATATGCCATAAAACCAGCTGAGCTTGAAGAAACGTTGTTGTTGTTTCAATTGCATTTTCACTCCACGAAGAACAGTTCAATATGTCAAACTCAACCAAACAACTAGCTAACCTGGTATTACGATTCTAGGCAATGATACGTGCTTCTGAACCAACACAATCTAAGGAACAAAGTCTAAAGCAAGTAACCCATATTAGTATCTCAAAGTGTTTTTTGCTTTGCTCATAAGGCCAGCTAGTCCCTGAAAGGCACTTTCAGCCCTGGGCCGGTCAATGCTCCCTGACACCATTCCTTCACCTAATCGCCCTCTGAAAGTTTGTGCAGATGTTCTGTCATAGGCTCAGCTCTCTTGCCTTCCCCAACCACCAAGCCACTGAACTGAAAAGAGACCAAGGAGTAGACACTTGGCTGCGCCCCAGAATCCTTTCTTCCACTTTGCAGTGTATTTATGCAGTTGCTCCCATTTCCACCGGCAGGACATACAAAACAGAGCAATGTCGGTTCACGCACCTCCTGTGTGCTTCCTGATGCAGTCTACTGGGAAATGTTCTGAGCTTTACATTCTCCACAAAATTCTTTTTAGAGCCGCCAACTTTCATTTGGAAAGTGCTGCAAAGATTCTGCATTAGGTGGGTGGACATTTTCAGAAACAAACCCCAGTTGGAAACTGATTGCATTTGCGATAACAACACAAAGAGATCCTCCCCAGAGGTCCTTTGTGGGTGGAATTAGCAACCATTAAACAGAGTTTAATTATATGTACCATTATTCTGCTCTGTACTCTTGACAGACACTGCAGCATATCACCAAACCTTCTCTTCTGTTATTTGAAAGTTTGGTCTCCTAGCAGAAAGACAACCATGAGAGAGAAATGGTAAATCAAGGTGGGGGCGGAATGGGATTTTATTATGCATCCTCTAAGTTGTGGTTTTCCCAGTAGTGATGTATAGAAGTGAGAACTGGACCATAAAGAAGGCTGATCGCCGAAGAATTGATGCTTTTGAATTATGGTACGGGAGGAGACTCAAGAGAGTCCCATGGACTGCAAGAAGATCAAACCTATCCATTCTTAAGGAAATCAGCCCTGAGTGCTCCCTGGAAGGACAGATTCTGAAGCTGAGGCTCCAATACTTTGGCCACCTCATGAGAAGAGAAGAATCCTTGGAAAAGACCTTGATGTTGGGAAAGATGGAGGGCACAAGGAGAAGGGGACGACAGAGGACGAGATGGTTGGACAGTGTTCTTGAAGCTACGAACATGAGTTTGACCAAACTGCGGGAGGCAGTGCAAGACAGGAGTGCCTGGCCTGCTATGGTCCATGGGGTCACGAAGAGTCGGACACGACTAAACGACTAAACAACAACAACAAGTTGTGCATGCGGATGGATGCAATGTCAGTTTTTGTTCTCTCTGTTACTTAGTTTTCCAGTCTTAAATTAAATTATTTCCATTACTACAGCACTTTATGCATTTTTAAGGAGGGGAGGAATCCTCATAGAAAGTCAGCAGTGAGGATGCCTGCTGAATCTCTGCCAATGATGCTAAACACCCCGCTTCAGCTGAGCTTCTGAAACTTAGGAGGCAACTAATAGTGCTGCTCTGAATGATCTCAGGGATCAAACTGGGATATTAAGGGCTCAGGCTCTCCTTAAAGTATCCTGAACACATGTTGTTTTGTGCATTATGTGTGCTGTGGTGCAGGAAGGGGTGGCGGTGACATGTCTCTCTTCCTGGGAATACCGTACATTGGCCACATTCACACCATACATTTAAAGCACTATGCCACTTTATACAGCTGTGGCTTCCCCCAAAGAATTCTGGGAGTTGAGAGTTGTGGGGGAACCTCTTTTCCCTCACAGAGCTATGGATTTCATATAGTCATTTAACAATCAATCCCTCTTCACAGGGAACTCTGGGAATTGTATCTCTGTGAGGGGAACACTAACCTCCTGAGCATTTTCAGCACCCTTAACAAACTACATCTCCCATCATTCTTTGGGGAAAGCCTTGACTGTTTAAAGTGGTACAGGAAAGCTTCAAATGTATTGTGTGTGGGCAGCCTCCTCACCACAGTTCCTGACTGGTGGGCCTTGGCAGTGTTTCTATGTAAAAAGGAGGCCCATCAACCATTTTTCCACCATAGGAGGGTTTTCCAAGCTGTGTGTTTTTCCCTCCCAGGCTGGATGATTATACAATACAGTACAGCAACCATTCCATTGGCCATTGGGGCAGCACATATCTTCTTCCAGCATAATTGGTGCATAGGATTGCTCCATAAGAGATTTTGTATTTATTTTAGTCAAGGTAGCTCATGCAACTCCATGATTATGGTTAACTAATATTATGGTCAATTATTACTAACACGAGTATGTTAGCTTTATACCATGTTGTGTTAGCAAAGCAATAATGCATTATTTGTTATTATGAGAATTAAAGTAATCATGCACAGCTTGATCTCAATAGCTTAAAAGCAATTGTAGTGCAATCAAACAAACGAACTGTGAGCAGCCTCCACTTATCATTTCCAAAATTACCAGTTTCTCAAAAGTCAAGCATTTATTAATGGTGCCATAAAAGCAATGAATTCATTATTTCTTTTAGTGGATCCAAAATATGTGTTGGGGAATTGTCTGATAATCGCAACGTTTGCTCCCTTTGGTCATTTTATATAGCCAAATTATCATGAGAATGCATACTTTAATTTTTGAAAACCTAATTAACACAGGCTTTGTTTTTGTTGATCACATTTAAGATTTATTAATATTTTGCAATCTTTTCATTTGAAAAGCAAGATAGAAATGATCTTGCATGGAAAACTGTTGTTGGTTTTTCTTGCTGTCACTGTCATAAAGGACAATACGTGGCATACTTCTTCTGTGAAACCTCTGCTTCTTTCAAGGTTTCCATCAGATTTAATAGCACTGATGGAGTCTGCCTCTGCAGTGAACAGCTGATCAGTTGAAGTGGGAAGGGATGCCTAGCAAAAGTCTCACCTCAAAAGAGCAAAATGTTTTTAAAAAACAAAACTTGTCATATACAGTAGGCCAGGGGTCCCCAAACTAAGGCCTGGGGGCCAGATGCAGCCCAATCACCTTCTAAATCCAGCCCGTGGACAGTCTGGGAATCAGCATGTTTTTACATGAGTAGAATGTGTCCTTTTATTTAAAATGCATCTCTGGGTTATTTGTGGGGCATAGGAATTCGTTCATATTTTTTTTTCCAAAATATAGTCCGGCCCCCCACAAGGTCTGAGGGACAGTGGACCGTCCCCTTGCTGAAAAAGTTTGCTGACCCCTGCAGTAGGCTCACACTTGTCATATAGACTCATACAGTAAACACACATCCACGAACCCATATTTATTAAATTACATTTGCAACTCTTAAGGAACCACGTGTTAAGGGCCATGTTGCAGTCTGAATGAGCCTTGGGGGAGGGGGTGGCGGGACACCTTCTGCTGGAGCGAATGAAAGTTCTTTTTCCAATACAACAACATGCATGGGTCTCCCAGTCTGAGTCAGGAGGACTGCAGTGGAGAGCAAAGGGTTAAACCCTCCTCACACCTGCAATTTACTTTTAGAAAGTCACTAAAACAGAGGTGCCAGCTTGTGAGGGGGCCAACGTCACCCGTGTGATGTCAGGATGCTGGGAGGAGCTGGGGGTGGAGTCAAACATGATGGCCGCATGGCTTCAATGGCCAGTGGCTCCTCCTCTGTTTCCTCCTGGCAGAGCCATTGGTGGGAGACTACTTCTACCCCCCTTCATCTCCACAGCAGCAGCAGCAAGATGAGAAGGAACCAGCCATGGGAGCCACACCACACTCAGGAACACGCTCCCAAAAAATATCGAGGGCCCCCATAACAGCTCAGCCACAGGAACTGGTATACCAGCACTCAAAGTTACCAATGCAGTTGCTAATTGTGCAAATGGTGTCTCATCTACACTCACACAGACTTTTTTAACCGTACCGCATCATAGAAAAGCTGAATTCTATAGCCGTCATTAAAACCTCACAAGTTACGTATTATTCAGCGACAGAAGCAGTTCTATCTGTTCTTGTTAGGCTGGCAGCTGAACCCCAGTAAAGGTAAAAAGGTAAAGGACCCCTGGACGGTTAAGTCCAGTCAAAGACGACTATGGGGTGCTGTGCTCATCTCGCTTCAGGCCGAGGGAGTCGGCGTTTGTCCATAGACAGGTTTCTGGGTCATGTGACCAGCATGACTAAGCTGCTTCTGGCGAACCAGAGCAGTGCACGGAAACGCCACTTACCTTCCTGTTACAGCGGTACCTGTTTATCTACTTGCACTGGTATGCTTTCGAACTGCTAGGTTGGCAGGAGCTGGGACAGAGCCACAAGAGCTCCCCCCATCGCGGGGATTTGAAACACTGACCTTCCGATTGGCAAGCCCAAGAGGCTCCGTGGTTTAGACCACAGCGCCACCCACTCTCTCCTGCTCAGTAAGATCTGTCTTTTTCCTTTCATGTGGTTAAATGTTAGAAGGGAACAGTTCCTATATTTAAGTTTCTGCTAATAAATATACAGTTTCTTCACAGAGAGACATACCTTTGTTTTAAAACAGGCATAGGCAAACTCAGTCCTCCAGATGTTTTGGGACTACCACTCCCATCATCCCTGGCCACTGGTCCTGTTAGCTAGGGATGATGGGAGTTGTAGCCCCAAAACATCTGGAGGGCCAGGTTTGCCTATGCCTGTTTTAAAATATGGCAAGACAGAAGAATCATTAAGCCTGATCTACTATTTTTTTATGTTGTGAACTGCCCTGAGATATATGGACAAAGGCTGGCTAAATAAATAAATAAATAAATAAATAAGCACCAGGAACTAATGTGGACCATTTAGCTTCCTGTGGCTTTTGTCTCCCAACCAAGGGAGCAGGTGCCTATTGGTTGTAGTGCAGGGGTCCCCAGACTACAGCCCGCGGGCCAGATGCGGCCCAATTGGCCTCCCAATCCGGCCCGCGACGCCCCCCGCCGCCCGCTGCCGCCGCCCGCTCTTGCTGCGCACTGCGAGGCGGCACGCTTCCAGATCTGAAAAAAATCACCAAAAATCGTTTCTGCGCATGCGTATGGGCCTCTCCCGACCCAGAAGAGGTCATTTCTGGTGCACTTCCGGGTCGGGGGAGGCCCATACGCATGCGCACAAACAATTTTCGGCAATTTTTCCGGCCTGGAAGCGTGCCACCGTGCCAGTAAATGGGTTTGCGCATGCGCACTGGCGCGCACCCCTACCCTCCGGCCCACTGCGCGCGCATCCCCCCGCTCTCTGGCCCGCCGCGCAATCGGTGTGGCGGCCAGCGGCCCAAAGGCGGGTAAGTCTGGGGACCCCTGTTGTAGTGGGAAGTGGTATGCTGGGATGTCAGATATTCACTGAATGGTAAGTTTATAACATTTCCTGTTAAGTTGGCTCATTCTTCACAGGCTCCCGAGTGACACAATTGATGGGATGCAATTATAATCATTATTGTAGCTGGCTGTAATTTATCAAAATACAATGTTGCAATTTACTGGCTGTCATTTTGTTGAGTTATTATAAAAAAAAACAATGGCGAAATTGCAAATGTCACTTTTGGACACATACACACAAATGGATGTGAATTCTTTTGTAGCCGGACTTCCCTGGTAATTTCTAAATAGTGGCTAATTATCATTGAGCCATCTTTGCATGGGCTCTGAAGTACGTGCCACTGTTCAATACAGTATTCTACCATTATCTCATGCCCTGACATTTTGTTCACCTACTCCAACTGAGTAGGCACAATTAATAATTCAATAGAAAGTTAGTGTGGCCAAGCTTAATCCTTTATGCTCATTTGAAAGCAAGGGGGGGAGGGAGAGGAGAAAATTGACCTCGATTTGCTGCTGTGAGTTCCATTGACCCAACATAATGGATTTATAATGCCCAGCTGTATTTCCAATTTCATATCAATACAAATTCACAAAAGAGGTGATCTGTATTAATACAAGACTTTGTTGCACAAGTAGCTCTTTCAAGTGGAAGTAACCTTGCCACCATGAAATTAAGCACATTTTCTAAAGGACTTCCTTGTGCATTGAATGCAACGTATTTCCATATATTGTCTGAGATCTGTGATGGTAAAGCTGCAATCCCATACCAGGAAGCAAGTCTTACGCAGGCCCAGCCCACTAATGAGGCAAAGTGAGATGCCCGCCTCAAGAGGGCAGAACCCCAAGAGGTGATGTGCACCTCGCCTTGGCCATCAGTGGAGAAGCAGTACTGGTTTCTGGCAAGATCTTGCTCAGGTAAGAGAGGCCTCAAGCTGCGAAAAGAGATGCACCACTCTTGGTCTCATCTAACTTGAGACATGCAGGTTGGCCACTGTGAGAACAGGATGCTAGACGAGGTGGACTTTGACATGATCCAGCTGAGCTTTTCTTGTGTTCTTATTGGAGCTTACTTCTTAGCGGAGCAAGAATAAGACTGCACTGTAATGTACCTGGAGCTTTGCTATGGCACTAGAAATCAGAAGACTTTCCTAATAGACTTAAGGTATGATTTGATTACTTGACCATGTTTTGCATTCTGAATTGCTTGCTAATGGTCAGTGGTTAGCACTGACTATGGCAGCTCTCCTCTCAGAATGTGCAGCAGCTGGGGTCGGGGTGGGGAAGTGATTTTCATCAGAACTGCAGTGCATAGACCTATATATGTCTCAGCTTTCACAGAAGCTGGAAACCTGCACAATCGAGGTTCCAGTTCCCTTGGAAGCCTATGCATGTACAGGGTCAGTCCTTTAAAAGAGGCCCCAGAGTACACATGTTCAACGGGGCCTCTTTTAAAAGACTCACCCTGTAGTGATCAATGAAAGCTTCTGCTGCTTAGACACCCATGCCCAATGCACAGATACAAGAGAATGGAGATGGGAACTGGAGAGGGGCTCACGGCACGGCACTGCTGCCCCTTTTAATGAATGGACTTCCCTCATGTATATAACACATGAAGAGATAGTTGTCTGAAATATGCCCGGTGTCCATATGCATTGGGTTATGCCAAAGCACATTTTCATGCCCATGCTCACATCACAGGGGACATTTTGTTGCTTCTTTTGGAGCAGGTAGCTGCAATCTTTTTCTACAGTATCCATTGATCCTCTAAATGAAACAATCTGAAGGTCAAACAATATGTGCTGCAACTGAGTCTATTGAAAGACTGCTCTCTTGATACCTTGTTCTCTGTTGTTGCTTAGTGGAAGTTTCTTTGACCCACGATAAATTGTCTTGATTGTTTTCATCCATTCCCTCCTCCTGGCGATTCACCCATTCTCTTTTGTCCTCTTAATTCTCTTTGTTCAAAGTTTCTGATGCATTTTAAAATTTGAAATAGTTATTTGTCTTTTGCAGGTTTTCTACAAATCCACAAAAGATTAGAGGAGTGGGAGTCCAGGTCTGTGTGGAACAGTTATAAAGGCATTAGGTAAAGGTGAAGGGGCCCCTGACCATCAGGTCCAGTCGTGTCCGACTCTGGGGTTGCAGCACTCATCTCGCTCTATAGGCCGAGGGAGCCGGCGTTTGTCCGCAGACTGCTTCCGGGTCATGTGGCCAGCATGACAAAGCTGCTTCTGGAGAACCAGAGCAGTGCACGGAAATGCCGTTTACCTTCCCGCCAGAGCGGTCCCTATTTATCAGCAAGCCCTACAGACTCTGTGGTTTAACCCACAGCGCCACCTGGGTCCCTTATAAAGGCATTAGTAAACTCTAATTTGATTCCAGAGTCCTTGTCTGCAATGCCTTAATGAAAGAATAAATGAAATAAAGGTCTTCTAGAATCACCACTAACAACCAAAGGTTGACCTGCTTATCATGGAAAAAGTAGCAACTGCTACCATTAATTCTGGACCCTCTTATTGTTATAAGACAGGGCCTCCTAGACTGTAATTTATATTTGCCCAATTCTGCAAAATAGAGAGAGATTCCAGTTCTTTCCTGGAATATTGTGCAGTGGCAATTTTAGAGTATAGGCGGCGAATCCCTTGACTTACTGCTGAAATATTTAAATTTGCTATTTATGAGAAACTTGGCCTGCAGAACCTGAAATTGCTAAAATTCTATTCAAAGTGGTTTCAGAATATAAGTGCTTCCTTCCTTTAGGAAAAAGGACAGAGGCAGACCAGCTGGAGGGGTGGCTGTTCTCATTAACCTAAAATTAAAAATCAGTTGTGCACAGATAAACTTTGAAAATAATTTCCACTGCTTTTATTTCCACTGCTTTGTCACAAAACTCCAGCTAACTTTAGCTGGCATGGTATGCAGTCCTTGCTGCAAGAAAGTTGAGAGTTCCCATAAAGTTCAGAAAAGAGTTTTAACTTCCCTGTAGAAGGAGAAAGCCAATGCTTTACAGGAGCCCCTTTCCACCCCTCTACATAACATCCCAAAGCCATTCCTCATATAATAACATACCATATATCAAACAGCTAAAGGTAAAGGGACCCCTGACCATTAGGTCCAGTCGTGGATGACTCTGGGGTTGCAGCGCTCATCTTGCTTTATTGGCCAAGGGAGCCAGCGTACAGCTTCCGGGTCATGTGGCCAGCATGGAAATGCCGTTTACCTTCCCGCTGGAGCGGTACCTATTTAACTACTTGCACTTTGAGGTGCTTTTGAACTGCTAAGTGGGCAGGAGCTGGGACCGAGCAACGGGAGCTCACACAGTCGCAGGGATTCGAACCGCTGACCTTCTGATCGGCAAGCCCTAGGCTCTGTGGTTTAATTCACAGCGCCACCCGTGTCACTGTCTACATAACAGTCGGGATGGATAAATCTGCCAGTTTCAGTTCCTCATTTTTCCCAACCTAAGTTCAGTTTTCCCCACTTCTGCATCACCTTGTAAGAGTCCTCACAAAAAAATTGTATACATTTTCATGCACATTTGACTAATATACACATTTGCAAGGAAATTCCGCTAATATTGCATGTTTGAATGCCATTTTCACCAATAAATATTTGTGTGTGCGCACACTTTCCTTGAAAATACACCTTTTTTCATGCATATAATTTTGAAGGATACCTTCATCATGGTCCACACATTGGTTTGGGAAGTAAAAATTAGATAAGTTTACATTAAACTGTAGGGTGTGTGGGTTGTTAGGGGAGGGATAGTACCTCTGGTGGGGGACACATGCCATTCCCCTTCTGGGGTACTTTGTCCACCTTTGGTCCTTGCACACAGCTCTCACAGGTGGCTCCTAGAAGCTGTCAGCATGCGATAGGGGCCACATTACGAGAACAGCCTTGACTGGCCTGCTAAACTGGGTGAGGGTAGCAGTTTGACTTCACCCCCAGAGGTACCCCTCCATTGTCTCTTGAGACAGATGGATGCCGACAAGATTAAAATGCAAAACAAACGAGTTTCTCTCTCTTCTCTGCCTACCATGTGTGCCAACCTCAGAATCAAACTTTTATTATTGAGATTCCACACTATATGTGAATAATGAATAACTTAATTGTAACAATTGATCAGTTCCATTGTTACCTACCTCCCACTGGCATAATAATAATAATAATAATAATAATAATAATAATAATAATAATTTATTTATACCCCGCCCATTTGGCTGGGTTTCCCCAGCCACTCTGGGCGGCTTCCAACAGAAAAATGAAATAAAATAATCTATTAAACATTAAAAGCCTCCCTAAACAGGGCTGCCTTCAGATGTCTTCTAGCTGCTTTTGTCTTTGACATCTGATGGGAGGGCATTCCACAGGGCGGGTGCCACTACTGAGAAGGCCCTCTGCCTGGTTCCCCGCAACTTGGCTTCTCGCAACAAGGGAATCGCCAGAAGGCCCTCGGTACTGGACCTCAGTGTCCGGGCAGAACTATGGGGTGGAGACGCTCCTTCAGGCAAGCTCTATCTTTTCTTATCCTTTCTGAAAAGGATAAGAATTGGAACGGTAAAGAGTGAGAAAACTTCAATTTAGGGGGAGTAGAAATATATACTATTCAACATGCCATTGTAGCTCACTGCCAGAAGTGTATGGATATATGTGTGATGTTCATCTCTCACTCTAGGAGTCCACTGTGAGCATTGGCTTTAAAGAAAGTAGTAGTAGTATCTGTGGCTGTCAATTAAAAGCAAAGGCACACATTTGTAATATTTCAGTGAATCTAAGCAATAGTATGAATGACAGGTACATGATTTGGGCTCAGCGAGATGTATTTCATCAAAGCATAGCATTATAGCAGCAATGCAAGAGCAATCGGTTACGAGCTGCTTTTTATATTCAACTCTTTGGCTTTGAATAGTTTTTCATGCCTATCCCCAGTTCACATGGGATTGTAATGGAAGTTCTAAATGGACTCAGCTTTTTGTTTGCATGCACTTGGTTCAGCATAGAGAAGGTTTTTCTTCCTTCCTTCAGTTATAATAACATAAGAGTAGCCCAGCTGAACTTTACTGCATCACTTCAAAAGTCCATGTGGGCCATGTGACAGCAGTCCTGAAAGCACTCCACTGGCTGACAGTGTGCTACTGGGCCAAAATAAAGGTATTAACTCTAGCATATAAAACTCTAAATTGCTTGGGACCAAAGTATCTAAAAAGGTGCCTTTCCCAGTACCAAGTATCTTGGAGCCTATGACTGGCAGGTGAAGCCTTGCTGGTGGTGGTGCCACCAGGGGCTGCCTGGTTAGTGTTGACTCATGATAGGGCCTTTTCAGTGGTGGTTCCTTGGTTATGGAATGCCCTCCTTAGTGACATGCACCTGCCTCCATTATGATTAATTTTCAGGTCGAATTTGGAAACATTCCTGTTTACCCAAGCATTTTTGTTGCTGTTTCTGGCAACCTCAAGATCATTGGGTAGAAGTTTGTTTTTAATTGTAATAGTTTTTAGAATGTTTTCATCTACTTTTGTTTTTTAATTGTTTGCCAGCCTGGGTCCCTTTTGGAGGAAGAGCAGAATATGAATTCAAATAAATGTTGTGAGTTTAGGGTGCATGGTTAGGCTGTATTGCCCGAGTCCCTTCTAATTCCTGGATCCAGTAAGGATTCAATTGTTAGATTAGCCAGGCAAGTACCATAATGCCCTCCTAAGTATGGGTCATTAAGGTAAGAAAGGAAGTGGCTCTGCACAAGAGGACAAATATGTGCCCCCTCCTCAACTGTCTGGTAGTTAGAAAGTCAAAAGGTGAGAGTTGGGGTATGTGAGCTAGGAAGCTAGAAGCAGGCTACAGGCTGGGCAGCTGAGAGACAGAGCCATGCCTGATTTCTGCTGGAATCCAAGGCTGGCTATGGGAGAAGCAAGACTTCTTGGAGTGTTAATGCTGTGAGCCCATCCATTGTAGGCTCAGGTTGCATATATGTGAAAACAAACCATATATTGTAAAGACACCACAATCTCTGAACTGTGGGTAAGCGCCTGGAACCTCACAGTGCTTGGAGATTGGAGTGGCATGCAAAAATATTATAGTATCTACCCTATTCTCTTCACTGTCATTTGTTTCAATTGGTTTTAATGCTGTATTTTTAAAACCAGCCCTGGGACCTTATGATGAACAGGTAATAAATCTAATAAATAATAATATTACTGGCCCAGGAAGGCAGTGACAGTACACATTTGGAAATGTAGACTTGTAGGGGAATGGCTGGAGGAGAGTTGAAGGATTGGGGAAATGAATAGTTAAAGTTCATCCCTAACTAATACTAAACACCAGCTCTAAGGTAAGGCTGGGTGTTATGTACTGAGCTGAATCCTAGAACAATAGGATTCAGAATCAGCGGGAGCTACCCAATCCAACTCCAGGTGGAAGTGAATCCGCAACCTGATTGGCCTGCTGGAGCAGCCAATCAGGCGGCTGGCAGAAGTGAATCTGCTACCTGATTGGCCTGTAGGAGCAGCCAATCAGGCTGCAGGCAGAAGTCAATCCATAATATAATTGGCCCACAGGTGTAGCCCTGAAGTAGCCAATCACGCAAGGCCCATTGTGTAAATAATGTATATAAGCAGATGGTTTGGGGAAAAGAGCCATTCGTCTTCTCTTCTCCTCCTTGATGACTATGAGCTGAATAAAGAGCATGAAATTCACTCTTGACTCCGAGTATATTTCACTGGGTATATCTGAATCATACTTTTTCAGTGGTTTTTCAGTGGTTTAGGGACTGTGGTCTAAACCACTGAGCCTCTTCGGCTTGCCAATCATGATGGGGTGAGCTCCCAGATTCTCCCAACCTAGCAGTTCGAAAGCATACCAGTGCAAGTAGATGAATGGGTACCGATGTGGTGGGAAGGCAAATGGTGTTCCCATGCGCTCTGCAGACAAACACTGGCTCCCTCAGCCTCAAAAGCGAGATGAGTGCCGCAGCCCATAGTTGCCTTTGACTGGCCTTGACTGTCCAGAAGTCCTTTATTGTTACCTTTACCTTTTTCAGAAACCTGGAGGAAGTATAATAGAACTATTGTGGTCATCTCTGGCTAAACAGCTTTTGTAGACTTTTCTAGTTCTGAAACAATCATAGGACAAGAAAATAAATGAAAGTGAATATTCACAATCAACATTAGCTCAATCATCACTCCTTCGCATATCTGAAAAACAATAATCTTTACACAGCTGCTGTCTGGTAGGGAGTCTCTAACCACAAAAGCTTTCTCAAATACATCTTAACTTCATTGTCATAAATGGAACATGAGCACTTTAGCCTTGATGCTGCAAACTGAGCCCAGTTTAGAAACAAAACCCAAACTAAGCTTGAGTGGCATCCATCTGCAGTGAAACCACTTGTTTCGAGGAAGCAGAAGTCTTGTATTGGCTAAGGATGTTTCTTTGAGTTACAAACAGCAAAAATCACATATTAGGAATTTCACAATAAATATTTCAGATTAGTCAACAATGAAATTCTTCAACATTCAGGCAGCTTCCGCAAGATTCAATCTATGACAGTACAAGTAGGTCTTTTTTACAGAACCTTTCATAATGTGAATTATGTGAAGAGGACACAACAAACCTGTCCCCCATTTCTGTATGCATTTTTTAATGTTAGAAATAATTTAACCACAAAGCAGTCTGGCAGCCATGTTAATATACGTATAAGTAAATATAAAATATTGAGGGACAATTAAGTTCACTGCTTCAACCAACAGAACAACCAATAATATTTGGATATCGTCATTCTTGGCTTTTTGATGGAGCATTCAAGAACTGTCTTCATAATATGAGCAAGCAAATCTACCATGTTTTGTTATGCATTGAGGTTGCTTTCAATTTAGATGGTGTTTAGCATCCATTTTCCCCCACTGTTGCAAGTACAGGCAGAAACCCAGAGAAGCACTTGTGTTTCCCTTCCAAATGTTTCTATAGCTGTTGTACTTTAGCCATACCATGCAATCTTGCTTCAGTGTCTTTTGTTTAGTAAACTCTTTTCTGAAATTGTAAAACCATGGTGGCTCATTACCAGCCAGGATGTCTCATTGCTTGTGTCATGTGAATCTCAAAGGTCTGTGCCTGACTTGACATTATTAATTATTCCTGTGGATTTTCTGCTGAATCAATGATTTCCCTAATTAGTTCTGTGATGTAGATAGATTCTCACAGACTGCGCAATGTGCTGCATGGAAAATGATTAAATATATTTTAGACAAGAAATTTCAAATTAACCTATTAGTCAGTCATTGTTCAATGATCACTTCATTTTCCATTTTCAGAATTAAGAAGTGCATTGGAAAGAGGAGCGGAGAGGGGCAATTGAAGTAACAATGTTTTCTGCTGGCTGCACTTTCGGAATAATGTTCAGGAGGAACCCACTATGCAGCATATTGCATCATGAGTTCCCCCAAAGAGTCCTAGGAACTGTAGTTTGTTAAGAGCACTGATCTCACAGCAACAATTCCCAGCACCCTTCACAAACTACTTGTGGAAGTCAGTTGGTAGTTCACTGCATCTCAACTAGTGTGATGTATCAACAGAATATGCAGAGCCCCAACCGAGTCTTCCACCAGATGGGTGGGGTATAAATAAGAAAAATTAATACTATAATTCAGAGATATCCTGCTCCCACTCAAGAAGTGAGACCAGGCATTGTGTAATTTAACCCATTGCTCACGTTACACCAACACAGTATATCCCTTGGGAAGGCATTTCATAGATCTGGAGTCACCATATAGACCCCCAATATGCTATTTTCTCCAACCATATCAGGTGAAAGACCTATGTAGTCAAGCATCCTGTTCTCACAGTGGCCAGCCATATAGGAACATATAGTGAGTCAGGTCATTGGTCCATCTAGCTCAGTAAAGTCTACTCTGACTTTCCAAGGTTTCAGAAAGGTTTCCCCAGCGCTACCTGGAGACACCAAGGATTGAACCAGGGAGAGTCTGTTTGCAAGACAGAAGCTCTACCACTGAGCCTCTAGTCCTTCCCTATGCCCTAATCCTTTCCATACAGGGTCTTTGGGAAACCTGCAAGCAGGACATGAGTGTAGCAACACTCTCTCCACTTGCGATTCCCAGAAACTGTTAATCAGAGGCAGACTGCTTCTGACAGTGAATCATAGAATTGTAGAGTTGGAAGGAACCCATGGGATCATCTAGTCCAACCCCCTGCAATGCAGGAATCTCAACTGGAGCATCCATGACAAATGGCTCTCCAACCTCTGCTTAAAAACCTCCAAGGAAGGAAAGTCCACCACTTCTCATGGGAGGTAATAATATGTTAAATATGTTTATATTTTTTTAAAAATTAAACGTTCACAGAACTGAACTCCTGATGGCATTTATTCACTCCATTGGAGACAGAGATTGGAGCAACATGCAACAATATGTTACTTTCTCCCTATCTGTATCCCTTGATTTAAACTAGATTGCAAGAGTGTCCCATGCAGTCTCCTCCATTATGCCATAACGTCTGGGAGGTCAGGAGTTGGTTCTAAGGGTGTATGTCAAATAATCACAACACATTTTTGTGTTCATTTCCTTTTTCGCTTCATCAATTCAGCCCTGGAAACCTCTGCATTGGGCTAATCCAAGACAAGCCCTAAGAAGTGTAAGCAGAGGAATGGGTCTCATCAAAAGCACTTGCAACTTTATGCACCATTGCTAGTGTCAGCAAGAAGCATTAATGGTGACGACATAGCAATCAAAGTCCCAGCAGATGCCAATCATTTAACAGCTCACAATTTACACCTACTAGGAAAAGGTCTGCTGCATATTACTCCCCCCCCCAAGTAAATATGTATAAGCGTCAATACCGAGCACAATTCAAAGTGTTGGTGTTGACCTTTAAAGCCCTAATCAGCCTCTGTCCTGTATACCTGAAGGAGCATCTCCCCCCCTATCGTTCAGCCCGGACACTGGCCGAGGGCCTTCTGGTGGTTCCCTCATTGCGATAAGTGAGGTTACAAGGAACCAGACAGAGGGCCTTCTCGGTAGTGGCACCCGCCCTGTGGAACACCCTTCCATCAGATATCAAGGAAATAAGCAGCTATCCTATTTTTAAAAGACATCTGAAGGCAGCCCTGTTTAAGGAAGTTTTTAATATTTAATGCTGTATTGTTTTAATACTCTATTGGGAGCCACCCAGAGTGGCTGGGGAGACTCGGGCAGATGGGCAGCGTAAAATAATAAATTATTTATTTATTAATTATTATTATTATTATAGACTAGTATTGTACTTTTATTTTCACCAACATGTGTACTGGAATTTGTAACCTACCCTATGTCAGAGGTACAGTGAAGGTCACAGCTTTTTTAAAGTCAGAAATTACATTGATACATAAAAGTATTCAGTTAATTCAAGGAATAGCTTTCCCACAGGCTCAGCTGTAACCCACTAAGTAACAGCCCAGATTGTTCTTCCTACTTACATCCTTTCTGATGGTGGAATCATAGAATTTTAGAGTTGGAAGGGACCCTCAAGTTGACAATGCAGAGATCTCAGCATGCAGTCCCTCATCCAATTTGAAACCATGATGGACCCTGCTTAGCTTTGCAAATGTGCTAGCAGATTTATTGCTGTTGCTTAAGGGGTAGGGGCAGCCCAAACTCCCATGGAGCAGCTGTGTGTGTACATCACAGCCTCATGCTATGGAGCTCTCAGTCATAGTGTTGGCCATTAATTTAGTTCCCATAATGACAGCTTTGAGTGTCAGCCAGCTACAACCCAAGGAGGACTTCACCGTTAATCAAACGGCACTGTAAAACTATATAAATCTCAGGCAGCTGCAGGATTCTCTCACATTTCCCCTCTGTTATCTCTTAAAAGACTTTTGGTTTGGTGGTTAATCCAGTGAAAACTAAAGTGATGCCCCTGGACTGATACTTGCCCATTTGAACTATGTGATATACAAATGACATGAGAAGACTTGGTCTGTTTATTTGTATCATTTATGATTCTTATGTTCCTTATTTCTAAAACCCAATAAAATTATTTATTGCTATTAAAAGTGGCATGATCTTGTCTATTAATTGCTACATGGTTACATATGTGTCAAGTCCAAATGAAGTACAGCTAACTGAAGTCATCATAACTGAAGTCTGGATAAAAACCTGCCTTTGTATAATAATATGAGGAGATTCAGTGTAAAAATCTATCTCCCTCTGATGCTTTGAGCACCATAAACTCCAGGAAATAACCTTTAGCTAGATCTACTGCTCATGAATCATCTTTGGCAACAAGTATGTCAAATGAAATGATCTGGAGTGCAGCTCTGCTGGAATGAGAAACGAAAGTCCCCAAAGGTATTTCAGTTTGCAAAATATACAGTACTATCTCTCCTGGCCCAAGAAATTCTGAAGTCATTAATCACTGAACTCTTGGAGTGTTTCCACAAAAGATTACATTCTCCTACCCCACTTAAGAAGGCAGTGCATTGATACCATCACCCTAACAATCTTTTCTTGGAAGCATGTTATGTCCCCTTCCCCCAATGGAAATGACTCCTAAGTATATGCTCACTCCTAATCACATATATTTTGCATAGTCTCAATTTCAACGGGTAAAACTGGTTTGCATGCAGATAAGACTGCAATCCTAAATTCCACTGAAGTCTTACTAAACCTATTTAGGAGCGGACTCAACATGTGCTTTATATTGGAACCTAACAGTGCAAGCCTATGCATATTTACTTGAAAGTAAGCCCCACTGTTTTCAATATGGACTGCGTCCAGGTAACTACCAGTAAATAGGACTGGTACCTTAATCAGGGGCGACCTGTCTTGTTTCGTCACCAGAGGAAAAAACAGAATTGCAGCCTTCTGGTCCCCCCCACTGCCCTGCAATTCCGCTACTGATGTGCCCCAACTCTCAGCAAACTTAGCAGGAGCTAGGACACTCCTCCAAGTCTTGCCACTCACTTGGCTTCTCCACCTGGAGGCAGGGAAGGCCAGTGGCACTGGCATCCACTGGAACACCTCCCTCTTGGCAGCAGCAGCAGTGGAGCCGGTGGGCAGAACACTGGCTCTTGCACTTCCGTTGCCTGAGGTGGGCACTTCATCCTACATTGGGGTGGGGGGTTGCTCTGGCCTTAATGATACTGATGTAAGTCCAGCATAGTTAAATGCTTTGGAGACAATTTCTATAATCTAGGCTACTCACTGCCTATTCAATTATTTTAATCTTGCTGCTGAAATCATAAGAAAACTTTATTGAAGACTGGCTATGAACCTATTGCAGAGTACCAGAGATTGGGGGGGAGGGAGGGAAGGATCTGATTCACTTTGTATTTAAAGCCGAATCTATCAAATGTCAGAAACAATATGAGGAACAAAAGGCAACCATCCTTTGAAATTCACACCTAGCTGAATTTTGCATTGCAGTTCTCCAGCCAGCTTTTCCAAAACAAATAACAACAACAAGGGAAAGTGTGCATTAAAATGAGCATATTAGTGAACACAGGATTAGAAAAATGCATTACATTAGGAGAAATTGCTTGCAAAATTTTGTGTATTAGTCAAAACTGCATACAAAAACGTATTAGGAGAAATTTGCACATTAGAATGCTGCAGAATTGTCATGAGTGTTTTTTAATTGCAAAGCACTGTAGAAATGTGAAGCACTGATTTTTTGATTTGAAAAATGAGAAGCAGGGAACTGATATGGACACATCCTCCCATCCTTATAAAGGATTCTTCCAGTTGCTTGGAAGTGATGTTCTCACTAGCAGAGGGTTCACCTTTCATTCTGGACCAGCTACTGTACTTGGTGTTGATGTCCTCTTGGAATGGGGTTTGCCATAGCACAGAATATACTCCACATCAATCTGATGTACAATAGTACTTGTACTAGTGCTACTCTTTACACATGAAACTTTTGCTAAAGAGTGGGTAGTTGTCTTAAGCACCAGCAACAAATTTGGTTTCTTTTGCACAGCATCTCCTAATTGGATTTCCACCAGTGATTTTGATGTGCCAGCTTACAATCCAAAGGAGTGCCTCTTACTCCTTGGTTGGACCTCAGAGTAGAACCGAAAAGGACATACAATAAAAGATTATGCTGCACAGGTTAACTTCACATTTTTAGCAGTGCCACACTGTAATTTTTCACAAATGTGTCCACATTATGTATTTCACTCGTTTACTCATCCAAACAAAAGGAAATGCACAGAGATACTGTACTGAAATTTGCCCCTTAACTACAGAATGATAATAATGAAAAAAAAAAATCAATGAACCTTCTTTGAATTACATTAAAAGATGGAGCCATTCCAGGATAAATGTCTACTCTGTTGGGTTACTATAATACATATTGATTTCAAAGAAAGTCTAGTATTGATTTCTGGACAGCATGCAGTAGCGAGAAATACTATTTTTCAATACATTTGGCTAAACGTACACCAAATGTGTATACTCATTTACAATTGCATTTTTAAGCACAGGGTTGTTGTTGCTGTTGCTTTTTATTTTGGATCTCAGTAAAAGTTTTATTCATTCTTAAAAGTTTGGATTATGTACAGCCAAATTGGATCTTCACATTTCTTCGATTAGAAGCTATGCAACACAAGCAATGGTCCCTCCTCCCAAACATAGGTATAGAATGATAGAGTCACAGAATTGTAGAGTTGGAAGGGACCCCAAAGGCCATCTAAGTCCAACCTTCTGCAATGCAGAAATCCTGCTCCCAGCCATCCCTGGGTTGGCTTGAACCACCAACCTTCTGGCTAAGAGGCAGATGCACTGACCCATTGTGCCACACACCACTGTTTGTTCCCATTTGTTTTCACATCTTTCTGATGTTCAGTTTTAGAACATAAAGACAAGGTTATCTAACTGGGTAAAGTTCTTTTAGAACATAACACAAGTAGATAATGTCACAGCCCCAGTCACAAGCTTGAAAGGGGAGGAGGAGGAGGAGGCCTGGACAGGCTCAGCCTGAAGCTGTAGCACTGTTAGCTGAAGAGCTGGGTCAGGGCTCATGGTGCCAAACCAGAGCCTGCCAAACCTATGCCAAGATCCCCATCGGCTCCTTCACCTGCGATGAAGAAACCCAATTCCTCTCTCCAATTGTGCTGGGACATGCCAGCTGGGAGGCTGTGGAGAGAAGTGCCCATCTTCAGACCAGGTGGTTGACACATTAAGGGTCTGTTCTTTGAGCAAAGGGATGAGTTGACTGGAGACCCAAAGTTATAGGTCTCAGGTGAGTCTTTGTCAGAACAAGTTGCTCACTAGGGACTATCCCACTGTGTTGCTTTATGGGCCCCTTGTTGGGACCAGGAGAGGACAGATCCTTGCTGACTCAGATTAAGTCTCCAGCAATGTTAGTCTTTTTGTAGGATAGCTACTTAACAAAGGGTATAGACTGCTAATACACCCATAGTTTGGAGGGCAGCCCCAGCTCCTGCTAGGGGGTGAACAAGATGTCGTTCATGCAATTACAACTGTGTGCATGATTTAAAATTGAGGGGGGTGAAGTCAATACCTCAGTGGGACTTGATCTGTATTTGGAGTGTATGGGGGAAAGGGTTAAATCCTTTGCTGCCGCCCCCAACTGCTGCTTAAAGAAACATTCAAACAATTCATAATTGTGCAAATTATGCCATGTTTAGCTTGACACTCAAACACATGGAACAGAAAAAAAATTAGCTAGGCAATTTCACTTAGAGATTAAATATATTTTAAGGGACACTGGAGAATATATATAATCTTATCTATCTATCATCTATCTATCATCTATCTATCTATCTATCTATCTATCATCTATCATCTATCTATCTATCTATCACACAGCTACCATTACTGAAATGAACATGGACAACTGGATACCTTTCAATTGGGAAAGAAGTTGCTGGGAGAGTGAGGGAGACTTGAACATTATTTTGGGCAGCAAATTGGATGAAAAAGGACAGCCACAATCATCCACCTCACTCCTTGCAGTTCTCCCAAATCCTGGGCTAATACGGTTTTCCTGATGCCTAGAGAGTCTTTACTTCTGAAGTACAGGGGCTTTATGCTCTGCCCAGCTGGGTCTGGCTCATGCCTTCCGAAAAGATTACATCTGACATTGTACACCTTGTCCAAGACTGCAATGGACTCAAACACTGGCTTGGTTACTGTTTCTGATCATTCTCCTAAAAATCACAATTCCTAACCTACCACCTTTATTTGGGGATTGAATTTCCCTGTGTTATACAGGCAGATAGTGGTAGACAGGAAATCCAGGACTGTTTTAATACGGACACTTGTCCCACTTTATTGCATGCCTTAATTTAGGATGCTATGAAGATAATCCTAAGAGGTGATTGCATAAACGAGTCAAGTGCTGTTATAAAATGCAAACCTACAGCAGCAAGGGAAACATTCAGAAATGATATTGCCAGGCTAGAATCCAGGCACAAAAGGGCTGAATGTGCCAGGGTCTACAGAGTTCTTTTGGGCAGCAGTGAATATTGGAGGTAGGGATGTTACCAAATGCATAGGTCCATGATGTTGTTTAATCATATTTTTTTTTGAATTTGGAAACAAACATTCCAGCATTTGATAAATTGAAAATGGCCATTTTAGCTGATGTGATTACAAAAAATTGAGATAACCCTAGATTCCTAAATTTGGTTTTTCATTTTTATAATTCTCTAAGCTTATACATAGGATGTTCTGAGGCACCAAGCAAGGGTGCCTTTTTCACTACTCCTGTTTGCAGTCTCTGTTGAGTCACTGGCAATAGCCATCAGGGATAATTGTCATATGAGGGTCATCACTGTGAATAAAATGCTTTTACATCTCCACAGGCACAATATGGAACTCAAGTTCTGCACTGTGGGTGGTCTCCTGCAACTTGTGATTAGACACCCACTCACCGTGGCCCAAATTCTGGAAAAGTCTATCAGACACAGCGTGAATTGGTTTTAGATACACATCATCAGGCACCTTATGACAAACCAGACTATACTACAGCAAGCACTTTAATGTCATCTTCAAATAAATCTAAAGTTCAGTTTAGCAACCTAAATATCCAGCCTATGCGCCAATCCACCTGGAAGCAAGTATTCAGGTCCATTTCCATGGGTGTTAAGATAATCATTATTGATGCAGGTGGCGCTGTGGGTTAAACCACAGAGCGTAGGGCTTGCTGATCAGAAGGTCGGCGGTTTGAATCCCTGCCACAGGGTGAGCTCCCATTGCTTGGTCCCAGCTCCTGCCCACCTAGCAGTTTGAAAGCACCTCAAAGTGCAAGTAGATAAATACCGTAGGTACCGCTCTGGCAGGAAGGTAAATGGTGTTTCCGTGTGCTGCTCTGGTTCGCCAGAAGCGGCTTTGTCATGCTGGCCACATGACCTGGAAGCTGTACGCCGGCTCCCTCAGCCAATAACGTGAGATGAGCGCCGCAACCCCAGAGTCGGTCACTACTGGACCTAATTGTCAGGGGTCCCTTGACCTTGAGCTTTACTTTTCTGTACCTTAAGCCATGTAAGTATGTCATTCCTACTGTGTTGGTGGGTGCCATGATGATCAGGCTTCCAGCAGTGACTTAGATGGTGACTCAGAGGGAGAGGGGGCCACCAATCAGAAGACCCAGCAGCTCAACCTACAGTGAGGCTGGTTTTTGACCCTGATAATAACCTTGAGTCTAGCACCCTCAAGCAAGACACTGAACTCCCAGCTTCTGCAGCCTCTGAACCAGACACCATCAAGGGACCAGCACCCTCAACTCCAATGATCTCATGTCCTACTGAGTTTGTTCACCAGCTGGTGGTGCGCCCAGCAAGAGATAACTGAAAGGTGATGGCTCGCCAGGTTCTAGGACAGAGGACCTAACTCTTTAAGGAGCTCTGATGTCCAGCAAGGGGCAGGGCCTGAAAGCCTAGTCAATGCACAAAACTGTGTAAGGACTCAGTTACTGCACTCAGGGCTGTCTCGAGCAGGTCGGGCGCCCTGGCGCTAAGGCACGGAGATCGCTCCGGCGCCCCCGCCCTCGCAGTGCGCAACACGGCTTCCGCGCGGCTTTGCCACGCAGCGCCCCCCCCTGCCAGCCCGGCGCCCCCGGGACTGCATCTAGAGCTGGGCCTGACTGCACTCAACATTGGGGGAGTACTGTATTGGCCCGAATATAAGCCACACTCCCCCCCCCCCAATTCCGACCATGAAGTTAAAGTGCGGCTTCAATTCGTGACCTTACAAAAATTGGCTTTTGCAATATCACTGCTGAAACAGACATACGGTAAAATGGAACAGGTGTGAGTGCCTGTGGAATTTTAAGGGAGTGGTTTATATTCAGGTATTGTCTTTTTCTCTATCCCCCCCCCCGAATTTTAAAGGTGTGGCTTATATCAGGCCAATACAGTAAGTCAGCTCCTCCCTGGGACCACTCCATACCCTCCAACAGTTCTCTGATGAAAATAGGGATGTCCCATTCCATAATAATAATATTACTATTTATACCCCACACATCTTACTGTGTTGCCCCAGCCACTCTAAGCAGCTTCCAACATACACAAAAACATAATAAAACGCTGAACATTTTTTTAAAAAAATTTCTCTATACAGGATTGCCTTCAGATGGCTCGGGGGTTGGATAACTCCATAACCTCCAACATTTCTCTGGTGGAAATAGGGACATCCTAAGGAAAAGAGGGACATTCCAGGATCAAATCAGAAAACAGGATGGCTACTCTAAATCAGGAATGTCCCTGGAAAATAGGGACACTTAGAGGGTTTGCCACTCTAGTTTTCTGAAGGACTTGATTGCTCTTGCTTTCTAACCCTGCTTTGTGACCTTTGTATGAATACCGTCTCTCCTTGTCAGTCTCTGCTCTGCCTGTCTGCCTGGCCTGCTTCCTGTAGACTTGTGTGGGCTCATCCTTCCCAGGACTTGATAGAGGTTGTTTTTTTTTATGACAGAGGCTTTTATTTGTACATGTTGTAGAGGTATGAAGCAGTTTCAATTTTTCAGAAACAGCATTATCGGTAAGTATTTAAAATGATTCAACAAATCATTATACCCGATCCTAAATCCTTGCTCCTGTGAATTTTTGGTGAACAAAATGGTTCTATGTGAGGATTTTCCCTCTTGGTTGCTGCATGCCTGGAAACTGCACAGCTTTGGAAAGCGACAAATTCATGTAGCAAATTCACTGGAACTCAGCTCCAGAACCTCTCATGTGGGTGCCATTGGCATCCTAAGAGAACAAGGGAGAAGTTCACAGTGAGCTCCGGCAGCTCTTTGTCTAGAAAAAGTGCACTGCTTAAAGGGTTGGTACCTTGGTCACATCCACACCATGCATTTAAAGAACCCTGGGAACTGAACTCACAGTGTGTGGCATCTGGTCCTGCTGGAGAAACTGACCCACAAATCTAGTTACAGGTAGGCAGCCATGTTGGTCTGTCATAGTCAAAACAAAATAAAAAATAAATAAAAAATTCCTTCCAGTAGCACCTTAGAGACCAACTAAGTTTGTCATTGGTATGAGCTTTCGTGTGCATGCAAACTTCTTCAGATAGGGACGCAGGTGGCACTGTGGGTTAAACCACAGAGCCTAGGGTTTACTGATCACACGGTCGGCGGTTCGAATCCCCGCGACGGGGTGAGCTCCCGTTGCTTGGTACCTGCTCCTGCCAACCTAGCAGTTCGGAAGCACCTCAAAGTGCAAGTAGATAAATACCATAGGTACTACCTTCCCTCCGGCAGGAAGGTAAACGGCGTTTCCGTGCGCTGCTCTGGTTCGCCAGACGTGGCTTTGTCATGCTGGCCACGTGACCTGGAAGCTGTATGCCGGCTCCCTCAGCCAATAAAGCGAGATGAGCGCCGCAACCCCAAAGTCGCTCACGACTGGACTTAATGGTCAGGGGTCCCTTTACCTTTAAGGTGCTACTGGAAGGATTTTTTTTATTTTGTTTTATTGTGTTTTGACCCACAAATGTTAACTGTCAAGAGATTTGATTAAACATTATTTTTTGTACACAGTTGTTGCCATCTATTTCCTAACCTGCCTATATTGTACCAGTCAGCTTGGTTTACAGTGCTCCTCCGTCTTTTTACATTTTATTTATTTTATTTCGGCAAGAGGCCCATAATTAGATAATTATTAATTAATAATTATTAATTGTTTTAAAATTGTTTTCTCCTCTTTTGCTAACTGTATCACATACACTCCCTCTTCCACAAGGAAGGATCAGAATATCCCTTTTGACCAATGGCATTCCTTCCTCTTAAATCTTTATATTTGCTGGATATGGTCTGATTGCTATTGTGCATTTGTTTGATTTTTTTATTACGTCTGACACAAAAATTTAATTAGAATAAACAGACCAGAAAAAAGCAGTTCATTTTGAAGTTACTCCCCAGAACTTTTGGATTCCATATTTATTTTGTGTCTCCCTTTCGTTAAGGCCTATTCACCCTACTTTTTTTTTTATGGGAAGAGAAAAGAAAACTGATTTTACTCTGCTCAAAGCATCCATAGCTTTTTGTTTATGTGCTGCCAGTATTCTAAGCATGCAGAAAGAATATTAAACCACAAATGTCAAAAAGCTCTTCCTTCTTGTTGGCTTTAGGCAATACTGCTTATTTCTCAACCAGAGAACCTGTTCTGTGGCTGTTACCTCTCCTTCTCCCCCATATGTTAATTTATTCCTTGAGATAATTGAGTACAAATGAGACTTCTTGATGGAAGAAAATTCCCGTCTAATTGCAAAAATGGCCACATAACGACATTTTAATGGGAATAGCAACATTCCGTGAAAATATGCAAAACGTAACCACAAGCTTCCTACCCTTCCTCCATGCTGTAATGAGTTGACGGGCAAAATATCTGCAGTGGGCATTGCTGAGCTGCTGAGGCCTTGGTAGCTGCCCGAGGATGCTATGTGGTGACTTCAAATGGATGAACCTGTCAATATCAGTTTCTAATTTTTCCTGTCTTCAATTCTCCATCTTTCCACATTGCTTTGCATAAAAAGTCCTTCAGAAAAAAATTATCAATATTTTAGTGTGGATTTCTCTTACTATATAAACACCTGTATGTAGATTTTCCTAACATACACATTTTTTTGCAACATTTATTTCCCCAAATATTTTTGTTTCCCCTAATATAATGCATTTCTAATGTTATTTTCACTAATATACTGTATGCATTTTTATGCACACTTTAGTATGCATTCTTATACATAACCTTGCTGGAAAACGGCATTGCCCAGTTCAGAGAAGTGCAAGTTCCAAAGGATGACTGTGTCAGTTTGCATATTATTTTGGAAGTGTAAACTGAACAGAATTTCTCCCCAATCCCTAGTGGTGACAGCTACATATGCATATCATGTGTTACACCTCTATGCCAAACTTGAATAGAGTATTATTCACCAGCGGCTGTCATGACATCACCAAATAGGTTATGCATGGAGTCTCAGTTTGATAGATTTGAAGAGAGTACCTCCTGTTCTCTCTCCTGAAGTGGTGCACAGTTTGAATGATTTGCTGAACTCCTTCACCTCCTTCCTGTGTTTGCTATACTGTGGGGATGACTCGCCCTTTGGGAAATATGTGACCCATTTGTGTTCCACTGAACTCTGATGCAGAGGACTGAACTTGTGTTGCTAAGGATACAAAGAGAGGAACATTCGGTCTCTGCTGCGCTTGGAAGATTACCTTTACGATTATACAAGGGAAACAAGAATAATCTATTTTGCTGCACTGTTTCAAAGGACCAGCTGTCAAATTGCTCACTGCAAAGTGAGACGGAAGATTGATGTCCACACTGCATCTTCTATGGATTGCATATGGCTGACATACAGAGCTAAACAGAGGGGAAACTCACATTTTCATAGCTTTAAGTCCAACTGAATTTATTAGTACGGTACCATAATTGTTTCTAATTGTTGCTCATGGTCGCAGTAACAGTAAAACGTCACAGAGCCAGTTAAATAGATTGTATTTGTAGGAAGGGTGTTATTATCAGGGTCAAATTTTAGTGATTTTTTTTTCCTTACAGGATTGTTGAAACCAAAACCTGTTCTCCATTATTCCTCTGTTAAATATCAACAGATGTGTCCAACATATAGAGGTGCCAGATCATTTCAGCAAAACATTTTAAATGTTTCAGGTCAAATAACATTGTTTTATTTTGTCTTGTTATTACTAAAGCATCCCCCCCCACCAAGTGAATATACAGTACATCACATCCAAACACATGAGTGCACGATCCAACGGCAGATGCTAGCATGCAGTGAGGCAGGCCAACAGGTCCAAAGTCTTGCCAGGGTTAGGTTCCCATCTCTGCTGCCTATCCAGAAGTCAACCCCACCTATGCACAGTCCCCCAAAGCTCCCTGGAACACCCAGGCTGTGGTCCAACCAACCGTGAGCAGTTGAGCAGACACAGCACCTCACCTCTGCTTCCCTTACCTTGCATGTTGATTGCAGCATCTGGGCTTGACGAGGCAGGTGACCCTCACCTGTTCTGAGCCTCCTCCAGCTGAGGAATCACACACCTCCCCCTGGAAGTAATGAGCCCCATCTGGCCAGCTAATGAGCAGGGTTGTGGGCCCTTGTCTGCCTCAGCCTCCCAGAGCCTTGGCGCCCCCCCCCCCCGGCTGCTCCTTACACCTCAGAGCTTGCTGTGTTTGGGGAGACAAGGACCCCTCTGGTTCTGGTGAGGGGTCCCGTTGCTCTGCTTCCTGTGTGTGCACTGACCTACATCCCCTCATCATCCTCCATCACCCTGCGAGTACTTCCTCTCCTTCTCCATCCCCAGCCGGTGTGCCTCAGTCATGGCTACAGCCCTCACCAGAATCCTCTTCCTTCTCCCTGCTAGACTGCCAGTTCATGACACAGAGGGAAAACAAACCTTTAAAATAGAATTTGACTTGCAGCACTTGTTATGCCGGGCATAAGTTCCACTGCATTGTTAGGTCACATGCCAGAGCTGAAATAGGCTCTCTTTGCCCTGCACTGCCCACAGGACCTCTGGACTTGTGCCTCAGACAGGTTGAGGGAGTCATTGTGGTGTAGGCCTGGCTAAGCCCCAGCTCAGCTGGGACAGCCCCAAATCCACCTGTTCCGATCTTGATCATCCTGGTGGATCTTGGGTTTGGACTGCACTGTCAAAACCTGACCATGCAAAGGGACTGTGGGTGCAAACAAATGTTTACCTGTTGCACATGGAGTTTTTATTTTAAGCAACAACATCCTCCCTATGCTACCAAAATGATCAAGGAGGTCTGCATGTGGAAGCCTGCTTCTAAAGTGCACAGGCAATCCTGTCTGGAAGAAAGCACTGATACAAACATTTTCCATATAAACCACCGTCTCCCACCTTATTGTTTGGAAGCAAGTCCCACTGAGATCAATGGGGTTTATTCCTCAGCAGTGCATAGAAGATCACAGAGTACAGGAATGGATGAGGGCCAAATGACATGTCAGAATAGCTGCATAGTGGAGAGTGGGGTTTTGTTTTGTTGACACAAATTGCCAGTGCATGGAACAGAGGAAGCTACCTTATACTGAGTTTGATGAATGAGCCATTGAGCTCTGGATTGTCTACACCAGGCATCCCCAAACTACGGCCCTCCAGATGTTTTGGCCTACAACTCCCATGATCCCTAGCTAACAGGACCAGTGGTTGGGGAAGATGGGAACTGTAGTCCAAAACATCTGGAGGGCCGAAGTTTGGGGATGCCTGGTCTACACTGACTAGTGGTTGCTACTGAGGATTTTGGGCAAGAGGCCCTTCCAGCCCTAACTGGAGATGCTGGGGATTGGACCTGGGATCTTAAGTAAACAAAGGAGATGGTCTATCACAGAGCTATGGACCTCCTCCTCCAGATCAGGACCCTAAAGTGGAGGGTAAAGGGCATTTAGCACCTGACCCCCATAATCTGTGTTCAAATTAAGGGCACCATGACTGCAATTTGCATAGGGAAAAAAGTTCCTATTGAAGTGAATGGGAGTTTCCACCTCCCCCAGTGCTAGTAAAATGTTAAGTAATGCAGCTGATAGATGGCACCATAAGATATGGAGATAATTAGTTTTATTCAGCATGTCAGCTGCTTTTATGCAGGCAGATATCTTTACTGGAATGCGTCCAACGTGACTGAAACAAAGCTGGGGAAACTGCATTGCTATTTATTCCATTATTCTGAGCGAAGAGGTCTTCAGCAGTCAGCTCTAAAGTCTCCTTTTAAATAAATCTTAGAGCTTTCATGTATCATTATTGTCTCCTAGGAAGCTTGCCAGGGCTGAGTGTTAAAAGCTTCCATTAGCAGCTAATACTTTAGCTGAGAAACATTTTTAACTCTATAATGGAAAAGGGGGGAAAAACAGCTTCTACAAAATAAAATTATTTCATTTTTACATCTACCGTATTGAGAGAAGTGAAATGAGTTCTAAGTACTCATTTCTCACTGCTGTGTGCTTTTTGGTAAGTTAACAAGTGCCTACTTGAAACATTAAATTGTTTTGGGGGGCTAAAATATAATGCAGTTGTTTTAAAAGAAGGAAACATTGTTGTTGTCCTTATCAGTATTATGGACTGTCTCAACCAGCAATATTTTTTCCCAGTAGGAGCCAACAGATGGTGACTTTGAGTGTCCTGTGGCAATAAATTCAACTGCATACGACTGTTTGTTTCGGGCAACACTAAGAATTGATTTTAACATCTACTTGACACTTCAGATTCATCATTGTCTTCCCTCATGGCTGATGTTGAATAATAAGTATCAACTCTTTGAGTTTATTAGGTGCATGTCTGTTAAAGGTTCCAAGTCTCTATCTTGGTAGTAAATGTCTTTTCCCATAAGCAATGCGTTGACTCCTTAGGCATTTCTTTATGCTGAAGGGCGGTGCAAGGGGGGCAATCTCCAATGGCAATAAGATTTATTGAGAAGTGTTGCAGCGTCAGGTCTTAGAGCAGATGATGGGAGATAGTGGTATTTAGAAATTAATCCATGCATTGCCCGAGAGTTTAAAAAATGCAGTGCATGTGCAATAGTTAATATATGGTTAATTTGCCTTTATTTCTTTTGCTCACTCATCCTCTGGGACAAGAAAGGAACAGAACACTGAATGGATTAGTAGTGCTTTCTTTTGGTAGAAAGACAGCTCTATCCCCCCCCCAACCTTTTGAAAATCAAATGCATCCTTGTTGCTTTTTTATTTCAAAAGAAAAGGCTTTTGCATTGTTCCAGTTCTGTGGATACTGGTTTGTTGAACCATTATTGTATCACAACAACGGGATACTGCTCTCATCTATGATTTACACCCCACAACCAGTAATCAGCCCTTTATACCAATATGCTTTGCAATACTAATTTTCCCTCTTTAGCTTGAAGTCAGCCATGCTAACTTAATCAGATACACAATGAAACCCTCTCTGCCTAATGCACTGGAGCACATCTTTCCTTGGCTAGTAGCCAGGACCTGATGGTTGGTTTCTTGGATTTCTGCTTCAGCCATTTTCCAGTGAGGGTTTGTGTTAGGTAAAACATTTCATCATTGCAGGAAGACAGAATTATCTCCTCCGAAAACAAAACAGAGCTGCCCGCAGTCAGAACAAGACTTAGCTGTATTAAGGGGGGGGGGAAGAGAATAAGCATAAGGCAATAATAATATTCCCATACTGATTTTAAATGACCATGTCAGTGGTAGGAGAGAGAGAAAACGTTCCCTTTGTTTACAGCAGCCACACAAGAATCCTGACTCCAGTGGAGTGTTAGGTGGGAAGAGATTAAAACACACGGTTGAGTATCCATGAGGAATGAACCCTACAATGGTTAAAACTACATGCAGAACAAACTGAACCCATCATAACTCAAAATGAGTTACAAATTTAATGCTATGATTGTGAATGAAAGAAATCGTGAGTTTTTGAAATACTTCCACATTTTTGCACATAGTATCTATCTCTAAAGTGCATCTGGGAAATGCGACAGACCTAATAAGGTTTCTTTTCTACTCTGTGCATCACAGTGCCTTGCATCACAACATCCTGTGCATTGCAAATGGGACATTTAAATGTCTTTGGAAAGTAAAGGGTTATAGCAACAAACAGCAGTGGTCAGTGGGGGGGTGGCGTGGCAGTCTTTACCTGGTCTCCTGTGATGGCGTTGCTGCATATTACTGGGAGAGAGAGGGGTGAGGCAACAGCAAGGACTGTTAGTAGTTTCCTAGATGGGGTTGGACTGGGGTCCAAGCTGGATGGGATTCAAGCTGGATGGGACCCCGCTCCGTTTAGGAACAGGTGTGCAGCTTAAGGATACTTCTATATTCACTACTGTGGTGGCGGCCTATTTGGATGCGGAAGGCTTAGTTTCAGATGTCTGTGGTCTGGTAAACTCTAGGTTAGTTTACTGCAATGCATTATACATAGGACTACCTTTGAAGATGGTTCGGAAACTGCAGCTAAAGCAGAATTCAGCAGCCAGATTGTTGACTGGCACTAGGTAGTCTGAATATATTACACCAATTCTGGCCCAGCTGCCAATTCAGGGTGCTAGTTTTGACCTATGCCGCCTGGGACCTAATTACCTCAAGGATCATCTCTCCCATTTGAATCTAACCAAAACTCTGTCATCTGAAGTCCTTTCCCATGTGTCCACTCAAAACAAGGTGTGGAGGATGACAACAAGATAGCAGACCTTCTCAGTGGTGTCTCCCCACCCCCCCCACCCCACAGTGCATGATTGTGGACTGATCACCACAACAACAATTGTGCCAGACCAAACTCTCATCATACCTGGTCACTGGCCACGCTGGCTGAGCTGATGAGAGTTGGAGTCTAAAGCATCTAGAGGGCAACAGTCTTCCTAGCCTTGTCCATTACAGTATACTGTACTGCATGGTAAGCAGTTTTTTTACTTTAGCATTGACTAAATGTCACAGTGCATCTGCAGCAGCACAACTGGACTCCCTCATCTGTCCCAGCTGCAACAAAACATGTCTCTCCCGTATCAGTCTCTACAGACACAGCATGCGCTGCAGCCTTCCAGTAGTTTGACCTAACCCCCTGTTATGTACTGAGCTGAATCCTAGAACAATAGGATTCAGAATCAGCGGGAGCCACCCAATCCAACGCCAGGTGGAAGTGAATCCGCAACCTGATTGGCCTGCTGGAGCAGCCAATCAGGCGGCTGGCAGAAGTGAATCTGCTACCTGATTGGCCTGTAGGAGCAGCCAATCAGGCTGCAGGCAAAAGTCAATCCACAATATAATTGGCCCACAGGTGTAGCCCTGAAGTAGCCAATCACGCAAGGCCCATTGTGTAAATAATGTATATAAGCAGATGGTTTTGGGAAAAGAGCGATTCGTCTTCTCTTCTCCTCCTTGATGACTATGAGCTGAATAAAGAGCATGAAATTCACTCTTGACTCCGAGTATATTTCACCCCCAAAGGCGCACTCCTCCATTGTCTCCCAGGACCGATGGATGCCAGCAACAATTGACATACGGAACATTTGCAAAAAAGGGTGGCCACCGCTCTTTAAAACTGATATTGTTAGACTTCAGTGATGTATATGTCATGGTTTGCTGAGTACAGTGCATCTGGGAACAGATGGAAGAGTGAAAGAAATGCAAGCAGCAGCAAAATCTTTTTTTAAACAAAAGAGGTGGAAAAAACTGATGGAGAATTAAAGAAATAGCAGAATAACTATTGGGAGTATATATATATGTGTGTGTGTGTGTGTGTGTGTGAGAGAGAGAGAGAGAGAGAGAGAGAGAGAGAGAGAGAGAGAGAGAGAGAGAGAGAGAGAGATTAACAAGGGTGGGATACTTACACATTGCCAAAAAAGAGGATATACTGTAAACTATTGGAGAAGAGGACAAAAGATGATGTCAAACAACTATCTGACTTTTAGAAGACATTTGAAGGCAGCCCTGTTCAAGGAAGTTTTTAATGTTTGGTGTCATAATATTGTGTTTTATTTTATTGGAAGCTGTCCAGAGTGGCTGGGGGTAACTCAGTCAGATGGGTGGAAAATAAATTATAAATTGTTGTTATATAAATTTGCACAGAAATTGCATATGTTAATTGGCTTTGAGCTTAATATCAGTTTACCTTGCTTGCCTGCCTGCCTGCCTGCTTGCTTGCTTGCTTGACATCATCACAAGGAAGTGGGTGCAAAAAGGGGAAAGTGGTTCCTTTAAATCAAATAGCAAATGATCAGCAGATCAGAGGGCACACGCCCCCTGCATAAGCGCCTCCCGTTTTCTTCCCTGTTTCTCTTTCTCTCCTGCAAAAGCAGAAAACATATCCCAGGATTTGTCCTCAGATGGCTTCAGAATCTCACTGGCTTGGACATGGTCATAGCCAGGTTTCATGTTAGGGGGCCAGAGCCTCAGTTAGTGAAGTCTTTACCCACCCCCCTGGCTACGCCCATGGGCTCAGGTGGGCAAGAAAGACAGACATACAAGCACTGGCGGAGGAATGGGAGTACGGAGGGAGTGGACCCCCCCTGGCACCACTATTCCGGTAGGGTTATGTGACAAATTGAAGCACTTTTAAAATGTTTATTTCTGCCCGGCTGGCAAAGAGTTAACCCACCTCCAGCCTGACTGACTTAGAACTCTGATGGGGGCGGGACTGTGCCCGGTTTGAAAGGAGGGAGTGTCGGTTTGGTCAGTTAGGAGGGAGAGGGAGGAAGGTGTGGTGAGGTGTTATGAGGAGGCTTATATGAAGACAGTGAAGAGGCTAGGAAAACTTAAAGTTAAATGTTTGACTGAGTTTATTTTGTACAACTGGAACAAAGCTAATTAATAAATGACACGTTAAAGAATCACTTATGTTTTTAACACAATAAAACTTCATCTCTGTTTTTGCCAAAAAGAGGTCCGTCTTTATTTTTCCAGCAAGGTACCAGGACTCACAGCCGTGGTGACTCAAGAGAGGGAAAAACTCACCTCAGGCAGGGAGGTGGCAGTTTGTGTCCTGAAGTTACACGGAGGAGGCTTAGAAGGGTAACCTGAGGTGCCAAGGAGTTGCCAGAGTGCATAGGGCAAACTTCTGCAGTGGGGAATCCAACTGAGGGAGACCCTTTACTGGAGGCAAGAGGTTATTCCGTGGGACAGCCTAGAGTTCCTTAAGGTACCAGGTCACGCAGGCTGGAAGGTTCTCCTTACTTAGAAACCCATTAGTAAAAGGGGTTTATTTTTGAGGCGGCAGGAGAAGAGGGTGGGTGTTTTCCCCTCTGGATTCCTGTGTCGCTGTGATAGTAAGAGAGAGTGGGACCCGGGTTGTCACATTTTTGGTGGCAGCATCGTGATCGAAATTAAAAGCTCACGCGCCTAGTTTGGTTTGAGTCTGTCAGGATTTTCCTGTGAGGAAAATGACTCACGTAAGAAAACCCAGAGAGGCAAAAGGAGATGAAAGAACGGAAGGGGCTGAGGGAAGCCCAGGTTCTGAGGTAGAACTGATGAAACTACGAATTGAGATGGCCCGAATTGAAGCTGAGAGGGAAAAGATAGCAGCTGAAAGTGAGAGGGAAAAAGCTAGAATTGAAAGTGAGAGAGAAAAAGCCAGAATTGAAGCTGAGAGGGAAAAGATAGCATCTGAAAGTGAGAGAGAAAAAGCTAGGATTGAAGCTGAAAGTGAGAGGGAAAAAGCTAGAATTGAAAGTGAGAGGGAAAAAGCTAGAATTGAAGCTGAAAGTGAGAGGGGAAAAGCTAGAATTGAAAGTGAGAGGGAAAAAGCTAGAATTGAAGCTGAGGAGAGAATGCAGTCCGAGAGGTTAAGGGTTCAATTAGAACAGGACAGAATGAAGCTTGAAGAGATACGTTTGCGATCAGAATTAACTAGTAGCCCAGTTAATAATGATAGTACCGCAATTAATTTAAAAAGGTTCCCCAAATTTGGAAAAGACGATAATGTCGAATCGTTTCTATTTACCTTCGAACGCGTTTGTGTGGAATTTCAAATACCTGAGGAGAACTGGATGCTTTATTTAAGACCTCAAATTTGTGGGATACTAAGTGAAATTTATGCTGACCTGAGGGAAGAAGAGCTGTCAAGTTACCAAGTATTTAAGCAAAGGGTCAGGGTTCGATGTGGACTCACGGCTGAACAAAGCAGAAAGGCTTTTCGTGAGGCAAAAAAGGAACATAAAGAGACTTATGCCCAACTAGCTAGCCGCTTAGATAAATTACTTGACAGATGGATTCAAGGGAGTGGAGTGAAGGACTTTGATGAGTTAAAACAGTTAATTTGTTTAGAACAATTTTTTAAGCAAATCCCTAGCAATTTACGCTGGTTCTTGAGGGATAAAAAACTGAAAACTGTGGCAGAGGTTGCTGAGGTCTTAGACGAACTACAAGGAGATTTCAATGAAATAGCATTCCCAAAACACTCACAGAAGGGTAATCCATGGAGAAACAGAGAAAATAAAGACAGGCAAGAAAATTTTCCTGTCAGGGAATCAGTTTCTGACAAGACGGGGTCTAAGAAAATCACTTGTTTTTTCTGTAATCGTGAGGGCCATGTACGTGCCAGGTGCCCCCTGCTGGTTAAGTCGCAAACTACACCTACGGCAGCTAAACAAGTAAAACTGGTAATGCAGTCACAGGAAAATAGCTCGCCTCAGACAGAAGGCTCAGAGAAAGCAGACAGTCCAGCTGAGACTACTTCTAAGGTCTTGCAGGTCTGGAGGGCTGAGCAGGAGTGCAACCAAGATTACATGGAGCCAATTGAATTAAATGGTCAGTCTTTTTTAGGTTTGAGGGACACAGGAGCAGAAGTCTCACTTGTCAAATCACAATTTGTTCCAAAGGAGCAGTACCTCAAGGGTCAGTCCTATAGTTTAAAAGGCATATGGGGCCCACATTTTGAAGTACCATTAGCTGAAGTTGATATTACCTACAAAGGATTTTGTGGCAAGTGGAGAGTAGGAATCCTAAGTGAATTGGAGGTGCCCTTTTTAATAGGGAATGACCTAGCTAGTCAGAAGCACCGTATTCAAGTGATAACTAGGTCACAGTCTCAAGTCACTGAGAGTAATCCTCCTGCTGTTACAGAGTCACCCATAGAGCCTGGTGAGGATGAAGGGCTGATTAGCGTGCCAGTGGTCCAGGAGCACGGTGCCCAATTCTTGAGTGATCAAAAAGAGGATGAAACTATAAAAGAGCTGTGGGGTAAAGCACAAAGTCCTACTGCAGAAGTAACTGTGGAGAACCCCTGCTTATTTACCACCATTGAGGGAAGACTGTATAGAATTTCTAGGAGGAGGAAAACTGCTGCTGTTTGGGAAAGGAAGAAACAGTTAGTGTTGCCAAGAGCTTACCGGTTGCAAGTGCTACAAATGGCACACGACGCACTCTCAGCAGCGCATCTAGGCATTAGAAAGACTAGTGATAGAATCCAAGCAAGATTTTACTGGCCTGGGATGGGCAAGGACATCAAAGAGTATTGCAAGTCCTGTGTGATCTGCCAAAAAGCAGGCAAAAGAGCGGACAAAACGTGAGGCTTGTTACAGTCTATTCCTGTAATTACTGAGCCTTTTTCCAGAGTAGGAGTGGACATCCTAGGGCCTATCTCCAGAGTTACAAAAAGGGGGAATAAATTTATTTTATGCCTCGTGGATTATGCTACGCGCTATCCAGAAGCAATACCTCTAAAGGACATTGATTCCAAGACTGTAGCAAAAGCCCTCATGTCGGTGTTCTTAAGGCTGGGATTCCCCAAAGAAATTATAACAGATTTAGGGACATCCTTCACGTCCAAGACCATGGAAGAGCTTTTAACTCTTTGTGGGATTAAGCATGTTAAAACTACGGCTTATCATCCGCAGTCGAATGGCTTGACGGAGAAATTTAACTCAACCCTGAGCCGGATGCTAAAAACCTATTCCATCAATCATCCTAACGACTGGGATGAGAGGCTGCAACACTTCCTATTTGGTTATCGCGAAGTGCCGCAGGAGAGCACAGGGTTCAGTCCTTTTGAACTCCTATTTGGACGACAGCCACGAGGACCCCTAGACTTGATGAAAGCAGCGTGGTCGGGGGAGGAGCAGATCGACAGCCCTGATGTTGTGACGTATCTACAGGAGCTGCAGAGCGACCTTCAAGAGCTACGGGAGCAAGCTGCTCACAACTTGCAGCAGGCACAGAGTCGACAGAAGCAGTGGTATGATGCACACGCAAGAGACAGATCTTTCCAGCCTGGTGACAGTGTGCTCGTGTTAAGAACAAGACGTCGAAAGAAGTTGGAGATGTCGTGGGACGGTCCCTTCAAAGTGGTCGAGAGGATTTCTGCGGTGAACTATTTGGTAGAGTTAGATGGGGAAGGGAACCGATGTAAAAATTTTCATGTAAATTTACTTAAGCCTTATTTTGACAGAAATAAGTTGGTGTTACAAGTAAAGGGGAAGGTGACACAAGGAATTCATCTAACTGGATGGGGAGAGCTGAGTAAGGGCACAACTCTAGCAGAGGTGTCATTCGATGAAGGTCTGACCCCAGAGCAAAAGGAGCAGTTAAAAATAGTCCTTGCTCAGTTTGCTCAAATCTTCTCAAACATCCCAGGGAGGACCAACCTAGCAACTCATAAAATAGACACAGGGTAAGCACATAAGTGGGAAGGAAAACATCATAGCGGACGCTTTATCCAGGTATTTTTGAGAGGTATAGAATGATGCAAATTGTTATATGAAACGGTGATAACCCTAGCAAAACATTTGTGCTTAGGCGTTATAATCTGACACATGCCAAACATGGTTTATCTGTGTACAAGTTTATGAGATGTTAATTTAGTTGACTTTGTAATATGAATGTTATAGAATGCATTGAAGTAATTTTGACCCCAAGCCCATTGCTTTGGCATTGCTCTAGTTAATTAAGAGCAAGCCGACGCAATGTCTTTGTGGTGGGGGGAGATATGTGACAAATTGAAGCACTTTTAAAATGTTTATTTCTGCCCGGCTGGCAAAGAGTTAACCCACCTCCAGCCTGACTGACTTAGAACTCTGATGGGGGCGGGACTGTGCCCGGTTTGAAAGGAGGGAGTGTCGGTTTGGTCAGTTAGGAGGGAGAGGGAGGAAGGTGTGGTGAGGTGTTATGAGGAGGCTTATATGAAGACAGTGAAGAGGCTAGGAAAACTTAAAGTTAAATGTTTGACTGAGTTTATTTTGTACAACTGGAACAAAGCTAATTAATAAATGACACGTTAAAGAATCACTTATGTTTTTAACACAATAAAACTTCATCTCTGTTTTTGCCAAAAAGAGGTCCGTCTTTATTTTTCCAGCAAGGTACCAGGACTCACAGCCGTGGTGACTCAAGAGAGGGAAAAACTCACCTCAGGCAGGGAGGTGGCAGTTTGTGTCCTGAAGTTACACGGAGGAGGCTTAGAAGGGTAACCTGAGGTGCCAAGGAGTTGCCAGAGTGCATAGGGCAAACTTCTGCAGTGGGGAATCCAACTGAGGGAGACCCTTTACTGGAGGCAAGAGGTTATTCCGTGGGACAGCCTAGAGTTCCTTAAGGTACCAGGTCACGCAGGCTGGAAGGTTCTCCTTACTTAGAAACCCATTAGTAAAAGGGGTTTATTTTTGAGGCGGCAGGAGAAGAGGGTGGGTGTTTTCCCCTCTGAATTCCTGTGTCGCTGTGATAGTAAGAGAGAGTGGGACCCGGGTTGTCACAGGTGCCATCATGGTGGCCCCCCTGGACACGCACCGCATACCCCCCTGCCGCTGGGTGCCACGCCCCCACAGACAGCACGCCACGCCCCTAGAATGCATGCCACGCCCTCACAGGTGGCGTACCACACCTCCAGGCTGTGTGCCTAGCCCCTGCGTGTGGCGCGCCGTGCCCCCACCTGCTCTCCACCCCCGCTAGTGGAGCATGCAGCTTCGCCACTGCATACAAGCCCACAAGCATACTTTCTCTCTCTAGGTGCACAGAGCACACAGATTATTCACTCTCCCAAGAGGTCAGGGTAAAAGTAGGATTCAGTAGAATTAAAACAGATGCTCTTGAATTTGCATGGTTTCACACAAAGTCCCGCCCCTGCAAAACAAACAAACAAACAAACAAACAAACAAACAAACCACTATTAAATTAATGCTAACATTGGTATACTGCTCAGTAAGAATTGCAGATTTTGTGCTTTTCAGCAGTCCTATGGTGTAAAAACACAGAGCCAAACCACAGGTTTTGTAATTTTTACAAAAGTTGACAACACAATCACCAACAAATCATAGAACACATCTGTGGATGTGACCTATAATATGACAGTGGATTTTTGGGGATCTCTAGTACAAATTATGAGGATACTGTACATAGGGATCTATGTCTTGGCCAGGGCTTTTTTTTTCATCTGGAACTTGCTGGAATTCAGTTCCAGCCCCTCTCAGGGGGATGCCATTGCCATTATAAGAGAACAAAGGAGGCATTCATGGTGAATTCTGGCCCCTATTTTTCTAGAAAAACAACACTGGTCTCGGGTCTATGGTTTTGCGCCACAGCAGTGGTATAAAACACTGATCTATGATTTTGATGCTTCAGCTACTGGAGACAGATTTGAGCTGTGATTTAAATGTGGTGGTGGTGAAGATAGCTCAGTTGGTAGAGCATGAGACTCTTAATCTCAAAATCAAGGGTTTGAGCCCCACGTTTGGCAAAAGACACCTGAATTGCAGGGGGTTGGACTAGATAACCCGTTTGGTCCCTTCCAGCTCTACAATTCTATGATTCTGTTACTTGAACCCTGGTATTCTGAATCCTAGTTCAATATTTAAACCACTACAACACATTGACTCTTATTTAGTAGTCAACTTGTTAGCCAATATATTAGTTAACAAGCATACTTGCATTCAATAGTTTTGCCTTCCCTCTGCTTTCCCTTGTTATGCATAATAGGCTGCTAGGATAAGTAAAGAAGGTCAAAACTTACTAAAGCTGTTCTTCTTCTTCTTCTTCTTCAATTCCCAGAGTAGTTTATCAGTTGATCCTCCTTCCCAGGAAACTCTGGAAATTGTAGCTGTGTGAGGGGAATAGGGGTCTCATAACAACTCTCTAACAGCACCTTTAACAAACTGCAACTCCAAGGATTCTTTCAGGGAAGCCATGACTGCTTAACTGTATAGTGTAGGCATAGGATAGTTTTTGGAAGTGTTCCAAGTGCAAAGAGTGAAATAATTTGAGACATTTAGTTTTAGGTCATACAAGGTCCCAATGCTCCCTTCTTCACCATCTACCAGTTTGATAATGACCCAGGTACTGTTCTGTATTGTGTTTTCAAATAATACCTTTGAAACTTAATTAAATGCTTCACAGTTAAATATTTTTTAATCCATAGTCATGGCAAATAAGAAAGACTCAGACTAGGAGTGTACACAGTTCCTTTTTCATTAGCTGTGAAACAGTATGTGCTGTTTTTGAGGCAGTTCAATGAAATGATTATGCTCTTAAACAATTCTCATCAAACTGATTCACAGTGCAAATGGAAAGCAGCTACAGATAATTAGAGATCTCTGCTCTGCTTTAAAATGTAGCAGGAATGGGGTAAATCAGGAACTTGCCAAAGCATCATGCTGTAGTCTGCTTTCTTGCCCCCTCAATGGGATCTGAAGAATAATTTTGCTATCAAGAAGATACAACATTTCCCCCCACTGGAAATTTATTTATGTCTCTTAACTTGATCTCAGCTCTATAAGGTATAAATTATTCATTATTGTTCTGTTCTGACCTCATTGAGTAGAGTGGCCACTTGTGTACCACCAAAACAAAGGGAGAAAATTCATGCCTTAAAAAAATGAAATCAAAAGAGGACACATATTTACTTATGCTGATTGACACATGTGTGGATGCACATTTAGAAACAATTACTAGAATTTAAATAGAAATACAATATAACTCACAATAGCGGGAAAGAGAGTGACCAGGAGAGCTGTATTCCTGCTCAGTCTGTTTCCCAGGTGCAAGAAGTTGATGGGCAGCTCGGGGCATCTTACTCTTCCTTCCTAGGTTCTATATCTTTAAACTGGATTTGGACCAGTCAGCATTTAAAATACAGGACCCTTTCAAATAGAAAAGTGCACTCTTTAAAATAGGACACATGGCCACCCAAACAATGGGATATGTGTCGAAGACCTCAGATACCTTCAAAAGAGCAACTTGCTCCAACAGGATTTGCAGATGACGTGAGGCATATTAACCAAATCAACTCTCCCAACAGGTGGTGCACCCTGTTTTGCTACTTGAGGTGAAACAGGAAGGTGCTGTCCCATGCTACCCTGCCCCTGCTGAAGCCTCCATTACCTGGGTCAGGCATCCCCAAACTTTGGCCCTCCAGATGTTTTGGACTACAATTCCCATCTTCCCTGACCGCTGGTCCTGTTAGCTAGGGATCATGGGAGTTGTAGGCCAAAAATCTGGAGGGCCAAAGTTTGGGGATGCCTGACCTGGGTTGTGTGGCAGTACCCATGAAGCAGCAGCGATGGCAGCAGGTTCTGGCAAGATTTTACGGAAATCTTGTGAACTCTGTAATATTTCATGAGATCTCACTGGGAATCGCCACCGCTTCTAAAAGTCGGGTAGTTTTTTATTTCCTTGACATCTGATGGGAGGGTGTTCCACAGGGCGGGTACCACTACCAAGAAGGCCCTGTACCTGGTTTCCTGTAACTTCTCACAGAAGGCTCACCAGAAGGCCCTCAGACCTAGACCTCAGTGTCCAGGCTGAACAAAGGGGGTGGAGATGCTCCTTCAGGAATACTGGGCTGAGGCTGTTTAGGGCTTTAAAGGTCAGCACCAGCACTTAGAATTATGCTCGGAAACATACTGGGAGCCAATGTAGGTCTTTCAGGACTGGTGTTATATGGTCTTGGGGGCCACTCCCAGTCACCAATCCAGCTGCTGCATTCTGGATTAATTGTAGTTTCTGAGTCACCTTCAAAGGTAGCCCCACGTAGAGCGCATTGCAGTAGTCCAAGCGGGAGTTAACCAGAGCATGCACCACTCTGGAGAGACAGTCAGTGGGCAGGTAGGGACTCAGCCAGGGTACCAGATGGAGCTGGTAGACAGTTACCCTGGATACAGAATGACTCCCAGACTGTGCACTGGTCCTCCAGGGGCAAAGATACCCCATTCAGAACCAGGGAGTTCTCCACGTCTGCTCGCCCCCGTCTCAAAAAAACAGTGCTTCTGTCTTGTCATGATTCAACCTCAATCTGTTAGCTGCCACTCATTCTCCAACCACCTCCAGACACTCACACAGGACCTTCACCACCTTCACTGGTTCTAATTTAAAAGAGATGTAGAGCTGGGTATTGTAGAGCCCAAACTCCCTGGTAATCTTTTCCAATGGCTTCATATAGGCGTTAAAAAGCATGGGGGAGAGGACAGAGCCCTGAGGCACCCCACAAGTAAGAGTTCATGGGTCTGAACACTCATCCCCCAACACCACTTTCTGGACACAGCCCAGGAGGAAGGAATGGAACCACTGTATAACATAGTGGCTGTCGTTGCTTAGGTGGGTCCACAGGTGATATAATTCATGACTTTCCGCCCATTGTTTTGATATTTTCTTTACATTAACATGAGTGTTGTGAAAATAATATGTCATTAATTGTGTTAAATTTGCAACTTCCACAAATTACATAAAATAGCATGGACAACAAGACAAACAACATAGTATTTGACAGAAACAGAACTCTAGCAGAAGAGAAACGGTGCTGATTGTGATGAATATACAGGTCAGAACAGAACTTGCTGCCATCTTACATCCCTACCCAGGTGTGATTTTGGAGCCTGGGAGCTTCTGCATCCAATAGTGCTGGCTTAGCCAAGCTGCTGCTGCTCTGAATGGAGCTGATGACAATTATAAATAGACAAGGTTCTTAATGTTGGGAAGGAACATTTGCAAATGTCTTTCCTTATGACTTGTTAAATCCCAAAATGCAATGTGCAAAGAAATGGAGACTGCTGGAGAAAGGAGGTGGAACAGTGACAATATTAATAAATATTCCTAATACACACTTTTGCATACATTGTTGACTACACAATATCCAACAGATGATGCATCAGCAGATTTGGACAGATAAGGTGAAAGCTGTTGAGCAATTCTCCTTTTTAAGTGCCACTAAAATGAATGCCAGCTGCAAAAAAGTACTACCAGCCTTTGCATACCTCTCATTCATTTCAATGGGGCTTGTTCAAGGGATTGTGCCCACATCAAGTAATTGATGAGTGACAGGCCATTCTTTAGACACCGACTGATTCCAATGGAACAGATGGACGATAGTCTTTCCTGGCTGGGAATTCTGCCACGAGTCAACAGAGTCTAGTGTTTCATAGCAGGACTCTCTGGCTAGTGATGTTCATCACAATATGTTTGGATGGCACAGTGCCCTCTCACAATGAATAGCCTGTTTACAATACAGGTATCAAGTGCCCATAGATTCGGAGTAAGCCAGGGCTTCATGGTGAAGGCTGTTTTATGCAGCAGATCCCTTCTTCGTGATGATCTCTGTAGCTAGGTCAAGCCTGCAGAAACATAATGTTGCTACAACACATGTAATTGTGGGATTCAGAGATTGTTTTTCTATGTGCATAGTTAGAGGAAGGCACAGCCATCTCTGAAAATACAGACATTGGGAAAGCCTCTTGAATATTTGTAGATGATTGGAGAAGAATTGTTAGTCTGTGGAATTGTTGTACAGGCCCTTGGGTAAGCTACCAGCAAGTAGCTAAAGTGTCTGTGCAAAATCATCTTAGGGAAAAACAAAGTACACGTTATAGTACAACTGTATCTAAGGAGGCTGCAAAGCACCTTTCTCACTGGCAAAACTCCTTCAGGAAGAGAGAGGAGAGATAAGGGCTGCTGTTTATCCTCACCAGTAGGAATAGACATATCTGTCCATTCTGATTTCTCTTAGTTTCTCATGACTTAAAACAACAACTCTGCACAAGAATTTATATGCATTTTTGAGTGCATATATTCCGCTAATATATTTTTGTACACACATTTGCCAAATATACACATTTTGCAAGCAATTTCCCCACATATAATGCATTTCTTGGTATGCTATTTTCACAAATATATGCTGTTTTTGGGTGTGCATGATGTTTGGCTGGAGAACTGTGTTGCACCACTTGGACCAATGTTAATTTCAAAGGAAATTTGCATTTCAGTTTGTTTATGGTTTCGGACATGCAAATTAGGTGTACATTCAGACGGAAACATAATTAATTTCTTGCCCATCAGAGAAGGAATAGGAAAAGAAGGTTAGAATGTGCTTAATACGTTTCCACTGAAAGTTCTGCCCTTTGGAAATTTTGGCATGCATCAGCTTGACATCCATGTTTGTGAGGAAGCAAAGATCCAGTACAGTGGTACCTCGGTTTAAGTACACAATTGGTTCCGGAAGTCTGTACTTAACCTGAAGCGTACTTAACCTGAAGCAAACTTTCCCATTGAAAGTAATGGAAAGTGGATTAATCCGTTCCAGACAGTCCGCAGAGTACTTAAACTGAAGCGTACTTAACCTGAAGTGAACTTTCCCATTGAAAGTAATGGAAAGTGGATTAATCCGTTCCAGATGGGTCCGCGGAGTACTCAACCTGAAGTGTACTTAACCTGAAGTATGAGTGTATTTGGTTCTGGAAGTCCATACTTAACCTGAAGCGAACTTTCCCATTGAAAGTAATGGAAAGTGGATCAATCCGTTCCAGATGGGTCCGCAGAGTACTTAAACTGAAAGTACTCAAACCGAAGCGTACTTAAACCGAGGTATGACTGTAATTGCCCCAACCTAAGGTAGATCTCCAAAGAAGAAAAGATTGTCAGGGTTTTATTAATTTGCGACTCCAGTATGTCCCTCAGCATGCAAGTTAAAAATTGGACATCCTTGTGGAGTATTCACAAAACTATGAAAAACAATGGATTAAATGCAATGAAAAATACAGACCTCCGTCAAAGCACTTATGAGCTTCTCTTATCCTCCATCCAGTCAGATCAACTTCATATTCATCCTGCTGAGAGATTAGGAATGGTGTAATCCTATATCTGTTTACTCAGAAGTGAATCACACTATGTTTAATGGGAGCTTACTACCCAGTAAGTAGTTACAGGAATGCATCCTAAATGCACGAAGGCCAGGAACAGTATCTTTTCTGTTCTGCATCACATAAAATGTAGTATTGTTGCTTTTAATACAGCTATAATTAATTTCAGCTAGAATTATTATAAAAATGTGGGCGGTAATTTTAGACTGGTGTATGTATCAAATGATTTTTATATTAAAAGCTGCAATTAGGCACGTTGGACTCCAGGGTTTTTTTGTACTGCTGGGAGCAGAATGAAAGTTTCTTTTAAAAATATATTAATAAAAGTCCATTTAGGATAGCTGGATAGCTCAGTTAGTAGAGCATGAGACTTTTAATCTCAGGGTCATGGGTTCAATCCCCATGTTGGGCTAAAGATTCCTGCATTGCAGGGGTTGGACTAGATGACTCTTGTCGTCCCTTCCAATTATTCTATTCTATTCTATTCATTTATTTGTTTCTTTACTTATTGATTGAGTAGATTTCTATTGAATCAGTGAAGGTATGGTTGCAAAGCGTCTTCCATTCAGGTAATGACCAGATCCTAACCTGCTTAGCTTCAGCAAAAACTCTAGGAAGATAAAAGGACATGTCTAAAGGAAGGGTGAGAGAAACAGTTTGAGAAGAGAACTGTCCTATTTTATAAATGTAGTACTAGATACGCTACAGGATTTGCCATCACTTCAACTCTGACATTTCTGCTGATTGAAGAATCCTTGAAATCTGAAGAGAGTTTTCTGTGTGGGCTAATGATTTGACCAAAGTTAAGTGCTTTTTTACTTCCATTGGTTTCAGTGGAAGAGTTAAGTACATCAAAGCAAGGCAATAAAAAGTGGGCTTTCTAACTGTACTGGTCTCACTTCTTCTGCTAAAAAGAACACTTTGCCCCATCTCATAGGATTGTTAGCCTAGATTGGCATATTTATCACATATAAGATTAAGACAAATCCACCCAGAATCTACCAATTTCAAAAAGTGTACAGAATGTCTATGCCTGCGTTGCTTAATGAACAAGAAGCAGGTGATAAGGAAACCTATTCCGGTGTCACAGAGAGAATTATTTTATACCAGTGTTTCCCAACCAGTGTGCCTCCAGATGTTTTGGGACTACAACTCCCATCATTCCTGACCACTGGTCTTGCTAGCTAGGGATGATGGGAGTTGTAGTCCCAAAACATCTGGAGGCACACTGGTTGGGAAACACTGTTTTATACCACCGAGTTACTAATTTCATGATTTCAGTATTCATAGCAAGAGATAACAAGAATATGCAGTGTACACCCTGAAGTGTCAGTAGGAAGGAAATGTGGAATTACATCTTTTTAACATTTTCCCAAGCACTTGTCTAGCTTGTGAAATAGCTTTGCAAAACTAATTCCCGCCCCCCCATCCACAAGTGAACGTAAGCTATTTGCATACATCATCCACAGCTATTTTTATTTTATTTTATTACCAAAGACTTTTAAAGAGAGACATCTAGGAGTGGTGTAATGGAATTAAGATTCAGTTCTGCTTTCTGTCTGTTCTGAAGAGCATGCTTGAAATTTCAATTAGATTTCCCACTCCCCAAAGAAGCAAGTGCACAATGCCAGGAAACTGAAATTCTCTTGTTTATTGAGACTCTGAAGTTTCAATATTTCACAGACCAACTTTAGCTCAAGGAACTGCAAGCTTATGGTATGGAATAGCAGAGGAGCACAGACTAGGAAAAGTTGTTTCCAGTGAACTCTGTACATGCAAATGGATCCAGGTATGCAGCCCTGGAGGAAGGACCCCCCACCCCCATGCTGCAGGCAGGCTGCTTTCCAAATGCAGGGTGGTTTCAGACATGGGCGTACCCAGTGAGGGGCATGGGGGCATCTGTTTCCCCCCCCCCGAAGGAAAAAAAATACCGTATTTTACGGACCATAACCCACACTTTTTTCCTCCGAAAACGGAAGGGGAAAAGTCGCTGTGGGTTATGGAAATCGGGCTGTTTTTGCCCCCTCCACGGCTGCAGCCAGCAACAGGGACGTGGGGGGAGGGAGAGAAGCAGCCCGAAATCGGGCTGTTTTTGCCCCCTCCACGACTGCAGCTAGCGACAGGAACGTGGGAGGGGGGGGAAGGAGCAGCCTGAGCTGGGGGGGGGACAGGAGCTCCATGCTTCCTTTCATCCTTTCTTCCCCCACTTTCTTTCTTCCTTTTTCTCCCTCCCTCCCTCCCTCCCTCCCTCCCTCCCTCCCTCCCTCCCTCCCTCCCTCCCTCCCTCCCTCTCCTTCCTTCCTTCCTTCCTTCCTTCCTTCCTTCCTTCCTTCCTTCCTTCCTTCCTTCCTTCCTTCCTTCCTTCCTTCCTTCTCTCTCTTCCTCTCTCCCTCCTTCCTTCCCTCTCTTGCCCGCCCCCAGTTTTGATCCTGGGTACGCCCCTGGTTTCAGAAATAGCCCCCAAACAGTGTGCAAAGTTGTTGTTGAAAGTGGGAGAAATATATGGTGCACAGGGACAACTATAAGAGGGTTTGTCATGTTTCATGAAGTCAGTTTTCAGCTCCGTTTCCACCCCAGTTCCATATATCAGTTTAAGTTGGAGCAGCACAAGTAGTGATTTTTGGCACTGTAGCATAAATGTGCTCTGCTGCCCCCCCAAATCCTCTGTGGTTTCAGTGTGGATTAAAGCCCATAGAAAGCCATGCAAAGGGGTGATTGGGGAACTCATTCTGGAGCTCACTTCTGGTAAAGAGCCCGGTAGAATTAAGGTACCTAAGGAGACCCAATACCAAATAACAAATCACCTGGTCCTATGTGTTGGTTTTAAATATTTTGGTATTTGCTTTAAAGGGGAAAATACTTTAGGTAAAATAAAGGGGAAAATACTTTAGGTAAAGTACTCTTTGACGAAAGACACCCATGTTTAAAATCACAAAACATGCAGCAAAATAAAGTGTGAAATATAGGGTGTTAGACCTTTAAAATATCCCTTTCTAAGTTTCTTCCAAAGTTCCCCACTTTCCTTAGCAAAGAAAGAGACAACACATTTGGTATGTTAAAAATGGTTTACTTACAAACTCTTCAAAGGTCAGATTCATGTGTTTTTCCACACAGCAGCAAGAAAAGATAGGTAGCATAACTTAGGTTCCAAAATGGTAAGGGTTTCTAAATTATTTGTATAGAAAGACAAAGATGGCTTGCTTAAGCCATAAGTGTTAGTGAGAAAAGTGAGAGAACAACGAGTTTGGTAACCCTTCTTCCCAAGGTGAGGGGGTGTGACTTAGCAGGGCCTGGCAGGACAGCTTACTGTATGCTCTTAACCCCTTCATGTATTAATTAGACTTAAGCATGTTGGTTATAGAAGGCGGATTTATTCCAAACTATGCAGGGAGGTGCTCCCTTGCCTCTTGGGGTTGGTTAATACTGCAAGGGCTTCTGCCTCAAGTGGAGAGGCTTGAGCTTCAGAAGTGGGGAAGGCATAGCTCTGTGGTAGAACATCGGCTTGGCACTCAGAAGGTCTCAGGTTCAATCCCCCCCCCCACATCTCCAAGAAAGGCTGGGAGAAAACTCTGGAGAAGCACTGCCAGTTTGTGTAGTCTACACTGAACTAAATGACAATATAAAAAAATTCCTTCCAGTAGCACCTTAGAGAACAACTAAGTTTGTTATTGGTATGAGCTTTCGTGTGCCTGCACACTTCTTTAGATACTTCAGATATGCATGCACACGAAAGCTCATACCAATAACAAACTTAGTTGTTCTCTAAGGTGCTACTGGAAGGATTTTGTTTTGTTTTGTTTCAACTATGGCAGACCAACACGGCTACCTACCTGTAACTAAATGACAGTATGCTAATTATTTATTTGCTAAACTTTATCCAGTGCCTAGGCTTCCATGTAAAATGCAAACTTGCTTAAGTTGATTAAAAGCCCTACTCGGCATGGGATAATGGGAGCTATAGTCCAGCAACTTCTGGAAGATCACTGATTCCCCATCCCTGGCATAAGGCAACGTTTCTACATAAGTGCAGCAATATAGCGGTCTAGCTGCCTCTCATATACATCAACAAAAATGAAGCAAGGTTGAAGGACACATACTGTAATATCACTTGTTTCTTTTGCATGCTTGCTCCAGTAGTTCTATTATTTTTAGGGAAAGTATGACCTTCCTTAGCTATGTAGTTAATCTCTTCAAATAATTCCTGTGACTTGGTCCATTACTAAAATTAAAAAGATAGTTGTATTTTTAGATCTATCTTTAATAATGAGATTATACTGGCTGTTTTCCAGACATCAGACTCCTCTTCTAAACTGTGTATGCTCATCAGCAGGCATCTCCTGTATCTAACTAAGGGCAAAACTAGACACTCATTCAATTTGTAGCATGAAACTACATATCATGCTTATCCTTAATTAATTATAGGCAGCAGGGGCTGGATTCTTACTGGGAAGACAGTGCATGAGGAGGAGGAGCTCCTACAAAAAAAGAGTTAGGAATCATGGGATAAAAAGGTTAATCCTCTGTTAGACAAGAGAGAGAGAGAGAGAAATGCTGTTGTTGTTGTTTTTACAAAGCATAGGTTAGGAATAAATGGAGGGAGATAAATAGTGGGTGCCCTGTATATGTACCCGTATATTCTGGCTTATAAGACGACTGGGCGTATAAGACGACCCCCAACTTTTCCAGTTAAAATATAGAGTTTGGGATATACTCGCCGTATAAGAAATACGACCCGGCATATAAGACGACCCCTGACTTTTGAGAAGATTTTCCTGGCTTTAAAAAGTAGTCTTATACGCAGGAATATACAGTATATTGTAATCACCCAAATAATTTTTATTGATGCTGTTTAGCATTCATAACTGAGGTGAGGTCAGAGATGAGCAGAACAGTGGTCAAGTTTGAGGGATGTTATGAAAGTATTTATGATGGTGCAATCCCAAACAGTTCCAGGTGTCTGATGCATCCCTGAGGGGCATTATAGGAAACGAGAATCCTGACACCTGCTGCATACAGTATTTCTATCCATAACTTGATTCCAAATTATAGTCACCATACCTGTTTGTCTACCTTATTCCCTGGTCATCCTTTGGAAGTATATTCAGTGTGCTGGATTAATTTTTGTCATGGAAAATGAAAATCTGGATAGCTAAACGCTTTTAGAGAAAATGTAATATATACAGTGAGCCAAGTTTCAATATTTTCTAGTTAAATCTGATGCCAGCATATGTTATTTGTCTTAAATATGTGTACACCCAAGCCAAGATGATGGCAGGCGCTGATCACAAGCTTTGCCTTTGTGTTGATTGCATATGGCAAGGAAATAGGGCTGCAAAAGGCAGTCTTATTGCCAAGCTGTACGCTGGCAGTTTGCAATGAAAAAATATCTAGCCTTTATGGTGGGGGATTGCAAAAAAAAAAAAAAAAAAAAATTCTATACTGCCAAATTAAGAAAAAACAATATGGCAGTGAACAGTGTAAAATTGACAATAGAATTACATTAATTAAACAAGTTCAAAATGCATTATATATAGAACACAATTTGCAAGAAATATTAACATACCGCTTTAAAATGTATTAGTGGAAGGGGGGAAAGGGGAGGGAGGTTTATTGGTTTGTGGTTTTTGTTCTCATTTTTATCATGTATTTCATGTTTTTATATTGTATTTTATGTTGTGAGCTGCCCTGAGATGTATGGATGAAGGACAGTATACAAATTTAATAAATAAACCAACAAAAATAAAATGCACACAAAAGTACTGCAAAATAGAAGCCACCTACTTATTTTACTTCAGTTTATAAACACTGTATTTATAGTGCTATAACTGTAAATATTTTTATGCAAATACCCAAACATCAGCTCATACTGTACAATGGGTAACAAGAGGCTTTAGTGATAGACCTCATAGTTAGTTGAAAAAGTTAACTGTTTGAGCTAAATTACGTAAGACTTTTCTGGTACCAAGTTATCAAAAACTGCCTTTTGTCAAAGTCAAAACAGCTTGATGATGGTGATGATTGCCATGGTCTTTCTTGGAATCCAGAAGTGCAGAGCAAATTCTTAATTCCATTAAGTCTCCATTCAGATGCATCTGGAGCAATATGTTGCAGGGTCTACAAATTCACTATTGAAGACAACTTGAGGAATAGTAGGCCATTTGGTATAGTTTTTAATTCCTCCCATAGGATTGAATGTGTGCCTGAGCACAGTCTAGGAGGAAACTGCTGTCGAGGCAGAGGCAATTAACCAATAAACCATTCTTTATTTTGCAGAAATCAGCTCCATGTTTTATTTCCTTCCTTGGGTCAATTCTCCCTTGTTTTCAGTCTTCCCCTGGCCAAGGTAAGAGAGGCTGGAGTATGTTGCCTTATGGCTAACCAAAGCCTCTGCCTCCTCACCTGCCCAGAATTTCCAAGTAGGGCTACATACATCTTGTAGAACTAATGCAACTCCATGCAGATAATAGCTAGATAGACCAGTAGTCTGACTTGATATAAGGTAGTTTTCAATATTCCCAAATTTAGTCCCCAAGATTTGTTCTTGGCTACAATTCATGGTTAGTGAGGAGGAAGTTTAATCATGAGTCCAGGTTCAGATGATACACTAAGGTGATACACAAACCTTTCCTTAGCTCAGCACAGCAGGGGAGTAAAAAGGACCATGAAGTTGCAAGCTGTTAGTTCAGAGACTGCACATTTGTGCAGTCCTGAAAAGCCATAGCTTGGCTTACCATGTCTTGCAAACCGGACCTAAGTTATTTTCTGCACACACACCCCAACATTGTAAATGACCTTTCAAAAATAAAAAAGATTACACACAGAAAATACTTGGGTTGTTTTCTCTCTTTTTTAAAAAAATTAAACTGATGTATATAACAATGGTGTCATTCCCAGTTTTACAGTGCCTTCCTAATTAAGCTTAAATAATAGTTTTCCCATTGTGACGGTGTATTGATTGTTCATTGCTCTGCAGTCCTTTGCTGGTACTGCCAGCTGCTCCTTCATGCTTGAACTATACAAATAAGCCATATTTTTTCCAAATGTCAAGAAGTGATAATTAACCTTGCATTGCCCTTTGCTCCCTTAAAGTATCCTGATGTGTACAACTAGAGATGTTGTTTCTGTGTTTTGTATACCGTACATGTGTGTGTGTGTGTGTGTGTGTGTGTGTGTGTGTGTGGTATAAAACATCTGTGAACATGTGTGCTAAGTAATTAATATTCCATATGCCTAATATATTGTAGACAACACAGTTTAATCAGGCTATAGTAGAGAGCTAGAAAACGAGTGATTCGTGTTGTTGGCTACAGAGACTTGTCTTTTTCTTTGTGACAAAGTGTGGGGTTATGGTTACAATACTTGAATCCAGGATACAGATTTCCTTTTTGTATTTGAAACTGAATTCCTGGGCAAAATGGACCCAGCAAGGTAATTGTTACATTGCTCTCAATCAGTGTCATGAAATTGTTCTTTCTCCCCAGCAGAACTGTTCTGCTGTTGAGAGCCACATGAAATGTACTCTCAAAGAACTTTAAAAGGTCAGCAAGGTGGGACTCACCCAAGCCATCCTTGTTCTGCTTCAGCAATGCTCATTTTATACACTGGATCATTCTATTAGAATGCTTTGCGCCAGTTTCCCCAGGAACAGTTGTTAAACCAACCAGCCTAAAATGCTGGTTGGGAGTGCTGAGGTACATGCATCGATATAGACAGCTATACAAGGTTCATATCCGCCTACCAGTGACAGCATTTAAATTACCTTCTCTAAACATACAAATATTGATTGAAAATGAGCAGCTTGGAAGGAAAAGGAAACAACCCTCATTTAAAATGAAAAATAAAGTTTCAAATAAAATTCATACAGGGAACTAAAAAAAAACCTAGTGAAGTCAGCCATAGAGTTTCTACTATCGTTTTGTTTGTAGGCTGTAAATTGGTCTGAAATGTTAAACAGAGTTTTAAGCACACTCACCCTTAAGAACCTGACGGCTGCTTATTATGATTATGCAATAGACAATATTTATATTGAATCAAAACTACTATTTAGAAGGCTTTTGTGGTTCATAAAGCAAAAGAAAATATAAATATTTTATGGTTCTGCTTCCTAGCTGTAATTTCTACAGGTGTTTTAGTCTTTCCAGCAGTATTTAGATTCGCTTTTCTCAGCAGTGAGTTGCTTGGAACTTTACAGCCCTATTCACTTTCTACATTACAGTAATTTCTGAAATGTATGTTGTTTCATCTCAGGAAATACAAAATGGTTTATATTAAAACAATGAGATCAAGAAAACATGTTAATTGGAAGAAGCTATTAAAGTGCAGTAGAGATGACTGTTCAAGACATACACATTCGAAGGATATTTGGCTGAACAAGAAAACAATATGATACAATTTAATATATTATGAAACCTCAAATCATGTATTAAATTCAATGGCATGACAAATTATATTGGAAAGTGCCTGCTGGGCATTTTAGTTCCAATTTGCAACAACAATAATAATAATAATAATAATAATAATAATAATAATAATAATAATAATAATAATAATAATTGTCCCTTCCACTCTACAAGTCTATTATTCTATTATTATTATTATTATTATTATTATTATTATTATTATTATTATATTATTATTATTATTATTATTAGCTTGATTAGGAATGTTTCTAAACTTATAGAATATAAAATGAGAGTAGTATAACGCTTCAAAGTAAAAGCAAAGGAGAAAGAGATAAAAAATTTGTTTATAGATAAGCCTTAGATAGAAAACGGATGATGTTGAACTTCTATGCTTAAGATTACTACTGTCTTTAAGGATATTTGAATAGTTGGGATTTATGGCTGACTCATTTGGTGTCTTTGAACAACTAACCTAATCATCTTAGCAGGGATTTATGGCTGACTCATTTGGTGTCTTTGAACAACTAACCTAATCAACTTAGCAGGTATATGGAAAATCTTCAGACAGCTAAACTGTGCGGTTTCTCTATCCCCCATGTATTTTTGAATATTTAATAGATTGCCTTATCCGTACATTGAACAGTCACATTGCACAGGCATACTTATTTTGGGAAAAGGAGCAGATACAGAATCTTGTGCCTGCTGCTTACTATAACCTCTACTTACGAATAACTCTACTTACAAATGTTTCTACTTACGAATGGAGCTCCGTCCACCATCTTGGATGCAGTTTAGATAGGACTTTTTTCTACTAACGAATTTTTAGATAGGGTTGCTTCGACTTACAGATTTTTTCTCCCAATGCATTCCTATGGGATTCAACTTACAATTTTTTTCTACTTACAAATGTGCGTTCGGAACGCATTAAATTCGTAAGTAGAGGTACTACTGTAGTTATGAAGCTAGCTTGGTTGAAATAAGCCCCATGCCTTACAAGCATGCCCCAATTCCATCAGTGATACTTTCCCCTTCACCAGTTTTTTTTATTTGTTTTTTTTAATTTTAAAAATAGACTTTATTAGAGAATTTTTTTAAAAAAAATACACACACTAGAAAATATACACATACTTAACAACTTAAATAGCATCGCATAACAAAATGATATAGATAACGTAACTGCATATTTAAGCCACCCAACATAAATCAATCAACATAAATAAGCAAATCAAAATTAATCTAAGCAGGTTAACTCAGGCAAACTACAAATAATAAACAAATCAACTTAGATAAACATAACATAACGTAACATAACTTAACATAACATAACAACATAGCATAACATAACGTAATATAACATAACAAAAGAAAATGTATATGTATACACACACACACACACACACATATGTGTGTGTATATATATATATATATATATATATATATATATATATATATATATATATACATACACACACAATCCCCAAGTCAGATCTTAACACATGGGCCTATCTCCATAAAATCCATTCATTTTAGTTTAAAATTGGCTTCCAATCGCCAATATATCGCTTCCCTTACTATTATTTCCTCTTTAATTTGCTTTCCCTCTTATTAAATCCAATTGAATTGTATTGTTCCTGCATGTTTTCTCTATTCCAGACAAATCACTAGCTCTGTTTTGATGTTTTCTTTTTTAAAATACTCTTCCACGTATCTCCATTCTGATTTTATTCTCTGTTTTGATATGTTCCTAATTACCGCCGTCATTCTTGCTAAGTTCATAAACTCTACTACTTTAATTTGCCACTCTTGGATTGTTGGTATTTCAGTTCCTTTCCATTTCTGGGCTAATACTAATCTCGCCGCGGCGCACGCATATAAGAAAATATTAATTCTATCTCTAGGTATGTTTTCTGGGATTAGGCTTAATAAAAAATATTCAGGTTTCTTTTCAAACGTAATTTTTATCATTTTCTTCATTTTTTCATATATATCATTCCAAAAATTATATATATTTTTACATTCCCACCAACAGTGAAAATACGTACCAGTTTTTTCCTGGCACTTCCAACATTTTTTTGTTTCTGTTTTGTAGATTTTAGCTAATTTTTCTGGCGTCAGGTGCCATCTATATACAAGCTTCATCATATTCTCTTTGATTCCTGAACACGCTGTAAACCTCATTGTCGATCTCCACAATTTATCCCACTGTACTTTATATATTGGTCTTCCTATATCCTGAGCCCATTTTGTCATCACAGATTTTATCTCCTCATCTTTCAATTCCCACTCCAACAAAAATTTATACATCTTGGACAATGATTTAGTCGTATTATCAATCAAAATTTCTTGTAATTTAGATTTCCCCTCATTAAATCCTAATTCTTTATGTTTTTTAAATAAACTTTGTATTTGTAGGTAATGTAGCCAGCTAGCACAGTGGTGTTTGATCTCTTCAAATGGCTTCAATATAAATTGATCCCCTTCTTTCACTGTTAGTTCTTGATAAGTTGGCCATTTTCCATCTTTACCTCGGCCACTCATCGTTGTCATTTCTAATGGTGACGCCCACCAGGGCGTCTTTGTTTCTAATAAATTTTTATATTCCTCCCAAATTTAAAATACCGATTTTTTAATTATATGATCCGTAAAGCTTTTATCCTTTCCTCTGCTTTCCTGTAATAGGTACGCGTGCCATCCTTTATTATTCCTAAACCCTTCTAATTCCAAGAGTTCACTGTTTTCTAATACTATCCATTCCCTCATCCAGCAAAAACATGCGGAGGCATGATATAATTTAAGATCAGGGACCCCCCAGCCACCTCTCTCCTTGCTGTCCGTCAATAATTTATATTGAATTCTTGCTTTTTCCCCTAGCCATATGAATTTGCTTAAATCTTTTCTCCATGAATCAAAAATTTCTTTCTTTCCTATGATAGGTAACATTTGAAACAAAAACAGGATCTTCGGTAACACTGACATTTTAATCACTGCTATCCTTCCTGATAAAGACAAATTTAACTCTTTCCAGCAGTCCAAATCCTTTTTAATCTCCTTCCATACTCTGAGATAATTGTTCTCATACAGGTTTATATTATTGGGGGTAACAACAATTCCTAAATATCTGATTTTATTAACTATTTCCCAATTTGCAATCTTCTCCAAATCTATTGCTTCTTTCTTCCCTATATTTTTGACTATCATTTTGGTCTTTTTCATATTAACTCTAAAGCCTGACACTTCCCCATATTTTTGCAATTTCTCCTTCAGATTAATTATCGAATCTAATGGTTCTTCCAACATTAAGATCACATCATCGGCAAAGGCTTTAGTTTTATAGATGTTCTTCCCCAGTGTTATCCCCTTAATGCTTTTATCTCTTTGGATGTCTTTTAACAGAAATTCAATTGACAAAATGAACAATAAAGGAGATAAGGGGCATCCCTGACGGGTACCCTTTTGTATTTCAAATTCCTCCATTATTTCTCCATTTAATATCAATCTTGCCTTCTGTTCTTTATAGATTGCGTTTATCCCCTCTAAGAATTTACCCCCTATTCCAATTTCCCTCAACGATTTTTTCATAAATTCCCATGTCAAATTATCGAAGGCTTTTTCGGCATCCAAAAAGATAAAAGCTACTTTTTTGCTTGGCATCCAATCTAGGTACTCGACTAAATCTAAGAAAATTCTCATATTATTTGACATTTTTCTCCCTGGTAAAAAGCCCTGTTGGTCATGTCCAATGATCCTGTTTAATATCTTTTTTAGTCTTCCGGCTAGTATATCACTAAAAATTTTATAGTCGACATTAAGTAGAGAGATCGGCCTGAAGGATCCCACCTGATCGTTCTCTCCCTCTTTCTTCGGTATTAATGTTATAAATGTTTCTCGCCATGTTTTTGGGAACACTCCTTTTTCTAAGATTTCATTTGTCAACAATTGGTACACACCACCTATCTCCTCCCAAAACAATTTATAATGCCGACTTGATAGGCCATCTGTTCCAGGTGACTTACCCAATTTCAATCTGGTAATAGCCTCATATATTTCTTGCTTTGATATCGGTTTGTTAAGTAACTCTTTTTCTTCTTCATTAATTTGGTTTATATCGCATTTGGTAAAATAATTTCCCAATTTTTCTCCATCAATATTCTCTCTTTTATACAAATTTTTATAGAATTTGACAAAACATTTCTGTATATCCTCTCTGTTATTCAACCTTTTCCCTTTATCTACTATGCTTGTAATCATTCTTTCACTCTGTTTCTTGCGTATCTGCCAGGCTAAAAGCCTTCCTGCTTTCCCCCCATGTTCGAATGTCTTTTGTTTCATCCATTTTATTTTATTCTCAATTTCATGGCACGCCAATGTAGATAATTTATTTTGTAGAAGCTTAATCTGTGTTACCAAATTTCTATCGTCTGGTTTTTTGGCTAACTCCTTCTCCTTCTCCTCCATTTCTCTCCTAATTTCCTCCATATTTCTTTCTCTCTCTCTTTTAACCCTATTCTTTTGTTGAAGGTATATGCCTCGGATAAAGGCTTTGCTTGCATCCCATGTTGTCGTCAAATCTACTTCTTTCGAGATATTGTTTTTAAAAAATTCTTTCAACAAACCTTTAACTTTTTCAACAAATACTTCATCATTTAGAATTCTCTCATCCAATCGCCATCTTCTAATCTGTCTATTATATTCTCTTATTTTCACCATAACTGGGTTGTGGTCCGATATGGATTTTGTTAAAATTTCACATTTTTCTACCCTAGACATTAATTTAGATGACACCCAGATCATGTCAATCCTTGACGCCGACTTCTGAGCCCCAGAATAATATGTAAATTTCTTTTCTTCGGGATTTTTCACTCTCCACCCATCCTTTAATTCATAATTACTTATTATATTGAAAAAAGCTTCCAGTAATTTACCTCTATTTTTTTTCCTTCCTTTTGTTCTATCCAATTGTGGTACTATAACCCCATTAAAATCTCCGAGTATGATTACCTCTTCTTCATCTATATATTCTTCCATCTTCTTCCCCAATTTCTTAAAAAAAATCCAGTTTACATCCATTTGGAACATAAGTATTGATTATTGTCACATTCCCTGTTGGTAAAGTCAAACGCACTCCCAACATCCTTCCCTCCTTATCCTGGAATATCTTTTCTGCCTTTATACTAGATTTCACATATGTAACCACCCCCCTATTCTTCTTCACATCAGATGATATAAATTCTGTACCCAACCTCTTATTAATTAATACCCTTTCATGATCTTTAGATACATGCGTTTCCTGGAGGCATATAATGTCCCAGGAATCTTTTTTCAATATATACTCCGTCTTATTTCTTTTAATTTTATCATTTAATCCATTAATATTCCATGAAATAATTTTTAGATTCATAACTTTATTATATCACTTCAACTGTAGGCTATCAATGTCGGCTTTGATTTTAAAAATTCTTGAAAATAGGAAAGGAAAAAAGGAGGGGAGGAAAGGAGGGGAACAACTAAAGAGGGGGGGAGGAAAGGGGAGAATAGAAAGGGAAAGAGAAAAAAAGGGGGAGGGGAAGGGGGAGGGAAGGGAACAAGGGGAAAGGAAAAGGGAAGGAAGGGAGGGACTAAAGAATAAAACAGAAAAAGGGAAAAATTATGTATGGGGGGGGAGACAATAAGGGTGAGCAACTGTTGTTTACAATTCCATCATGAACACGAGAAACAAATCGGAAGTAGGTAACTAAATTATCCGCCTTTATATGTTAGAGTCACTTCGTCTTAGTTCTCTTCTTCTTCCCCAAACAGTTCTTTCTTTTGTCTATTATAAAATCTTTCCGCTTCTTCCGCCGATCTGATCGTTTTCCTTTTACCTTTAAATGTAAACGTGAGTCCTTCTGGGAACTCCCAAGCATACCACATATTTTGCTTCGATAGAGCATCCGTCAGTACTTTATAGTTCTGTCTCTTCTGCCGAATCCTTTTGGGAATTTCTTTAAATATGGAGATGATTTTCCCGTCTATCGTCAGGCTTTCTTGCTTTTTCTTTTGCAGTATTTTGTCTCTGAGTAGCATTGAGTTGAAAAAAACCATACAATCCCCGGGGCCTTTGATGTTCTTTGACCGGTCTATTCTGATTCGTTAGATCTTATCCACATCCATCAATAACTCTTCCTCATTAACGTTCAGCCATTTTGACAATTCCTTGGTTATTTTTTCTTCTATTTGCTCATTTGCTGACTCAGGAATGCCTCTCATCCGTAAAATCGTGGACTTCTGTTTCATCTCAAGTAGTGAAAGTTGATCTGCCAGATCTTCTTGTGCTTTCTTTATTTTTTTATTTTCCTCCTCTTCCTTCTCCTTTATCCTCTTTAATTCTCTATTTTCCACTGTCATTTTCTTAATTACTTCCTCTTGTTTATTTACTTTAGCATTTAGGTCCTTAACTGATTTCTCAAGTTCTTTATTTTTGCAATGTAGATCTTTTATTTGTCCTGTCAGATCAGCAATCATTTTTGAATTTCCTTCAATCTTTGAGTCCAATCTTTCAATTTTTGAGTCCACTGCATCCAATTTCTCATTTAATGCTTTATTCATTTCAGTTATCAACTCTTTTAAGTCAGCCAGTGCGTCATTGTCATTGTTCATTGATTGTCTTCTTGGTTGATTACTTGCTGCCACTGCTGAATTTGTTACGTTTGTTTGATGTTGTCGTCTGCCTGCCATTCTCACTTTATATATTCACTTTATATTAGATTCTCTTTAATTCCCTTTAATTTCTTCAATTCGGATCCTTTGCTTCCCCTTTTAGTTGGGAGTTCCCTTGAGCTTCTTAGCTGGATCTCATCTCTCTCTCTCTCTCTCTTTGAAAAGATAAATAAATTTAAGTGGGGGTTTGTCTTATAGCTATCTCAAACACAGCCTGCCAAATGTCTTTAAATGAGAACAGCAAAGAAGAAAAGGGGGGAGAAAAAAAGGCTCAGTTACCACCTCAGTCCACTGGATGTCGCTGTGTATCTTACAGAGTTTTAACTCCGTTAGTCTCTTCTCTTACTACTTCTATTGCTGCTGCTCTTTTATCTTCACTTCCGCAATGACGCCGGAAAGGAACACCCCAGCGTGAGTCAGCTACTGGTATGTCTCCATCTTTGATAATAGTTCTTATCTATCCTTACAGCGTCTATTTTGTTTTCCACTTCTTAGTTCTCCACAGCGCTGTCTTGGTGATTTGCCTCCCTTCTCAGAATTCTCCCCACACGCAGGGCTTTCAAAGCAAATCTGTTAGCAATATATTAAGCGCTCCTTCGACTTCACCGCCCGCCCGGAGTCCGTTTTAAAAGTCCAATAAAACAATCTTAACACTCACGGGTCGGTAGCTTTGTTTAGTCTCCAAGCCGAAGAGCTCTGGTGCTCGCCAGGCAGGGTCCCCTTCACCAGTTGCTTAACCCTCATCTCCAGTTGGAAATCATCACATGTAGGTAACAGATGACAGAGTCAGAGGGAAAGCAGAAAGTCATCCCATTATTTCCTGAGTAAAAAAAGGTAAAGGACCCCTGACAGTTAAGTCCAGTTGTGAACGACTCTGGGGTTGCGGCGCTCATCTTGTTTTACTGGCTGAGGGAGCCAGCGTTTGTTCGCAGTTTTTCCGGGTCATATGGCTAGCATGACTAAGCTGCTTCTGGTGAAACCAGAGCAGCACATGGTAACACTGTTTACCTTCCCGCAGGAGCGGTACCTATTTATCTACTTGCACTTCGACGTGCTTTCAAACTGCTAGGTTGGCAGGAGCTAGGACCGAGCAACAGGAGCTCACTCCGTTGCGGGGATTCGAACCGCCGACCTTCTGATCAGCAAGCCCTAGGCTCAGTGGTTTAGACCACAGCGCCACTCTAGTCCAAATAGGGTTTTTTTTTATCTTCATTACAGAAAGAAGAAACTATTTGGGTCTTGTTAAAACTTTGGTTAGTCTCCTGGGTCCACCTTTTTACTGCACAGAAACAGGCTTACCTGGAGAGGAAGTGATGTGACACACTTTTGATGTGAGCCAGCCCTTGACAGCCACAGCTAGCATGGTCAAAGCATGTACCAGCCAATCAGAAACAAGCATTCAAAAGGAAGATGGATCATATATTCTGTAAATTACTAAGAGATTCACCACATTGCAAAGTGTGCTCAATAAAGTTCAAACACTTTCAATTGTAAACTCTTGTCTCTTGTTTATTCATGGGTTGCAGCAGCTGGAGGGGGGGCTGCATTTCCACCACTAAGGGCTGCTCCACAGTACAGTATCATCTACCTCTGGACCACAACTAGTAGATCACTTGTGTAGAGAAGATTGAAAAATGCTATTGGGAGCCAAACAGAAGGCGTAAAGCAGTGCCCGACCTGGTGCTGACAGACTAAACAAGCTGCTCAGCCTCCCCTGCAACAAGAATCAGCTGAGCCGAGTCTGGGGCCTGAGCCTGCCTTGGTTCCAGATGCAGGGGATACCTCATTGCCATCGGCCGGGTCGTCACCAGCAGCTGGCCCACTGCCAGCTGGGGCTGAGGCGGCTCCTGGGCCCAGTAACCCACCGGCGTCTCCCAAGAGACTCAGGGCTGATAGAAGGAGAGACCTGAGTACTCGCAGGAGTGCTCGTCTCCAGGCGAGGTGAGGGAGGGAGTCACCAGGGGATCGGGGCCGTCCGTTACCCCATTCAAGATGAAAGGCGGTCAAACCCTGTCCCGGGTTGCAGGAGCAACATTGTTGGTTGCTAGACCCTGCCAGTGTTCCTGCCTTGCTTCCCTGCCTGTGATCCTGACCTGCCTTAGCTCCCAGCCTACGTACCTGTTCCTGACCTCACCTGACGCCCTGACCTGCTCCCAGCTTCGGTTTCTTTGGACTGTCTTTACTCTGAACCTATGAACCATGGACTGGACTTGGACATGCCCTCTTGGGTAACCCTCGGGACCAGCACACAATGCAAGGAGAGAGCTGTAGCCCAAGATAGGAAAAGAGGTGGTAAGGGAACACCAGGCTACTTTAAATGAATTCAAATCTCCAGGGCCTGATGAGCTGCACCCAAGGGTACTAAACAAGCTTGCAGGTGCAAATTCAGAGCCTCTGTCTAGAATCTTTGAGAATTCTTGGAGAACAGGTGAGGTCCCTGCAGAATGGAGGCAGGCAAATATTGTCCCCATCTTCAAAAGTGGGGGAGGGGGAGGACCAGCTAACTACCAGCTGCTGAGCTTGACATCTGCAGTTGGCTTGGCTGAAGGCTAGAGATGAGGAGTGTTCTTATCTAGTACCATCTGAAGGCCCACAGGTTTCTCACCCCTCAGCTCATGCATCAAGGAGAACCTTCCTTCTTAACCCTGAATGTGCCAAACAATAGTCCTTAGATAGGAAAACAGACAGTGGGATTTTTGTTTTTGCTCTTTAGTGTTTCCACATTATTTTTTAGCCTTTTTTCTGAAAAGCACAGATCAAACGGAATGGTAAGTTGCGGGGTGTATTGTTCTATGTATTGAACTTCCCTCAGAGTTCGCAGTAGCAGAGGCAGTGAAGAGTTATTTTGATTTTTGAGATTTTGATTTTGAATTTTGACAATATTTGAACATTTTCAATTTTTAAAATATTTTTCAAACTTTGATTTTTGAGATGGCAAGTGGAATCTTCTTTGGAATGCCTAAATTAGAAGGAAATTTTTATATTGTGGAAAAAGCGTTCAATAGCAATTCTTCAGGCAAAGAAAGTTTTAAATGCAACTACTAATCGAAAGCCTACTGGCGAAGAGGAAGATTCCATTGCAGCGATTAATCTATGGGAAGATGAGAATGACAAAGATAGAGCTACCATTTTAAGTGAAATTACAGATGTGCGAATGGCACAGGTTAATACATTATATGATGCCACCAAGATTCTTAAAGATTTGGAAATTGCATATGGAAGTACAGTACCAGCAAAAGGTCTCACAGAAAGTTGATGCAAAGCATCCTCAAATTAAAATTAGATTCAAAGACAGACTTTCTCAAACATGTGAATGAGTTTACAGCAATCATTCAGAAACTTGAATTGACACAGTATCCTTTGGTTGAAGAGCAGATATTTCCTAGGGTCAGTAGGACCCAAGATCGATACTTTTGCAACTCTGATGGATGCTAAAGAATTGACTGGATTGCTTAATTAAAGGATTCTAACAAATCATCAACTTGCTTCCTATTAGTTGCAACGGGAATATGCTCTCCTGTTTACATACTAGCGTAGGTGAGGAGGGATCATATCAAAACAATATACCCTCTCCCACCTTCCTTAACATTCCCACAAAAGTTAATTGATTTGCATTAACCATAGATTGATAAATATTCCCATTTAATTTAGCCTTTCACCACCAAGTTACTCTACATATGTGAGAGAATGCCAATGGCATGTGGAAACCTTTTAAAGATGTGAGGCAAGTTTGTGCTCAGTGTGACTCTTTGGCCTGGCTGTCAGGAAAGTGACAGGCCTATCTTGTCACAATTTTTATTTGGACTGCAACATGTCATAGTCCAGCTAGCATGTCACAGCTGAAGAAACAAACGGTTCTGAGAAGGGCTACACTGACTGTTCTTAAAGGTACAAATTGTTGTTGTTTTTCATTTGGCAGAAGGGGAAGGGAGAATCTCAAATTCAAATACCCTGTCTGCACTATTGTTCTTACTGCCTTCCAAGGGCGGGGCCAGATGTGACATTAATACTGTAACATGATTGCCCTTTGCTTTATTTTAATTTACTAAATAGCAGCTGTGTGTATGTTTGTTGGAGGCAGGGGGTCTGGACTGAGATTGCCTTATAGGGATTTGGGGGGGGGAATTTGATTCATTTGCATTTAAAGATGAACCTACCTAACTGGCACTTTCTGAACAGTATGTGGGCTGAAACACAGCCACCTTCCAAAATTCACACTTTTCCAAGTTTTGCAATGCAGTTCTCTAGCCTAGTAATGCGTACAAAAGGGGCAAATGCTAAGCTAAGCTAATGTATGTATAAAATGCATATATTACTGGAACTAACATACAAAAATGAATTATATTACCGTAGGTAAAATTGCATTGCGAAAATGTGTATATTGGGCAAAATTGTGCATAAAAATGAGTACTTTAGGCAAAATTCACACTAAAATGGTGATGGATTTTCATGAGATGTTCTTTTTTAAAATTGCAAACTGATGTGGAAATATGAAGAACTGAAAACTGGAGAAATGGAAAGAAACTGAAATAGATGGATTCACCCATTGGACAAGTAGGAGTTGCAGGGGATAGACACTGTGGGGGGAAATAATTAAAGCCCTCCCCCAACAGCCACAACTGCTATTTAGTGAAGAATAAAAAATAAGGAAGGGCTGATCATGTTTCTGATGTCAATTCTAGTTTGACCCTTGGTGTAAATAGTGCCGTGACAGTTTCTTCACTAGAGAAAGTAAATTACATAAAATGGTAATGTAGCCAGAACCTGCTGTGCCTATATGATTCAACTAAAACATAATAGGCTTTTGACATAATAGGCTTTTGACAACACTGCTTTTGACATCTGCATGCATAGCCAGAGAGCCATCAGAGACTTGGACTGCCTAGCTGGCCTGGCAAAAACATGGCTATGTGCTGGAGCTGGTTGGGTCCCTTATTTGATCTAGGCTCTGTCATGTGCTTGGTGGAGATGTCTATTGGCACTAGGATGCTCCACATTAAAAGTGTCCACAGCTCCATGACAGAGCACTTGCTTAGCATGCAGAAAGCTCCAGGTTCAATTCCTGGGCATTCCCAAGTAGGGCTTGGAAAGACTCCTTGTCTGAAACCATGGAGATCCTCAACAAGTGAGTGTGTAGACCAGGCATCCCCAAACTGCGGCCCTCCAGATGTTTTGGCCTACAACTCCCATGATCCCCAGCTAACAGGACCAGTAGTCGGGGAAGATGGGAATTGTAGTCCAAAACATCTGGAGGGTCGAAGTTTGGGGATGCCTGGTGTAGACAGACCATTGGTCTGACTCAGTAGAAGGCAACTTCCTATGACCCCTGAACACCTGTCTTTTCTTGTGGAAAAAAAAGACTGTTCAGATGTAATCTCTGATCTGCTTTAAGAGCTTCTTGCATCTTATGATTTAAAATTATTGGTGTGAGATGTAACATTTGGCTGACTTTGTAGCTGGCTTGAGCCACTTGGACTTGATTTGCTAATCGTGTTCTACCTGATGAATGACATTAATTTTTGTCTGCTCCTGGCAAATTTTGGATGTTAGCCTATAGATGCACACACTTGTACATTAGCCCAGCTGAACGCAATAGGAATTCTGCATTAACGTGCACAAGGCTGTTAGGTCTTTCTTGTATTCCAGTTCCATAAGCGCCACCTGCCATGTTGTCTTGCAGCACTGTGCACAAATGTGTTTGCTGGGCAACCTGAAGCCTGTTTTACAACCTGATCCTAAGCATGTTTATTCACAGCTACGTTGATTTCAATGGGACTTGAAGAACTGAAGGGCCAATTTTCAGCCACTTTGTCTCATCCTCAGTTAACAACATGCATCAATGTCAAAATGAACTCCTGGGGGATGGGACGGCAGACCCCCAGTATCTCTGAGCGCATCCTGGAAGGGATGTCTCTGGAATGGCATTCCCCTTCACTCCAGAGTGCCTCTCTGTGACACTCCTCCTTGGAAAAGTGCACACAGTTCTTCTGGCAATTCACAGCAAGAAGAAAGAAACATCCGAAGGTCTAAACCAGGCATCCCCAAACTGCGGCCCTCCAGATGTTTTGGCCTACAACTCCCATAATCCCTAGCTAACAAGACCAGTGGTTGGGGAAGATGGGAATTGTAGTCCAAAACATCTGGAGGGCCGCAGTTTGGTGATGCCTGGTCTAAACTATGTCCCCCCCCCAAAAAAATATATACAGAGGGTCCATAAGCACGTCTGTGTTTTCCAGCTTCGGCAGAACAAGACCTAAAACATACACTGCAGAAGTGAAAGTACAATCCAATAACACTCTCAGACGGAAGAGATAAGACACTCTTCAACTCATGTGATTCACACCAATCACACTACCCTGCATTGGGTACACAAAATCCTAACACTTATACCATGCATTGGATTTGATGCATGAATAATAATATAATGTATGTCACACAACAAGCACAAAATAGCCTTTTTTAAACACTGATGTGATATGCAAAATTTTGTGCTTGTGCTACATGTTTGTGCACAAGTTTGTGCTTGTGCTACATGTTTCCACCAACCACGTCCCATTTAAGATACAATCCAGGTTGGGACAAGTTTGTATACAGTATTCCTGCTCTCTCGGTTATTATGTGTCTTTAGAAACTGCATGAATTTCAACAGGCGAATTAAAAGTGTCTTGTGACACCTTAAAAATCAGTTGCAAGTCTAGTTGCTTTCCCCCCCATAAACACCCGATCACCCACTAAAATGTACAGTGGCATAAGATTTTGTCTTCAAGGTGCCACAAGACTCTGCTGCTCTATCTGCAGCAGACTAGGGCAGCTAATCCGTCTGAAAATGATACATCAAGATTCACCTGTTGAATCCTTAACGGTGTCTGTCACGGTGCTTCAGATCAAGGCACGGAAGAAATAGAGGGCGGGGCCCAGAGCCCTGTTTAGCGCCCCTCCCCACCGGCAGCTAGCTCCCCAACTCCTTGCCTTGACCATCAAAGCAGCACGTGTGTTGTCATTAAAGTCACAGTCACACCCTGTGGCTGCCATACTGTATAACGCTTGGCTCGGCCGCAAGGAGTACTGTACTCAAATCTGTCAATAGAGCCCCATTCAAAAGCCTTTGAAAATGCCAGTCCGAGTTATTTCGCAGCTTGCGCGCGGCAAGAATGGACACTGCATTTGTCTGGCTGCGTTCCCTCGCCTTTCTCGGGAAATGGTCTTCTTGCCTGCGCGCTAGGCTGGTTTCGCACGGCTTCTCCGCCGGCGCCACCTTCTCGCCCTCCCCCCTCCCCTTCTTTCCCGCTGCTTTCCCCAGGCGAGGGAGAATGGGCTTGCCCAGCCGTCGCACCCCGCCCACGCCTCCGATTCTTGACGGTGCGTCGCCTGCCTCCCGCCCTCGCCGTGACTCTTCCCTCTCGCCAGGCGCTCTTCGGCACTGCAGCAAGAGGCAGCGCGCGCTGCGCCGGGGAGCCCGCGCGCACAGCCACTTTCCCGCCTCCCTCCTCCTCGGGCTCTTGTCACGCCTCGCGCTCCTGCCTCAGGAGAGAGGAGCAGAGGGCTGACGGGGTGCGTCGGAATTGAGGGGGGGAAACACCACCATACGCCGCCACGCCACCTCCGCTGAGCCGCAGCAGCGCTTACCAAGCGGCGCTCCGAGCGGCGGGAGAGGAAGCGAGCGGCGGCGTGAGGCGAGGGAGGCGGCTGCGGGCTGCTATTCCAGCGGGTAAGTGAGCTAGGCTTCCCTTCTTCGGGAACTGCTCGCAGTCCCGAGGAACTTTTTTTCACCTAGTCCTCGCCGCCCTCACGGTCAGGTTGGTTTGGCGCTGGAGCCGCCTCTGAGGCGTCGAACTTTCCGCTTGTGGCGGGAACGGTGCAGCTTTTGCGACAGGACAAGATGGCAGGAAACGGCGAGCCCTCTGGGAAGCAGAAGTTCTGCCGAGTTCCGCGGGACCTTTTTGCCTCGGAGGAGCGGGCGTCGGCTTCGCAGCCTCAGCTTAGGCGTGCTTACTCGGAAGGAAACGTGTGCAATAGGATCGCAGCCCTTTGGGGGGCCACGCCACGGGAGCCCCCGAGGGGGAAAGCCCCCCAGCTTGGCGCGACCCTGCCATCATCATCATGCAGGACCCTCCCAGCCATCCTGCAGTCGTTCTCTCTCCAGTCTCCCTAGTCAGGCTCCCTTTTCCCTTCTTCTTTTCTGACGCCTTCCGCCCTCAAATAAAAACCCAACGAGAACTTCGTGGGGAGGGGAGGGCAGGCGCGCAAAGGATGCTCCGAGGTGGGAGAAAGTGTTTGCAGAAGGCAGATGCGGGAAGCTGGCGGGAGGTAGTGGCGGGGAAGCCTCGAACGCGGGGAAATGGAAAAGGTGCAGCATGCACGCATGCCGGCTGCAAAAAAAACCAGCCAGACTTTTGCAGTGCGGTGCGTCGGGAAAAGCCACGAGGCGTTGCAAAGTGCATTAGGGGGGAAACAAGACCCTGGGCACTTGCTTCCCGTAGGATGAATCTGCAAGATTCTTTCCCCCTCATTCCGAGGCTTGCAAAGTTCTTGGGGTTGGTTAGGCACCAGGACCCGAAAAGACTTTAAGGAAAGGGCATTGTTGTTGTTTAAATCGCCGCATACTTGGGTGAAATGGAATGAGCAGCTAGCCGTTGAGGGAATCCCGTCCCGGAACCTTGCTCTTTCTTTCCCATCTCTTTCCTTACCCGCCCCCACCCTCCCTTTCCTCTCCGCTGCGTTTGCTCGGCGTGCGGGTCTGCTCTGCAGCCCCCGGGGCAAAGAGGGACCGTCGTCAGGAGGGCTGTTGGGGGACGGGTGGGGGCTGACGAAGCTGACTCAGCATACCCGGGGACTTCGAAGGGGATGGAGCCGCGTGTGTGCTCCAGCTCGGCGCGTGCGTCTCCCCGGAGTCACTGCTGGGAATCCCCCCCTCCAACGCGCTTGGGGAGCGCGAAACGAATCGCTGGATGCTGACGGTGGTCGGGGTGGGCGGGCTTACTCGGGGTTGCCTCTTGGGGTGTGTGGGGTGGACTGGGTGGGGGAAAGGCATGCAGAATAAAGAGCTCGCCGCCTTGTTTCTGCCAAGCCACGTTGAGATACTTTGGCCTTTGCTGAGCAATAGCATCCAGGTCCAGGACTCTTTCCCGCATAAGGGTATGATGCTGATAATGATGGCTTCCTGTGGCTTCATATCCCTGTGGAAGGAATCCAGTGTTCTGTACAGTTGTATGGAGCAGTGGGGTGCATTCCCCTTATCAGCTTGCAAGCCCTCGCTCCCCCCCTCCAAATAAGCTATGCGTGATGGTCCTAGAAGGGGCAGAATGCGGAGAGGAGTTTCCATCTAGCTCCTAGTGCCCTACCTGTATTGGGCTGCATTGTACTGCAGTGCAGGGAGCTGACAACAACTAGATGTGTGCATATGATCCTGTGTGTGTGTGTGTGTGTTTTGTGTGTGTGTGAGAGAGAGATGGCACCCAGATGTGATTTAGAAGCACTACAGGGCTGTAAATGGAATTTGGAAAAGAATCAACATGCTTCATTATTATTATTTTTTAAGAAGCTGCTGAAGAAAGCCTGTATTTTTCCACCCTCCAAAAAATATTGAAAATTATTTGAGTATTTGTTGGGAAGCCCTATCTATCAGAAAAAAAAGATAATACATAAAACAGGTCACTTGTGTGTTTTGTTTTTAATTTGTTTTGTGTTGGGTGATATGAATGACTGCTTCCATAAAAGAACCACTCAGATTCTACTATAGCAAACACAACACAGAAAATAAGAATGCCCCACCTTTTGAAGTAAACTTGGAAAATAAGCTTTCATTCTCATTTAAATATGACATAAAATCTTGCTTATCTCAAAATTTTGGCCCACGAAATTCTGAAGCCTTTCTAAATATTTAAAGTGATTTTTATTATGTATGATAATATAATAAAGTTACATTTTGTTAAATAACTTTGCAAGTAGTTCTCATGAGTACTGGTGTGTCTGAAATAACATTTTGTGGGAAAAGAAGCATAAGGTTTTACGCTCCTACAGTTACTTTTAATGTATATTAATTTAATAAAGCTAATCTATACCATCAGTAAGCACATACAAAGCAATCCTATTCTCTAGCATGACAAGTTGTTCCAAATTAGGTTTACACCAAGTGCTTTCTTTTTATATATTTCAAACCCATTTTAAAAGAAAGCATGAATGAACATGTGATGCATTCCCCTTGATTTTGAACAAATAGATTAGGAAAGAGAATGAAAGGACAAAAGCATCCTGGGAAGCCTTTGGCTGCATTATGGACCGGACATTGATTGCAGATGTAATAAATAGCATGTGATAAGAACGATTGGAAGGTTGATAAATGCGTCATATTTAAAACGTAGGCATGTAGGATATATTAAAATGTTTTTTTTAAATATGAGCTGAAAATCAGCTCATCGTTCAAGATATAATAAGGGAACCTGTTCATGAAATGTCTACTACTCGTGAAAAACTGACCTTACTAGAAGCAGGGTGGAGCTTCTGTCCAATATAAATACCAATAAAATTGTACCACTTTAAAACAAAAAAAACAACGTTATTTTTTAAAATTGAACTTATTATCAGTCCTTAACAAATCTTAACTGGAAGAAAGCCTGACTGATTCAATAGAATTATTTGGTTGCAAGGAAGTGTGAGATCCTCACAACCTTGCAAGCGGCCTGATCCTAACTATTGTTTACTTTAACGGAGAACCTCATTGAATATGCTTAGGATTGCTCCTTTCCCGCCCAGCAAGCCGCTTACACTGACGAAATCTTGCAGGAGAACTCTACGATCATGCCTATAAAAAACTGAATATCAATGCTTGCTTAATCAAAAACACATCCATTAGGTTAAATTAATTTGCAAACATGAAAGGGAGCTCGTACCAGCTGCTTTCTTGGTGTTATGTAGCACAAAGTGTTTAATGTACTAGAACAGATCAAGAATAAGTTTAAAATGTCACAGCAGTTGTGTTTGTATTTTAATTTTATTGAGTGCTTATCTGTAACATGCTAGGTCAAAATACATTTTTATTGTCAAAGTGCATTGGATATTTTGAGCTTATGTGCTGGAGGGCACCAAGAACAATGCAAAATTCTGTACTAGGCTTTTCTTTTAAGATGAAAGATGCATTTTTCTGAAAACAAAATCCTGCTTTAGGACCAAAGTTGAAATATGGAGGCAGGATTTCAAATGGTATTTCATAAAAACTCTGCATGACAAATAATTCCTTAAAATTAAGTTTTGCCCGTTTCTGCATATAACTTTAAATTTTATGCACAATCTAGCTTTTTCAAATGTCAAACTATCAAATGCATAGAATCTTGTGGTAGTTAACATTTTGACAGCCTATTTGCAATTAGTGTAAACTCTTAAAGAAAACATTCAATTTGTTCTTCACCAAAGAATAGCTGCAAGTGTATAGGTGATGCTGTATGTAAGAGAACAACATTATATGAAAAGGTGGGGGGGTCATCAGAGGTTTTACAGTATTTTTTTTTTGTCAGCCTACACAAATTAATTCATATGCAGCATAAGCTTGAACACTCAATATTAAGGAGGTATATTGTGTACTCTGTGATAAAACGCCATCATCTTGAGATCCTACTAAGCAGGTCTAAGATTGTGATCATACAATTCCAGCCTTAGGTTTGCATTCATAGGGCCTAGAAACACATTATTTAAAAACAGAAAGCAATAGGATATTGGATTTTTATGACTTACAAATGGCTTTTTGGGAAGGGGGAATGAAGTTATCAAAAAGCAATGCCATATGGATTTGCAAGGTCCTTTCTGATTTCTGAAGTGGAGACCACAGAAATAATTTAAAAAGGTATTAAAACTGTTTTGCTCTTATACAATTTTTTAAAATTTTGTTTATTTTTTCTCATTCTTACCTTTTTACATTGGGTATCCAAGATGACTGGATGAAAGAATAAAATGCAATAAACCAGACTAAAATATCAAATAAAATTAAGTAGCAGCAAGGAAATGGTAATCAAAGGGCATTTTGATTTTCCATCCCCAAAGGTGACAGACACATTGATTTAATGTTGCATTGACAGTAAAGTCAATACTTTGCTCTGGGGAAGCAGTTTCAAAGCCTGGGTGCCACCACTGACAAAGTCATGTCACTGGTCATCTGTTGCCATTCACCTAACCTGGGAAGGTAGGGAACCTGCAGCAAGTGGGTAGATGGGAGAAAGCAGCTATAAGATTATTATATTATTTCTTGCTATTGGAAAAACAAAAATAACAAGAACAACAAAACACACACAAAAAAACAGCTGAAGTGTAAGAACGTCTTGAATCTATTGTGTTGCTTTTTAAGGCCTACTTTAATATAGGAAAACAGTTAATTACCGGTAAAGGACTTGAGAACTGCTAATCTTGAATCTGAGGGTTGCTTTTATGTAATAGGTACAACAAAAGAGAACCAATAAACATTTTTTAAAAAAGCTTGCGATTGGTTTGGCAACATTTCCTGCAAACCATATGAAAAAGCTGGGGTGGTCCTGTGTCATACAGTAATTCAATGTACTGGTATAGGAAATTATTTCAGGAAGAAAAAAAATCCTTTAATTTTATTCAGTAGAAACAATAATAACTATTGATTAATCTAGATACTGTAACTGCTTACAAAGTAAGGTCAGGAAATCATCTATAATTCAAGAAATATGATTGACCTGGTGGCTGTAAATGCCACTTTGTTATGGCATAGCTGCCAAGTTATCCCTTTTTTAAAGGGATTTTCCCTTATGCTGAATAGGCTTCCTTGCGAGAAAAGGGAAAACTTGGCAGCTATGTGTTATGGTTCATGGAAACCTTGCAAATAGGTCCATGAAAGTTACTACCTTGCAGAACTTACCATCTCACTTGTCTGAACTTACACTATAAATGACTAATTTAGGTTAGCAGCATTGCTGTGGAACTTGCGCTCCAACACTGGTGTTGCTGCCACTTTTACTGGATGGACTGGGGGTGAGGCAGGGGGGCAACAGTGAGATTGGGGTCTGTATGCAAGTCCCATCACCTCCTGGTAAATAGAAGGGGAAGAAATGGAGGCAGTGAGAGATTTTTTTTCTTGGGTTCCATGATCACTGCAGATGAAATTAAAAGACACCTGCTTCTTGGGAGAAAAGCAATGACAAACATAGACAGCATCTTAAAAAGCAGAGACATCACTTTGCCGACAAAGGTCCGTATAGTTAAAGCTATGGTTTTCCCAGTAGTGATGTATGGAAGTGAGAGCTGGACCATAAAGAAGGCTGATCGCCGAAGAATTGATGCTTTTGAATTATGGTGCTGGAGGAGACTCTTGAGAGTCCCATGGGCTGCAAGAAGATCAAACCTATCCATTCTGAAGGAAATCAGCCCTGAGTGCTCTCTGGGAGGACAGATCCTGAAGCTGAGGCTCCAATACTTTGACTACCTCATGAGAAAAGAAGACTCTCTGGAAAAGACCCTGATTTTGGGAAAGATTGAGAGCACAAGGAGAAGGAGACGACAGAGCACGAGATGGTTGGACAGTGTTCTCGAAGCTACCAACATGAGTCTGACCAAACTGCTGGAGGCAGTGCAAGACAGGAGTGCCTGGCGTGCTATGGTCCATGGGGTCACGAAGAGTCGGACACAACTAAACGACTAAACAACAACAACATGCATGCTCCAAAGTGGCTCTGCCAGTGGTTCAATGCAGTCTCAACTTCTCTCCTCTCTGACTCCCCCCACACTGTCCAGTTAAGCTGCAGTGACCCCAGTGTCAGGAGGGCAGCTATGCAGCTGAAAGCTACTAGGTGTTCCCATTTTGGAAAGTGTATTATGTGTTCACAACCAAAATAGTATTCTTTCCTCTATGGCTTAATAATAAATATTCTGGCTTAATAAATACACTGGTCTAAATGTATTAAAAGGTGACACAGGACTCTTTTGTTGTTTTTGCTACAACAGATTAACATGGCTTCCCCTCTGGAAAGTGCTCCTAAATAACACTTCACTGTGTTCTCAATTAGCATTAAATCATGTTAATTGTTTAATACCATTAAAATCCATGCTTTGTGGCTCTGCTTCACTGCTCCCTGGCTCCTGGTCTCATTGTCCTGAAAGGCTACAACCAGAGAGAAAGAGACCACAATCCTGAGTTCAGATGACATGACAAGCCAAGACTTGTAGTTTGTTGCTTTCAGTATAGTGAGGCTGGAAATGAGTGAATTGGGGACTTTCTCGTGAAACCATAGTTGAACATTAACTATGGTTTAATATGAAGTGTGAACCTGACCAACATTCGTTTCAGGTTTCTGTTTTGTTTTTAAAAACACCAATCTGCTTCTTTTCTAGTTAGCTGATTTTTACATGTTACAGTACTTCCTTTATCGTTGGAACTTTGAGCCTGCTGCCATAGACAGTTTTAAAATGTTTTCCAAGCCCAAGCAATCAGCTTTCCTGATGAATAGTTTAAAGCTGCAACCATAAACATATATTGCAAAAGCAAACTCTACAGAAAAATCAATGGGATTTATTTCCAAGTCAGTATTTTTAAGATCAAAGTGTGGACTCAGCTAAACTGGTATGCAATTTAACATTGTGCCACCAGATGGTGATGCGGAGTCCCATTTTTCTCTACATGTTTTCTGTTTAAATTTACAACACTTTAAACTGAAACACTTCTTTGATGTGTCCAGATCCAGCCTGTAATAATATATGATGAATATATTCATAAGGGATGCGGGTGGCGCTGTGGGTTAAACCCCAGAGCCTAGGGCTTGTCGATCAGAAGGTCGGCGGTTCGAATCCCCATGGCGGAGTGAGCTCCCGTTGCTTGGTCCCAGCTCCTGCCAACCTACGGTAGCAGTTTGAAAGCACATCAAAGTGCAAGTAGATAAATAGGTACCACTGTGGTACTGCTCTGGTTTCTCCAGAAGCGGCTTAGTCATGCTGGCCACATGACCCGGAAAAACTGTATGCGGACAAACGTCGGCTCCCTCGGCCTGTAAAGCGAGACGAGCGCCGCAACCCCAGAGTCGTCTGCGACTGGATTTAACAGTCAGGGGTCCTTTTATCTTTACCTTTTTAAATATATTCATACATCATTAGGTTTCTGGGAACATCAAGGGATCAGGCCTATGTTTTTAACCCAATTTTATCACATTAGCCCACCTAGAGAATATTAGTTGTGCCTCAGGCTGCAATCTTACCAGGTTTACACAAGAGTAGGTCCCCTTGAACTCATTGATATTAATGGATAGGACTTCCAAAGAAGATTGTTCAGAATTAGAGTTTTGTCTAAAATGATTAATGCTATTTATTTTCTCTTTCTGCAGTGAATTCCAATCTGTTTGTCCAATCTGGCTCATTCACTAGCTAATAAAATGAAGCATATATTCATATACAGTGCATTGTTACATAGTGGAAAGGGTGGTTATCACAGCACTCCCTTGAAGTCACTAGTGCCACAGGCATTAACTCGCAGCTGTGCCCATAATATAAATATGACCAGAATTATAATACTTTTAAGAGCCTGAAGAAATGTCTTCATGCTCAGAGTTTAGATACATTATTGAGTATTACGGTGTTGTAGCTTTACCTTAATACAGTACATTTTTCAGTAATTTGAAAGCCATATCCTATTTTATTAAAATAACCTGTGACATATTACCGGTATTTTGCTTCACAGTCCCTGCATTTGTTTTAAGCAGAAATATGAGAAACCTCTATTTCCAACTCATTCTGCCATTATTTTATTTATTAAACCCCTATTCTAAATTGTTAAAATTTCAAAAAGATAGATGCCTTTCATCTCTACATTCACTTTTATGTAAGTGCCTACTCTAAAAGAAATCTAATGGGATTTAAGGAATAACAAAGATGTAATTCAAATGCAAATATTACTTTGCAATGGGCATGTTGGTAAGTGCAGGCTTCTTTTAATAGAGGTAGTATTTCTTAAAAGCATGGTTATTGAAACAATATTTTTCCATGTAATTGCAGAGCATGAGACAAAAGCACAAACTAGATTTAATAACTAAGTGCACTGTGTAATATAGTCAAAATAACTCAACAAGACTAAGTAATGCTATCAGAAGATGGCACAGGCAGAGTCTTAGTCGATGAACTTCAGTTTCCAGAAGAACTTATGCATTTGTTCATTCATAGGAATAGGGGAAAAAATCTGTTTCTGTTAAGTAGTTGGTGGCCCGTGAGAATATGAAACTGATGTTGGAGTGTGACATGTCTTTTCTCTGTTACTGACTATAAGCTCAGACTCCTGGCTCTAAATGTAGTAGTTCCCACACTGAATTGTGCCAGTTATAGATACGTTAATAGCTTCACTTAGCTTTATATTCTGAACTTTTTCCAGATCAGGCTACTTTGGAATGAGATTCTTCTCTGTAGCTGGAATGAGTGTTCTGATTTCTTTTCCCATTAGCAAATCTGCTGGGCTACATTCAATGCGTATTTCTAATTACTTCTTAAATTCTGGATCTGATAACATAATTTTGGAACTCCTCTAACTTGTATTCATTTGTGCAGTTTCTTGACAAGGTGTCTGCTAGTAACAGTTTCCATCCCATGAAACAAATTTTCCTATCGTGTTGAATCTCCTCAGTCTTATTAGAAGACATTGGTGTAGTAATGTACTTGATTCATTCCCCCCCCCTTACCAAGCATTTATGGGTCTATGAGGACTCTTAAAAAAGGTTGACCACATAGTTTATCTGTAAGAGTTTTCAAAAGGTTTGGAAAATATCTTTTTTATATATAAAAAAGTGTGCTTTTGTTTCATTGCTTCATTAAGACAAAATAAAAAAAATCCTTCCAGTAGCACCTTGTTGTTGTTTAGTCGTTTAGTCGTGTCCGACTCTTCGTGACCCCATGGACCATAGCACCTTAGAGACCAACTAAGTTTGTCATAGGTATGAGCTTTCGTGTGCATGCACACTTCTTCAGATACACTGAAACAGAATCTGAAGAAGTATCTGAAAAAGTGTGCATGCACACGAAAGCTCATACCTATGACAAACTTAGTTGGTCTCTAAGGTGCTACTGGAAGGATTTTTTAAAATTTTGTTTTGACCACGTCAGACCAACACGGCTACCTACCTGCTTCATTAAGAGTTATTGGACAGAATGGGATTGGCATCCATTCTGAAACATGTTGTGGTAGCATTTGTAGTAGCTGTAGTAGCACTTCAACTAGTGCAACTAGCTGCTTGCATCTTCATGAACCATTGTAGGTTTGTTGACATCACAAATATGCAAAATTGGAACATTGGATATCATGTTCTTTATCTTTGTAAAGGCAGCTTCCTGATTCCTCCCTGGACCTTAGTAACAGGTTTAGTGGTAACAGGTTTAGTGTCTTGCGAATACTTACAGAAATAGTTCAGTATTCTCCAAGAGCATCTTAGTTATATAATGTTACTGGGATTCTCTCTAATGGCAGTTATCTTTTCAAAGCATGGCTTTGCCCCATGAATTCTATTTCACTTTGATAACATACACTTTTCTTTGTTTAGTTTGAATCCAGATTAAAAGATCCAATTCAAGGCAATGACCAGTGTTTTGTAATGCGCTTTCATTCATGTGTCATGTATTAGGACAGCATCAACTAATACAATTACTCTTTTCATGTTTGAGGAGTTCTTTTTATTTCAGAGGTGCACTCACGATTCCAAATGGGAAGTGTTAAAAACTGAATCTCCCAAAAGGGGTGATCAGTATAGTCAGTTTAATGCTCTGGTTTGTCAAAGGCTTTCAGGTTTTTTCTGGTTTGCCAGGCTTTCAAGAAATGTAAGGTGACAGACAAAAAGGCTTCTTTCAAGCTTCTCCTTCCATTTGCCAGCAGTACGGGTCTGTAAAAGAGTTTATTTTCATTGTTGCCTTGAGATTGAAGTACTGTATATCTTCCTTCTGACTCATCCCCCAGTTCAGTTGGTACTGAAGTTTGTCTGATATAAGGATGCACAAAGAAGTTTGTTTCTATAAACAAAAAAATTCATGCATGGGATATAATATGTGTGGCAAAGTAATATGGCAGCAATGACAACAAATGAGAAATTGTATCAAGAGCTTAGTGAATAGTAGACACTTGTGTGTTTTCTGAGCTTGTATAATTAAGGTGTTGATAAGAGTACAATGCACCTTATCTATGGCATGCAGAGGACATTATTGATGAGGAAGTGTTTCTTTGATTTACAGATAATCATGTTGTCTGCAGTTGGATTTTTTAAAAAGCTGCATTTGAGGTGAGCATGAATTATGACTGCACAACATTTTTGTGTGTGTGTCCAAGGGATTGCTAAGGAGCAGAACTGGTTTTATTCCACAGCAATAGCTATAACTTGTCATTGTTCAAATATCAATTTGCCAAAGCAAAGAAATGAAAACTCAAAGGCAGAGCTGAGATTGTGGACTTTTCTATTGTTTTGGGGTGGGTGTTCTCCACTAAACACTGGTCAAAGGCTAGAAGAGGTTTTTGAAGCACAAAGTGACCACCTAATAGTTTCATCTCTAGGTGCTACAGAGTTATTGACCATGTGTGTTCATGCACAACGTTATACAGTATACAAATATGCACCCTTAAATATAAAATGCAAAGGACAGGTGTATAACTTCAATCATCCTTAGAACATCCTTATTTCTTGTAACTTGAAAACATTTATTTACAATTATAAATTGTCAATTAAAAAAATATCTTTCATTGTTCAAAATTTGGTAGTGATTCGAGGGACAGATAAAATTGCTTCAGGAGTTGTATCCTGCCTACAGACTATTAGTTGATCCTGAGATAGAAAGAAGTTTCAAACAGCCAGGCAGCCTCATTGTAGCACAATCCTAGCAAGTATGTTTAGGGTTGCAACTTACGTTTCCCTGGAAATTGAAATAACAACTTATGCATTCAGAATTAGAATGCCGTAATTCACCCATGAAATTATATCTGGTACAGACATCCAGACAGATTTCACTTAAGATGTCTCTGAGCACCACAACATTTCTCTTTTGTTTTCATATGCAGTATAGCAGCGTACCCCATTCTGAGGGGACGTTGAATGGTTCCATCTAATAAAATTAATGAATAAGAGGGGAAAGTAATTAAATCTGTCTTGGTACTTATCTGTTGGTTTCAGCTTTGATTGCTGAAATGAAAGCTTGGAGACAGCTGTTGGCAGACTTGTCAGCCCTTTTGAGTTTAATAGTAGAGAGCTTTGTACAGGTAATTAATTACTGTACGGTTATAGAATAGTTGCCCAGTAGCCTCATGTCCTTTTGACATGTTCCTTTATTTGTGTCATTTTGTTTTGTTTTGTATTTGCGTGTATGTGTATGCCTGTTTATATAATACACTTCTCCCCACCACTCTGAGAGAATAAATTTATCTGATGTTTGGTTGAAGCTATCTGTTTTAATTCAAGTAGGTAGCCGTGTTGGTCTGCCGTAGTCAAAACAAAAACAAAAACAAAATTCCTTCCATTAGCACCTTAGAGACCAACTACCATAATTTTGTCATTGGTATGAGCTTTCATGTGCATGCACACTTCTTCAGATACCTTCAGATACCGTATCTGAAGAAGTGTGCATGCACATGAAAGCTCAAACCAATGACAAACTTAGTTGGTTTCTAAGGTGCTACTGGACTGATTTTTATTATTATTTTAATTCACAATTTTGTCAGTCAAACAACATATGCTGTCAGGTACCTCCTTAATTTTCAAAGTAAAAGAAAATAATAATAACAATAATAATAACAACAATAATAATTTATTATTTATACCTTGCCCATCTGGCTGGGCTTCCCCAGCCACTCTGGGTGGTTTCCAACAGAACATTAAAATACAATAAGAGTTCTGTGTCTGATCTCTAGTGAATTCAGATTCATATTAAGCATGGCAGACCTTCTGTGTTAAACCTTGATTAATCCTAGTAATTTTCCACACCTCTAGTTTACCATCAAGGATGAATCACTTAATTTAAATGTCAGAGTTGGACTCCAGCTGCACACCTCTGGGTTGTTGTTTGCTTCAACCTAAATATCTGGAGCTGTCACAAACACCTTGTGTATTGACTATACCTTCTGAATTCCTGGATGTTAATTCCTGCTGACACCCAACTACCCATCATGTTCACAGAAAGCTTGAGAGGTAGATACTGCACGGCTCAAGGGGGTTCAGTTACCATTGGTGCTACTTGTGAAGTAAAAACAAAGCAAAACCGAAAACTGACCGTGTGATTTAGCAAGGCAGAGGTCACTAAGAAAAGCAGATTCAGTGCAATGGGAGGAACAGAAATTGTGTTGGTGGGCATCTAACAAAGAATTAGCAAAAGAGGAAATACTGATAATAAGCCAGCATTCAAGGGAAATAGGACAAAAATTATTTTATTATTTATTTATTAAAGGATTCATATAATCACTTTTCATATAATATGCAAATGGGCATTCAACATAATTAACATAATAAAACAAGATTCATTAAAACAAACCCAAATACACAATAAGAAATAAAAAAACAGGCACTGTACAAGGTCAATGGGTCAAGAGAAGGTTTCTTCAGTATGGGAGAATCAGGGTTACATCAAATATAGGGCAGGTACTAGAAGAAGATAAGAGGTTAAAATATGCAAAAGAAAAGTGAGTAGTAGGATTTTTTTAATTGTAGGAGGTTGTGGATTTTGTTTTTATTTTGTTTTTAAAGGGAAGGCCTGTGATCCCTCACTTTCAGGCTGAAGTGGTACAGTTAATGGAAAAGTACCTCTTCATGTTTGCCCAAATGAATAAAATCCATGTTATTTTTTGTTTCTTGATAACATAGATAAGTTGTTTAACTTACTTACCTTTAGAATAACAGTTGGTCACAAAAAATGTTTGCTTTCATAACATCTAAATGAGCTAACAGGATGCAAAGTACTGTAGCCTGATTCCCCCCCTAAAAGTATTGACATATAAGCCACTAAGAACATAATACATTAAAATAACTCTCAGTGAAGGAATCAGTGGCATTTGCTTCCACATAGCATCACATGTGAACAAGACTACTAAGCCAAACCAAGGTTACACATGCATGAGCAAGTGTGCTGGTGCACAGTTAGAAAATTGCAGCTTCTTCACTTCTCCCCTGTTTGTGCTGCTGTCATGTTAGGTTTGACTAAGCATTGCATGAGAACTGGGGCTTGTGATTTGTCTTCCCAAGAAAAAGACATGAGTGATACGTCAAGAACAATACAACTTGTGGTTTGTCCATCCCACCCCTGTGCTGGAGAGGCTGCAATAGTATAGGTACAACATTTCACATGTGGTGGATGTGTGTGTAAACATATAAAGCCCTTCTGGCAGAGGGTATTTACAGAAAGAAGGTATATTACCATTCCACATGTGGAATGTACCTCAAGTTTTGGATTGTTAACTACGGTACTTTTAAAGAAGGCCAATTTGACCTCTGTTATAAAGAACAAGTTACTTTTACTTTAGTAGCAGTACACCTATTAGTAGCACAGAACTGGAAAGCATTGGAACATATGTGTATCTCTCATTGGAAACAGAATGTGGGGTCTATTGCTGTATCAAAAAAATTAGCAAAGAGATTGCATCCATTGAATAATATAGATGATGTATTTCATATTTTGTTGAAATATGGTAACCTTTTATAAAATAGTTTATGATAACCCTGAAAAATGGCAACCATCAAAATCACATATTGGAATTTAGCAAACTTAACTATGTAGATTGATGTGCCCTGGATGGGGGAGGGGGTGGGATTTTGTTTTTGTACCTTTTAATGATTTTTTTAAAAAATAATTGTTAATATATTGGAAATAATTGTTAATATATTGGAAATTAAACTACTGTATATTTATTTTAAAAACAACAACAACTAATGACAGCAACAGCAACTTGTTGTTTGTTTGTAGCGAGACAATCCATGAGCCCAGCTTTGCACACAATGCTAATCCAAACCATGGCTTAGCTCTGGGTAGTATGTCAGGAGTGAGGAGGAATGAAGCTGCCAGAATTTTCTAAGTCTGCACCAGCATGCTTGCTCATTCACACTAAGCCATAGTTTGGCTTAGCATTAAGTGCAAACCAGACTGGTTTGTGTTGCCCCAAGATATTGAGGTGTTTTTGTGCCATAGTTAGCATTTGACCAAAAATGTATAGGAAGTTATAGAAGTGAGAGCCCCTTTTACAGAGCTGCTGACTGAAAAATATGATTTCAAGTTCCTACACTGTAAGAGTTGAATTGGAAAGTATTAGTATACAGATGGGCCATTTAATTATAGTTGAACCAAATTTACACACACTGAATAATTTAGAAAGCTGAACTCCCTGGGCTCAGCAATTAAGAATAGCAGAAGAAAGCCAAGAAGATTAAGAAGCCAAATTAGCTTGTTCACAACAGGGAAAAGGCTATCTTGTTTGTACTTGTTACACAGATGCTGAAGGAGAATATCGTATATTGTTAGATACTAAAATAAAATGAACTCACTTGAGTACTTTCCCATAAGCCCTGCAACTATTATATGCCATTTAACGAGCAAGCTAAATAACCTCATTGGATGAGTTTATGGTGTAAAACATGGAATATGTGTTGCAGCCTGCTTGAGTATGTGGTTTCCACTACCGGTATTGAATTCTTAGTATGCAACATTAGTGTTAATAAAATCAGGTACTCTTCGCTCAACCAAATGCTACGCATCTGAAAAAAGGGCAAAGATCTATCAATAAAAGTGTATGAGAAAGATCTAGGCCGTAGGCTATGTTCATTTACACATAACACTAAGCTGTGGTTTGTTTTTACCATCAATGACATCTGTAGCTAAAGTGTTACAGGATAGATATCTATAAGTACAGAAGAGAGATGCTGAATGGTGTACCATTTCAGTTAGAATTGCAGTTGCCTTTTGAACCTTATGCTGTCTAAACCTTCAGAAAGCACTTTAAATAAAATATGTAAGATATTTGTTTGCCAGGTTTCTGATCTATTCCCTTATCAAGCTATTTTCATTTTCTATTCCATTGGAAATATTGTTCCTTTTGCTATATAATGTATTTGGCATAGCGTGTTCTTATCTGTGAAATCTCCCCATTCTGCCAGAATCATATTCTACAGGAAGGAATCTGCTGTTATTAACAAGGTTTTTATTGCCACACCATTTCTAATGAATTATGGATATATCATTTGAAAGGTTTCAGTTCTATAGGTAACTTACCATGATGATATGTCCACAGGTAGACTGTGATAACACAGTTGCTATCTTTAGGTGTCATGATAAACCATGACAGGAACAAACCCAGGCATATTCAGACTAGTGCTTTTCTCCAACGCAGCCTTGAGAAGTTTGGAAGTGTTCATTTGATTAATCACATGCTGTCATGTTGTCCAAACCTGGCAAATTTGGGTTAAGCTTAACTATGGTTTGTTTGAAACAAGCACATTTAAACCATGAGTTACTAGGCTTTCATTAAACTGGCCTTGTGACCTTGTTTATTGAGGACATCCCTGTTTTGAAAGGATGTCAGAAGGTGCCCTCTATTAGAGGGACAATATTATTAGAAGGACATTATTATTATTATTATTATTATTATTATTATTATTATTATTCCCTGCCCATCTGGTTCGGTTTCCCCAGCCACTCTGGGTAGTTTCCAGAAAAATATAAAAACAAAATAAAACATCGAACTTTAAAAACTTCCCGATACAAGGCTGCCTTCAGGTGTCTTCTAAAAATTGTGTATTTCTTTATCTCCTTGACATCTTATGGGAGGGTGTTCCACAGGGAGTGAGTCACTTCCGAGAAGGCCCTCTGCAATCTGGTCCAAGTCTCATTTAAAGATAAAGAACCACAAGAAGAGTGATTTTTCAGCTGCCCATCAAAAGCTCAGAACTGGAGAATGTGCAGGCAAAGAAGCCAGCTGTTTCCAGCTATGATGAGATGTGATGTATTTCTAAGGTGGCTCACCAGGCCTCCCCAGTTGACCTACAAGCTCATTGTGGGTGAGCCATAGCCACTTGCCCTATGTATATTATGTCAGGTGTGTGGCAGGTAAAGGTGGGGCTTGACTGAAAGGGTTTTTGCAGGTGCAGCAATTACCAGTTGGTTGGTTGGTTTTGAGGAAACACTGTGCAAATAACTTTGCCAGCCTTACATTTGGCCCTTGGGAAGCAATACACTGCCTGCCAGGCATTTGGGAAGTGCTGTCAATCACCTGATGTCATTATGATATCACATGATTGACAAGTGAGTTGTCCTGTTAATCCAACAACCCCCCCCCCAAAAAAACATTCAGGACTGGTGCAGTCTATCGTACCACGTTAAGATTCTGTTGTCTTCTACTGTATGTGTCCTGACAAGATCTTGGTGAAGATGACTTTTTCTGGCTTCAGCAACAGTTGCTCCTGATGTGGCTACTATTGAAAATCAACCCAAACATGTTTGTGAAGGTAGACAAAACTCCTAAATAGCAGCTTCTCCTTATCCCAGTCAGGGCACAAGTACAGCAGCAACCCTATGCAAATTACATGGAAATAAGCCCCACTGAACCCAATGGGATCAGCTTCTGATGTTTATAGGATCAGGTTGCGAGGCTCTTTTGGGCCATGTAAATTTATTAGCCTCTAATTTGTTTTCAAATATGTCTGTGATTTCAAAGGACGAAGTGACGACTAGGCGGGCTGGGGGTGGATTTTCGGAAGGCAGCGGTTTGTCCTGGATCTCTGGCAGGTAAACCAAGAAATCAAGCTCAACAACTTTGGGGGTGTCCAGATTTTTTACTTCTTGAAATATGGCAACCCTAGGTTAACCCTGACATGTTTAGGGAAACTTTTAATATTTGATTAATTATTGTATTTTAATATTTCGTCGGAAGCTGCCCAGAGTGGCTGGGGAAACCAGCCAGATGGGTGGAGTATAAATAAATTATTATTATTATTATTATTATTATTAGTAGTAGTAGTACACCCAGAGGCATGAAATCCACTTCCCTGTGTTGTATTCCCCTATGGAGAGACTGTTGTAGCAATCATATACAGTGGTACCTCTACTTACGAATTTAATGCGTTCCGAACACACATTTGTAAGTCGAAAAAATTTGTAAGTCAAATCCCATAGGAATGCATTGGGAGAAAAAATTCATAAGTAGAAGCAACCCTATCTAAAAATTCGTAAATAGAAAAAATCCTATCTAAACCGCATCCAAGATGGCGGACGGAGCTCCATTCGTAAGTAGAAACATTCGTAAGTAGAGTTATTCGTAAGTAGAGGTACCACTGTAGCTCTTTCCTGCTCAGGTGTCATCTTCTCAGAATAGTGTGTACCTGTTTTAATTTGCATTTCTATGGTTGCACCATAAGGGGAGAGGCATTGAAGTGCTGGGGACCAGAGCGCCACCTGATACATTAATCCTTTACGATTAATGTATCAGGTGGTGCTCAGGTCCCCAGCACTTCAATGCCTCTCCCCTTATGGTGCAACCACTGCTTAAACGTAATTATAAAGATGGCCAGGCATAGATATATTTAAAACTAGTTGATTTCAGCAAAAACATTGGGATCACTTTTCTAAAACATTTAGATCTGACACATCTGCAGTATTTCAGTTTCTGTTTTATAAAGGTATGTATGGTGTGACTAGTAATGTGATATTTCCCATTTTAGTACAGTCATACCTCAGTTTAAGTACGCCTCGGTTTGAGTACTTTCAGTTTAAGTATTCCGCGGACCCGTCTGAAACGGATTAATCCACTTTCCATTACTTTCAATGGGAAGGTTCTCTTCAGGTTAAATACGCTTCAGGTTAAGTACGGACTTCTAGAACCAATTACACTCTTCGGGTTAAGCACGCTTCAGGTTGAGTACTCCGCGGACCCGTCTGGAACGGATTAATCCACTTTCCATTACTTCCAAGGGAAAGTTTGCTTCAGGTTAAGTACGCTTCAGGTTAAGTACAGACTTCCGGAACCAATTGTGTACTTAAACCGAGGTACCACTGTACTCCAGTTTCAGGCTATGCATACTTTTTGATGTGATTTCTTAACTTATTTGTTGCTCTTTTCCTAATATACAGCACAGCTTATATGTGCGTAGGCACCAGGAAAGATAGGTTAAGAATAAAAAATAACAATTGGTATCTGTGAGAAAGTCCTCACTAATAGCATTTCCTCTTTTCTCATATTTACTTTAGCAACTGTTTTAAAATTGCAGTTACAATTCATCTCCATGACTAAGCAAAAAAGAAAGAAAGACTATGCTCATTCTTTGCACACTGAAGGCATGCAATGACTGTAAGGAAACCCCTGTTACAGTAGGAATGTAGGAAGGATAGTTGTACAAATGAGCTCAGTTATCTAATAGCAGCAGACATAGCTGGGCATGATTCTTGCTGCCTTGTGATAACATGCTGCATAATGCAGATCGGAATGGGGAGGCACCAAAACTCAAAGGCTGATCTGCAATTCCTAATAGTCATAGCAAAATGAAAGAAAGAAATCCAATTTCAGCTATAGCAACATGCAGAGCATATATATTTCATGGGTGATATGGCATGAATAGACCTCAAAGTGAAGACCTATTAATTACAAAGCTGTTTGGGGAGAATGCTCTCTAGTTTGTTCCTTACTCAACAATCAATTAGAAATTAATTTTGATACAATCAGAATAAATCACATTATATGCGCAGCCAGCAAAATATTGGAAGCAGCTTTGTCGCATTGGTTGTTATTTTTTAAAGCTACTCATTACTTGGCTCTATGTTTACCAGTTTGTTATGTAACTTCATTGTTAGTGCTGATGCCATTCTTTCCTCCAAGCAAAAGGAAGCTCTTCTGTTCTTTTCAAATGTAGCCTTCCTTTCCATGCTCAGACCCACTGATCCATTCTCTGATGTGCTTGCTTTGCTGTTTCTTTCCTAGTTCACCATCATTTGTTCCTTCCAGTGAGCATTACGTGTTTGCCAGTCAGTTCCTTCCTTCGAACTTCTGAAATAAGTCGCTTAACAGACAGACCACCAGACAGATCTGGCAATTGTTTTTGTTTGTTTTTTATGATGAAATTAATTTATAAAATAAAAAAAATCCTTCAGTAGCACCTTAAAGACCAACTAAGTTTTTATTTTGGTATGAGCTTTCATGTGCATGCACACTTCTTCAGATACCATTTTAATTTATAAAGCCTATTTTAAAAGTGTAGGGCATGGGTAGGCAAACTAAGGCCTGGGGTCTGGATCCGGCCCAATCACCTTTTAAATCTGTGTCTGTGGGTAGGCTGTATGCCTCCCGATTCTTGGCTCCATCATGGATTCAATTCCTGGAATAGCTACCGGTAGGTGAGCTTCCTGGTGAGGAAATGGCCCTCTAAGTATGGGTCATTAAGGTAGCAAAGGAAGTGGCTCTGTGCCAGACAACAAAATGGGCAAGCCTCTCTCCCTCAACTGTCTGTCATTTACAATGACACGGAGTTTGGAGTTTGAGTCTGCTATGGCAGTGAAAAGGACCAGGGAGGAACAAAGCAGCTACAAGCTCTTCTCTGCAAGCAAACATGTTTCTCCTCTCAGAAAGCCATTGTTTGGCTTAGCATTGTGTCATGAAAACAGAGTTAAGTTCCTTTTTATCAGAGCATTTTCAAGAAAGACAAAATGACACAAATCTCATGAGATTACTACCTTTTATTATTTAACAAGCAATAAGCAACAAGAACTCATTCATTCATTCCTTTCATACCTTACCAGGTGGTTGGACCCACTAAAAGAGATGGCCAGTCTCTTTTAAGAGTCTATGGACGGCATCCTCCTGCAGGTAGGACAGCACGCAAAGTTCCCAAGGCTCAGGTCCCCCGTATGGTTACATTGTCTTGTATTGAAGGGGGTTGATAGCTTTCGTCATGCAATAAAAAGGATTTCTGCAAGGGCCCTGAGTTGAGGTCTGTCCATCTCTACTGCATTGCTCCTTCCTCAAAGAGCCCTAGAAATTAAGGCAGCCTGCAAATGACAGCTCATTTTTCAGGCACTGTAGAGTAGATTAGAGTGTTGCCACTCAGAGACCTAGAAAAACAGGTCCAAAAATGGTGTTTGGGTAGAGGGCAGGAAGCTGCCTCTGTTGCTTCTCTGTTTTCCCCTCCTCAACCAGCTCCTGGCTGCCAGTAAGGTAGACTGAGGCAGCTGCCTTTGGCAGCAGAAAGCCAAGAGCGCAGCAGAAAGCCCCATGGGCGCAGAGGCGCAGCAGCAGCAGCAGCGGTGGCCTCTTCCGAGATGTTGCCGAGAACTTGAGAAATTCACACAGTGCATGAGATTTCATGAGAACTAGCTGGAATCCATTGCTGCTGCTTTGCAGGCAGTGCCATGCAACTCAACTAAGGGAAGCTTCGGTAGGGTGGAAGGCACTTTCCCATTTTGCTTCAGGCGGGGAAACGGGGTGCACTGTCCCTGCCAGTTCCTGAAACATTTCAGCCCTCCCCCCGCCCAACAACAGAGAAGAATGGGTAGAAAGAACTGCTCGTAGTGAAACACTGAAGGATCACAAAGTGATTTGTGAGGGAATATGAGGCAAAATTAATAATCTGTATTGCATGTAGGCTTTGGACAGAATCAGTTCTCTTGTTCCCTATCCTGAATTCCAACGTTTTCTTGTCAGGCTAAGCTTTCAGTTACGAATGATACAAAATCACATTACCTTTACATGATATATTGCACAATGCAAACTCTGCATGCTGAGGTCACCTTCTTTACAGTGTCATTTTCATGAGATGTTTTGGGAAATGTCAGGCAGATTTTAAATCAAAGATGCCCCACTCATGAGCTGTTCTCAGAACATAATACACTATCACTTAATCATTGGAAAATGTTATTGTGTGGCTGCAATTCCTCCCTTTTCCCGTCTTAGCAGAATTGCTAAATCATTGTGATGAGTGTTTGGGAGGAAGGTCTCAGTCCCTGTAAAGAAGTGTGGCTTTCTTTCTGATTGGATTGCCTTCACTATGTGTTGGCCTTCAAGTGTCATTAATTTCTTATACAGTTGTACCTTGGAAGTCGAACGGAATCCATTCTGGAAGCCTGTTCGACTTCCAAAACGTTCGGAAACCAAGGCGAGGCTTCCGATTGGCTGCAGGAAGCTCCTGCAGTCAACCAGTAGCCACATCGGACATTCGGGTTCCAAAGAATGTTCACAAACCAGAACACTCACTTCTCGGTTTGCGGCGTTCAGGAGTCAAAACGTTTGACTCACAGTGTGCTCGGGATCCAAGGTACAACTGTAGATGAAACACTTAAGAACACAAGTTGGAATCCTTAGGCAGTGTGAAGACTTCACAGCAGGTGTGGGGTAGTTTTTTCAACCTGAGTGCTGCATTCCCTCATCTCTCTCTCTCTCTCTCTCTCTCTCTCTCACACACACACACACACACACACACACACACACACAGAGAGAGAGAGAGAGAGAGAGAGAGAGAATCCTGCCACACTCGCAAATACTGCATACAAACATGCATACAATTCGGCTTGAAAAAAGCATTTCAACTTTTTTCTAACAGCCAGAATAGGAGTGATCTTCTGGCAGATTATCCCTGAGGGGTGGGGGGAAGGGTTCACCTGGCCATCCCCAAATGGACTCTTTGGCCTAGAAGCCTAGAAGAGGACTTGAAAAGGCTTTAAAAATGGTAAAACAAACCGGTAAGTACAGAGCTTAAACGGAGAGGTGATGCACCGCCATCTTCTTCCCTCATGACTCCTGAGGGAATACTTGGGTGTCACCTTTCACTATAACTTAAAATGGGTGACCCATCGCAACAGAACAATTAATTTAGCAAGATGCTCGGTTGCACAAATCAAGCGCTTTCATTTTCTTGGTGGGAATCAATTTGTACCTGCAGCAATTGCTGCCTATAAGGCAAAATCCGCCTCCCAGCTTCTATACGGGATCCCCTTATGGATATCCAGCTTTAACAACAAAGTAGAAGGAGTTCAATCATCCTTCTTTCGGCAAATCCTTGGAGTACCAAAATGTGTGCCATACTTGGCTATCTGTGCAGAATTGGGCCAACACCTTCTTGAGACAAGAGGTTGGATCATTACTTTTAAATACTGGTTAAAAATCCATTTTAATACCGATCCAGATAGCTTGATATCCTATCTTCTGAAAGACAACTATAGCTGTATATGGTTCTCTAATATTTCCAACAAACTCAGACAACTAGGCTTCTCAGTGGATTCCCTCTTGACATATGAGGACTCATATATCTTTACTCTTATTAAGCAGAGACTGCTTGATATTGAACTCCAGAAACTTCATCCTGCCCAACCTCTAGTATGCTCGCCTGCCTTCTTGGGGCTGCCGCCACACCAAGGATTGACACCTAATTATATATATGACCTGGTATCTCCTTTTTATCGCAGAGTATTTATGTTGGCCCGCCTAAATGCTTTTCCGTCCTCTGTGCTATCCGGAAGACTCAAAGGCATCCCTTACTGGAATAGATTATGCCCTTGTGGCCAGAAAGAGGTAGACTCTATGACTCACATGATTCTGGACTGTCCCCTTTCTAATTTTTTTTATTTTGGCCCCCTCTTATCCTTTATGAGACCTGGAACCCTCCCCAACAAGGAAACAGTGGTCCAGCTCTTGCTGAGGGATGACTTCCCCGAAATTACCAGAATTATGGCCCACTACTTGTCCAGAATTTATGTAATTAAAATTAATACATCTAGCCTTCAACAATGATAGCTGAGGATCCCTTGTGTGCCTCTTCCTCCTCCTGCTCACCATTATTTCTGTACGATGTAGAGTTACTATTTATACTAATGACCTATATGTTTTATACGTTTTGTCTTTGTTTTTTATATTTTATATATACATAGCTGCCAAGTTTTCCCTTTTCTCGCGAGGAAGCCTATTCAGCATAAGGGAAAATCCCTTAAAAAAAGGGATAACTTGGCAGCTATGTATATATGCCAATAAAGGTGTTGAATTGAATTGACTCTTTGGGAAGATTGGCCCACCTCACTGCAACAATTATGCTTTAAACCCTCCCCTTCCCTGCTGCATACCCCCTTCTGCTACCGTAATTCCCTTCTGCTGTTTGAAACAGGACTTTGATAGGGGCGAATAAATGCTTTTTTGCAAGCCTGATTGTAGTAGGGGAGGGGTAAGCAGGAGAGCCCCAGGGAATGAATCCGACATGTAGGCTTGCAGTTCCCCACTATTCCTTCACAGAGGGAAAACCAAATCCCCACAGTGTGCCATGTTATTTGAGGTGGATGAACAGTTTTATGCAACAATATTGCTTTAAATGAATGCACAGAAGGGCATTCAGTGAATGCAATCTTCTTGTACCCTAAACTTAAAGATCTGAAAGCTTGGAAAGACACAAAATGTGCACAATTTTGTATCTACATGTGCTCTACATGTTTGGATGAACACTTGGGGTCAGGAGAAGTAAGGTCAGCATGTATGCTTTTGCTATCTCTCTGATGTATTCACTGAACATGTGATTATGTTTACATTCCTAAATACACTTTGGAAAATGGACTACTCCCCCAATACTTGGAAAACAGAAGTCCTGGGAAATAGTAAAGGGGAAACTACATTTTCCAGCACTCCTGGTGGCTACCTTGCAGTCATAGCTACATGCTGGGTAGGTGGAAGGAAAGACAGATCAGGGAGCTGGGGTGGGGTGGGGTGAGTAGAGCTTTTCCCCTCTCAAGAGGTATTTGAAATAAGACGGGAAGGGAAGGAGGAAGAAGCTGACTTCTCCCATTTGGACTGAAATCCAAGCCTGAGAATGAAATGTGGCTGTAACCCTCACCTTGTATTTTGAGGTAAACGTTACCAGTTGCTGTTATTAGGTCTTCCAAACAACAAATTTGAAAATTCAGCAGCACTCTTCATTGTAAACAGCAGGACTGATACGGATGAGAAACAGCAAATAGTACTATATATCAAGCTACTGTTTTCTTTTTGGAAATGCTTCAGTTACCTTTCAATAATACATATTTGTATCTGTAATATGTTCGTGACACACAAACCCATGTGTTTTAAGCTGTATGTTGGAAAGTGACGCTACTGCATGTAAATGAGAGAAGCCAGCAGAAATACCTAAATGTTTTTTGCTTTCCCCTTTTGGGTTCCTTCCTTGTGTCATCAGGAGCTATTTACTCTGCAGGAGCCTTTCTGCAGTGCACCAGTTCTCTGCTTTTGGTGCACTCTTGGTTAGCAATAGTGTGGGTTAATCCATGGGGAATTGATGGGTAGATAGTCTTGCCTCTTGAGCAACGGTGACTGTAGATCCTGTGTTCTTTTTTAGTTTTGTGATTCTATGCAGAACAAACAAAACTTAAAATATTTTCTTGTGTTTATTTTTCTTCTCCTAGATCTTGTTTTGGAACCGAACGTGTCTTGGGAGACTCCTGCTGCTGCGCTCCAGCACACAATAGGTTCCCTTGCACACGGAATCAGTTCAGTCACACATTGATTAACCCAAGATGGATGGAGCTTACAAGATGGAAGATAATACTTCATTAGTGAGAGGGGCTCAGGACATTGCCAAGGTAGTCAAGAAACAGACAGGGAGGAAGGGGAATGCAACTGTAGAGAAAGCTCAAGACGAGTATACGGAAAGATCTTACAATAGATTCCAAGGCAGAGAAGATGATGAATACTATACACAAGAAGGAAATTACGGTGGGGAGGCGAATGAAGATGAAGGATCAAGTGAAGCGACTGAAGGGCATGATGAAGATGATGAGATTTATGAGGGGGAATATCAGGGAATCCCAAATGCGACCCAGGACAAGGATGGGATCGGAGCCTTAGGTCAGCCTGTACGAGATGACTACAAAGATCGTCTTGAACTGGAAACGGAGAGAAAAGCTGATGAAGAAGAATTGGCACAGCAGTATGAGCTCATCATTCAGGAATGTGGGCATGGACGTTTTCAGTGGGCCCTCTTCTTTGTTCTTGGGATGGCGCTAATGGCTGACGGGGTGGAAGTTTTTGTGGTTGGATTTGTATTGCCCAGTGCTGAGACAGACATGTGTATCCCTAATTCTGGATCAGGATGGCTTGGTGAGTATTATCTACATCCTTTCCTGGCGTGTGTCATAAATTAGACAGATATTGTCTCGTATGTATTTGACAGTGCTCCCTCTGATGAAAACAAATAACAATCTTTGCTTTGTTAGCTCTGCATGTGAGGCTCACAAAATGTATTTTAAGATACCACCATGGCTTTCTTTTGTTTTATTGTATGTGTAAAAAGAAAAGATTTTCCTCTGCCCTTCATCATGACCAATAAACATAAGTAGCTGTTCCTAAATCATAGGACAAAAAAACCACAGGGTTATGAATCCAGAATAAATATAATATGTTGATAACGTGCTGCATAGCTTAGTATCAAGAATACATGTCAGTTCTGTGTAACAAAGAGATGGAAGAAAGTGCCTCATCATTAGGAGTGTTTGATTAGAACTGTGTGCCAGTGGCCTCTCAAAATTATCTATTGTAGTTGTAGGCAAAGAAATTGGTGGTGGTGGTGGACCTGGGGGAGGAGAAATTATTGAACACTTTCTCTGGGAGTGGGGCTTTCCACTAGTAGTGGCAGTAGCTCAGCTTTGTCCCTCTCCCTGTCTGACACTGCAAGTGGCAGCTACAGCCAAGTGTGTTGGCAGCCTAGCTGCCATTTTGCATCCTCCTGGCCCTAGTGTCATTCTGGAAGAACAATGGTGGCAATAACAAAAAAAATATCATTGGAGATTATCATTTGCCTTTTTTGCAAGGGCTGGGGTGTGTGAAAAAGAAAAAGGAAATCCCAGAAATTTTCTCAGAAAAATCTTTTTTGAGAAATCTCAGCTCGGTTTGTTTCAATGGGACTTGTGGAGGAATAGTTCAGAGATGTGTTACAAAAGTACTTGAAATGGTGTGCAATTACACCATGACTATTCATGGTGGGGGGATTCACAAGTGAGCGAGTGTTTCTAATTCTATCCAGAAGAGCCAGTCCCTAGAATTGTAGAGTTGGAAGGGACCACGAAGCTTATCTAGTCCAACCCCCTGCGCTTTGCTACCAAATATCTTTAGGGCAGGTTCAACGTTGCATTGAGCGATTCTGTTCAGAAGTTGGGCTGGAGAAATGGAAACACATATTTGTGCTTCTCAATGCATAAAGCAAAACCATAGCTACTAAGGCTGGAGATGGCTTTTCTTGAGAGATGCTTTGTTTCTCATAGTGAGTTTGGCCCCACTGCTAACATCTGTAAAACATGTCTTTAAATCAAGGGCGGGAAACCTGTGGCCCTCAAAGTATTGTTGGACTCAAGCTCCCATCAGCCTTAGTCAGCATGGCCAGTGCTAAAGGATAATGGGAGCAGTAGTCCAACAACATATGGGAAGACTCAGGTTTCCCGCCAATGTTTTAAATCAAAACCAAACTCTGTGAAATAAAAGAAAGATGCATATACACATCGTGAGAAGTCCCTGCCCCCCCAAAAAACCCTGCCTTTGCTTTTCTGAAAAAAGGATAGTCTGTCTCTGTCTCACCAGCCTTGTATAACATTTTTATTGGATGTGATTTCATTCCCATTTAGCTGTTTTTATGGAATTATTCTCCTTTTCTCTGGTATTTGATTATACTGATTTTATATTTCAGTTTTAAAGACAATGTTATGCCTTTTTCATGAGCAGCTTGGGCATTTCCCTTGGGGAGACAAGTGCAGTGCTTTTTGGGATACTTTCATTTTCTTACTCATTTTGAAATACTGGCCCTCAATGAGGTCAAACTTAGATTCACAAAATGTTTAGGGGTATGCATCCCCCTAGGGAAAAAAGCACTGGACAAGTGGATTGTAAACCTATACTCTGCAGTCCAGTAAGTGCGAACTACTTGCTTTCCCACTCCAGTGATATTTAACTTGCTCAAAATTTCATTTGCTCTATGCCAGTATCAAACTCCTATCTTCTAGTACCACTTGAATTATAATACCATTAACCAATGGCCATGTTTCATAGAAATGCAAATATGTTGAAAATAGAAAAAAGCCTTGTTGACTTTGCACACTTAATTAGGTCCCTGTCTTCATTTTTTTTGGTGTGTGGGCACCTCAGCAGTCTGGGTTTCTTTGGCTGAAAATACATCACAGTTTAAATCATTAGGTGTCACATCTACTTTTGAAACAAAGCTGAAGATCTTTAACACATCATTGAGCTCTCCACAGGCATCATGTTTTGATAATCTTGGAAGATAAATAAATCATGGTTTACAAGACCTCATCTATCAAGATGCTGAACTTTTTTATTTGATTTTCGCAGCTCCTGGGAATTCCAAATTCTGAGACTAAAAGCCCCTTTTGGAAGAAAAATGTGTCACACATATAAAAACATTTATTAATAAAATATGCTAGAGGGAAAATGTTCATACTATCTATACTCTTACGGGACACCTAGTTGCCTCCCATCAAAGAGATATTTCAGGTCCCTGCCCGCTTTGCTTCAGCTTCTGGTTGCTTCTAGACTGTTGTTGTTGTTTAGTCGTTTAGTCGTGTCCGACTCTTCGTGACCCCATGGACCATAGCACGCCAGGCACTCTTGTCTTGCACTGCCTCCTGCAGTTTGGTCAAACTCATGTTTGTAGCTTCGAGAACACTGTCCAACCATCTCGTCCTCTGTCGTCCCCTTCTCCTAGTGCCCTCAATCTTTCCCAACATCAGGGTCTTTTCCAAGGATTCTTCTCTTCTCATGAGGTGGCCAAAGTATTGGAGCCTCAGCTTCACGATCTGTCCTTCCAGGGAGCACTCAGGGCTGATTTCCTTAAGAATGGATAGGTTTGATCTTCTTGCAGTCCATGGGACTCTCAAGAGTCTCCTCCAGCACCATAATTCAAAAGCATCAATTCTTCGGCGATCAGCCTTCTTTATGGTCCAGCTCTCACTTCCATACATCACTACTGGGAAAACCATAGCTTTAACTATACGGACCTTTGTCGGCAAGGTGATGTCTCTGCTTTTTAAGATGCTGTCTAGGTTTGTCATTGCTTTTCTCCCAAGAAGCAGGCGTCTTTTAATTTCGTGACTGCTGTCACCATCTGCAGTGATCAAGGAGCCCAAGAAAGTAAAATCTCTCACTGCCTCCATTTCTTCCCCTTCTATTTGCCAGGAGGTGATGGGACCAGTGGCCATGATCTTGGTTTTTTTGATGTTGAGCTTCAGACCATATTTTGCGCTCTCCTCTTTCACCCTCATTAAAAGGTTCTTTAATTCCTCCTCGCTTTCTGCCATCAAGGTTGTGTCATCTGCATATCTGAGGTTGTTGATATTTCTTCCGGCAATCTTAATTCCGGCTTGGGATTCATCTAGTCCAGCCTTTCGCATGATGAATTCTGCATATAAGTTAAATAAGCTGGGAGACAATATACAACCTTGTCGTACTCCTTTCCCAATTTTGAACCAATCAGTTGTTCCATATCCAGTTCTAACTGTAGCTTCTTGTCCCACATAGAGATTTCTCAGGAGACAGATGAGGTGATCAGGCACTCCCATTTCTTTAAGAACTTGCCAAAGTTTGCTGTGGTCGACACAGTCAAAGGCTTTTGCATAGTCAATGAAGCAGAAGTAGACGTTTTTCTGGAACTCTCTAGCTTTCTCCATAATCCAGCGCATGTTTGCTATTTGGTCTCTGGTTCCTCTGCCCTTTCGAAATGTGGTTCCCTCCAGAAATTGTTGGACTCCAATTTCCATCACCCCTAAGCATGGGCCATGCTTGCTGTGGCTGATGGGAATTGGAGTCCAGCAACATCTATAGCAATTGTTAACGTGTATTCCATTCCTTTTGTCATATTAATTCACTCTCATGCTATGTGAGTGCTTATTCACTCGTTTGCTCCCGTGCGCTCCCACAGCTTTCTTTTTGAAACTGAGTTGCCCATGATCCACCTGTATCTTGTATTTTTTCAAGAAATACTCCTTTGATGTGTTTCTCCTCAAATGAGCTTTCATATAATTTGAAAACGCAAGGTGTGAATAAACCGAGGTGTGTACATTTCAGACAGCCTTTGTGCATGTGCAGATAACAACTTTCAGTTCAGGTAAACAGCGTTTCCGTGCGCTGCTCTGGTTTTGCCAGAAGCTGTTTAGTCATGATGGCCACATGACCTGGAAAAACTGTCTGCAGACAAACGTCGGCTCCCTCGGCCAGTAAAGCGAGATGAGCGCCGCAACCCCAGAGTCGTTCACGATTGGACTTAACTGTCAGGGGTCCTTTACCTTTTCACTCCCATTTCAAAATGGAGAGGCTGAAATGTTTGAGGCTTCAACCCTCTTTTTCATGGGGAATTGAAAGGCTCGCTGAGAACTGGATGATGTTTTTAGCATTGGAAGTTGGCTTATACTAGGTCAGTCTGTTTATCCATCTAGATTCTAGCCCATCTGCTCTACCTGGCTGGGGTATTCTAGGATCTCAGCTCAGGGTCTTTCCCATGCCTGCTACCTGATCATTTTTAATGAGAGTGGCAGTAACTTGAATACAGGACCTCTAGCATCTGCTCTTACCACTGAGCTAGGGATCTTCCATTTCTCACTGCTCCACAGTATAAATAAGCAGTGCTTCAAAATGACATGCTTGAAATCTTCAGGTAGGCACTTTTTGGTCTAGAACAGATATTTTAAGTGAAAGGAATTGATTTAAAAAAAGAAAGAAAGTTCTGTCAAGGGATGAGGTTTTTTTTTTCCAAGAAAAGGATGAGATGTAAGACAACAATGTGGCATTATATTCATCTAGATGAGCTACCTCAATATATACATGCTAACAAACATACTGGGATTCAACTAACGTATCCCAGTAGCACAACGGGACTTTCCCCCCTCTCCTCTGCCTACACCTTCCCAAAATTGGGGTGGGCTCAGAGGAAATCCCAAAGCAGCAGGGGCAGGGAGGTGAATAATTCCATCTGGCAAGCTGAAAAGCTTCCACTGGAAGGATGATTGCCACAGTGCTACATTTAATTTCTCCTGCTTTATGTGCTCTGCCCTGAAATGTGAATGACCCCCAGTGCATTGTGGGGTTTGGATTATACTGCTTGTCTTACTGAGGCCAAGGATTACGACCTCAGTTCCAGTGAATTTTTTTTTTTCCCCTAGAGGAACGCATTTTGATAGCTAAGGAAGTCCCATGTTTGCTTGTGCTGCATGATTTTCTTCCTCAATGAAAATGAATGTGTCAGCATTTACTAGACCCAACTTCTGTTGGCATAAGAGAACACAAAGATTCCCCCCCCCCAAAGAAAAAACAACAACAACAACCAGGCAACATTTTTAAAAGCTCATTTCTTTTGCATCAGAGACAGCCAAGTTGGCTGCCTGTGCAAAGATGCTTCTTTATATCGTACAGCTAGTCACCTAATAAAAGTTTTCTATTACATTTGACACATTTAATACACTAAATATGCTATTGCCAACTTTGGCAACACACACACCTCCCTCCCCCCCCCCAAAAAAATTCTGGGACTGTAGTTTATGCCTCACAGAGCTACAGCTCCCAGCACCCTTAACAAACTACATTTCACAGGATTAATTTTTTTTGCAGTGCGGGGAGCTTTTAATTTATGGTGTGTATGCTGCCTTTGTCGCATGGTGAGGGATTCAAGTCACTATTACTTTTCAGCAACTCACAGGTGGGAAAGCATTGTAGGAAGAGATAGTTGTCAGTGCCTTTTTACGGCACTGCTGGCAGCTTTGCGGGGCTGGAGGAGGCGGGCAGCAGCTGGAGGGCAGCTCCTCCGGCGGGGAAGAGGTGGAGGCCCTGGGCATGGCACTGCTTCAGCGAGGTGGACGAGGGCGTGTCCAGCCTCTGCCTCTTCCCTGGCACCCTCCAGAACTTGGCACCCTGCTCCACTTGCAAGATGCCCCTGCTTCTGATATGATGTAGAGACATGACTGTAGGGCGATCCTATGACCAATTACTGGCTTTAGGGTTTTTGTGAGAAGAATTAATCCCAGAACATTGCATGGGAAACACATTGTGTTGTTCAGTCACATGCACCGTTCATAATCACTCTGAGCTTTGGAGTATTGCCATAAAAAGTGCATTTCAAATTGCAGAGTCACACCGATTTGTTACCATGACAGGGTCGATTGAGAACTATGTGAATGCTGTTGCTGCATTTCGCATCAAAAGTCTGAGAGGGAGAAAACGTATCAGAGGCACCTCAGTTTCAGAGAAAAGTGAAACCAGGCATTAGAGGCATTACAAAGACTTAACAAAGTAGGCTTTATCTCAGGCTTGTCAGTTAGGATTTTCTCTCTAATGCCAGGGGGAACTATCGGATAAGAGAAGATACCTTCAAAATAATATGTTCAGAGCTAGTACTAAACGAATCCATCAGTAGCTTCATATCATTACCTGGGATTAACTAGGTTTTCGATAACCCTGTTCTGTAATTGCTGCATCATAGTATCTCATTTTTATAGTAGTAGGGGGTGGTTTTTCTTTTACGCTCAGGGTGAGAATAGAGACAGAAGTACTATTTTTACTGTACTGCAGTTGTCTTAATTGTAAAAAGTTGGACATAAATCAATATTTGTGTCCATCCAATTAAATGTTATAGTCTCTTAACTACCTGTTAATTTGGCTACTTGAGCAGCAGGGAAGAGACTGAAGTGTGGCATTGTGTGTGTTTAAATCAATAAACTGTTCATTCAGATATGGCTTTATCTGTGGCAAACTTATTCACAGTGTGGGATTGGAACAGCTCTCACCCACCTCATTTTAAGGCCACTTTGGATTCTGATTTGTAAGTCACTTTGGAGTGGAACACAATGCATAGAATGGATCAGGGCAACCCCCTATTAATAATTAGATATATTGGTCTTGTATGCATTGTATTTTGTGTGCCACCATTTCAGTTTCCAAATATCAGGCAAACTGGAGCTGGTGGATGACTTGCAAGGCAGGTAAAAATTATTTTGAAATGCTATAAAGAGTGTGTGCACATGTATGTATGAGCATGCATATTTATCTCATAAACACATATGCATATGTGTGTGTTTATATATATAGTTGTGTGTATACCTAGGGACTTCCTGAGCCTTTATATCCCAATTCGATCTCTGAGATTATGTAGACGAGCACTGTTAGTTCCCATTCTTCTGTGTTTCAGAAGCCCAGCTAGCTTCAACTAGAAGCTAGCCATGTACTTTTACCAGTTCCATTCTGTGCAATAGTTTTGCTACTATATGTTTCAGATGCCTCTTAGAATCATAGATTCATAGAGTTGGAAGAGACCACAAGGGCCATCCAGTCCAACCCCCTGCCAAGCAGGAAACACCATCAAAGCATTCCTGACAGATGGCTGTCAAGCCTCCGCTTAAAGACCTCCAAAGAAGGAGACTCCACCACACTCCTTGGCAGCAAATTCCACTGTCAAACAGCTCTTACTGTCAGGAAGTTCTTCCTAATGTTTAGGTGGAATCTTCTTTCTTGTAGTTTGAATCCATTGCTCCGTGTCCACTTCTCTGGAGCAGCAGAAAACAACCTTTCACCCTCCTCTATATGGCATCCTTTAATATATTTGAACATGGCTATCATATCACCCCTTAACCTTCTCTTCTCCAGGCTAAACATACCCAGCTCCCTAAGCCGTTCCTCATAAGGCATTGTTTCCATGCCTTTGACCATTTTGGTTGCCCTCCTCTGGACACGTTCCAGCTTGTCAGTATCCTTCTTGAACTGTGGTGCCCAGAACTGGACACAGTATTCCAGGTGAGGTCTGACCAGAGCGGAATACAGTCTTGAAGATCTTTTTATGCCAGCAGCCTGTTCGGTCATTTACATTTTTCAAGATGATGTAATATTTTTGTGATATTTTATGTTTGATAGTGCTCGTCAATTTTCTTGTATACTACCCTGATAATTTATATGAAGGGGCAGTCTATAAATATTTTTGTGAATAAACAAAATAAATTTATATATACACAAGCATACTTTTATATGGTTGGTTTGGGTGCATCATTGGACTTTTGGAACCCCCCTCTTTAAAGGCATGTTTATTGAAATTAAAATATTCTTGAAGCACAAGCGATAAAGCTGCAGAGTCACTACTATAATGTGTACTGTTATCTGAGAAAACAGCTGTAAGCAAGCATGATCTGTAGTGAGTTTTGTACACTGACCTATCAAGTTTCCTAGCATACAGAAACCTGATCCTCTCTTCTTAATTTCCTCCCTTCTGTTATTAAAGCAATTTAAATAATCCTAGTTTCTGAAACCATTTATAAAGGGTCACATTCTGAGAGCGCACACATGATTTGGAAAATAATCCTGTTGATAACAAAGTTTTCCTGCTATGTAGTTGCATTAGTTAATTGCATGGTATTGATTTATCCACATAACTTAATTTTAGCCCGCTGTTTATGGAAAAATTCTGGGTAGGAGATGCTATGTAGCAGGGGTAGGGAACTTCAGGCTCTGGGACCAAATGTGGCACTCCTGGCCGCTCTCTCTGGCTCTTAGGACTTTTCTCAGCCCACATCCCTCACTGGCTCTGCTCCAGCTTAATGTGCCCCTGAACTGTAATAATGTCTCTACCTTGCCTGGATGTTGCAGTGGAAAGATGGAGAGGGCCAGTGTTGAACCAGGATCTGGGAGACTAGGGTTCACATCTCTGCTCAGCTATGAAGCTCGCTGAGTGAGCCAGGCACAGTCTCTCAGCCAACTTCACAGGGTTGTTTTGAGGGCAAAATGGGTAGGTGGACAACCATGCACACCATATTGAGCTCCTTGCAAGAAAAGGTAGGATATAAACCTCTCAAACCCCAAATTTGCTTGCCTTTTCTTTTACTTTCATGCAGCTGTGTGCCTATAACTAAACAAGTATCAAATTTTCAGTACGTCAGAAACAAAGGATGCATATGAGAGGCGTGTTTTTTCCTTTGCAAATCTGTATTCAAATTACTCACCTACAATAAATGTACATAGTTGTTTTGCAAGCAAATTGTGCCATGTGTGGGAGCTGAGGAGGAACACTGACTTAGGAGTTGATATTGAGAACTATGCCATCCTTCCTAATGTAACATATTCTCTTTTGTGTGTTGCAGGTAGCATAGTATACCTTGGGATGATGGTGGGGGCATTCTTCTGGGGAGGCTTGGCAGACAAGGTGGGAAGGAGACAGTCTCTTCTCATATGTATGTCTGTCAATGGATTCTTTGCCTTCCTTTCATCATTTGTCCAGGGCTATGGCTTCTTTCTCTTCTGTCGTTTACTTTCTGGATTTGGGTAAGCTCTTCCTTTATTCCTTTCATTTTCTAATTTAACTTTACAATGAAAGCTTGTTCATTGTTGTTCCCATCCTGCTGTCAAGAGCCCACATCTGAGGGTACAGCCGTACCTTGGTTCTCAAACACCTTGGTACTCAGATGTTTTGTCTCCCAAACGCTGCAAACCTGGAAGTAAGTGTTCCGGTTTGTGAACGTTTTTCGGAAACCAAACGTCCGATACAGCTTCTGCTTGACTGCAGGAAGCTCCCAGAACGGATTAAGTTCGAGAAACAAGGTACCACTGTATTGTGGTTGAGCTTTGTGTTCACTCAGACTTTCTCAATCTGACTTCTACATTTGCTCTTGTGCCACGATGGCCTGTTGCACTGTGAGGGTGCCCTGTATGGATAAATTCCATGCAAAGAAGGGGTTAGTGGTTAAAATAAAGTGGATATTGTTTTCCTTCGATCCACATTGGGGTACGTAAAGTGGCATGGCATGGCTGAAAATTACACTTGCACGTCTGTCACAGGTAGGTAGCCGTGTTGGTCTGGGTCGAAGTAAAATAAAAAAATTCCTTCAGTAGCACCTTAAAGACCAACTAAGTTTTTATTTTGGTATGAGCTTTCGTGTGCATGCACACTTCTTCAGATACGTCTGTCACTGTATGCCTGAAAGAAAAATGCCAGAACAATCCATTTAGAAATTCACACGCTGCATAGCTTAGGATTTAACCACCTTGCATTATTATCAACGGTGATAGATGCAGAGAGCTGAGTATACTTTTAATATTTTACACTAAATTTAACATATTTTATGACACAATATAAATAAATAGAACAGAAAAGAAGTAAGCTACAGTCCCCAAATAATATATATAATAAGGGAGACAGGTGCACTTCACCAGGGAGGGCATTGCATAAATGGGGAACCGGTACTGAAAAGGCCCTGTCACAGATCATCATCAACTGCGTGTCCCCAGTGGCAGCACCACCAATGAAATCTCACTTGCCAAGTGTAAGATCCAAGATGGTTGATGTTGGGGAAGGTGCTCTTTTAAGCAATTGAGTCCCAAAACATTTAGAAGTTACTGCTTTCTTTCCATCCAGTATAACACCTCGATTTGTTCAACTGCTTAAAGATTTGTGTGGAATACTGACATATCTGAAAATATTATAACATTGTAAAGTAATTTCTCAGGGGTGGTAACAGTGAGATTTAAGTAGTTGTTAAAATTGCAGCAGGGGAGGACATTTGATTTCAAACATTATAGTTTGCCTCTAGTAATGTACAAATAGAATAGGCAGCTGTGCCTTGGAGCAGGATTTTGAATTGGGAAAAATATAATTTATGTGAAGAAAATATTCCACTATTATAAGTTTAGACTGCTTAGCAAATCAGTTTCAACTATTAATAAGATATACTTTTGTGTTAAATAGACAGGGGTGACTGGAATATGAAAAAGTATTGGAGAATGTCTTCTTAAATAAGGTAACAGACACACCATACATTTAAGGTATAGCTTCCCCCAAAAGGTCCTGGGAATTGTAGTTTGCTAAGGGTGCTGACCTCTCAGACCTACAATTCCCAAATTCTCAATGTCTGTTAAAATTGTATAAAGGTGCTTTAAATGTTTGGTGTGGATGTGACTGAATCTGTAACGGCTGTTTTGGCTGAATATTGCTGATGCCTGCGGAAAATTGAAAGGGGATAAATTATAAATCATTTACATATTGTCACAGTGGTCGGAGTGGGCTACTTCAGAGTAACGACGCTACGCAGCTCTGCATTTTATTCTTTTATTGGTGCTGCGTATTTACAGTGCTGAAGTCATTGCTATTTACACGGAGTGATGTGGTCAGTCGGTTCCAGAACCTCCGAATGGCTTTTGGCGCGTCTTTCTCCAACACAAAAGCTTTGGCAGACCCATCCTCTTTCCCCTCCTCTTTCTGCGTAATTCCGGAGTTGGGGGGATGGGTCTCCCCCCCTTATTCGCCCCTTCCTGTCCCACCTGGGACCCTGGCTCCTCTACCTTGCCTGAGCCTCGGACACGACTTCCTGCTTCCCCATTGGAATCTGAACTCTCTCTGCTTTCCCCTGTGCTCGGGGATGGGCTTGAACTCAGGAGGGGAGGGACTTCGCGATATCCCCTGCCCCTCACATCCACCCCCCTCCCAAGCTCTCCTTCACCCCTCCCCAGGTCCCCCCCAGGTGTCGGTGACGACTGGAAGCCTAAGAACTCAGTGCCTTCCGAGCCCGTTGGTGTGAACACCTCCCCCCAGTCCTGCGATCCCCCCCCTTCCGCCTGGGAGGACGGGAATCCCAAAAAGTCCGTGGCGTCAGAGCTGGTAGGGGTAAAAATGTTCTGCCAATCTGCTCCTTCCTCTGACTGGGTGGATCTCGGTGACACCCATACCTCATCCTCTGGTTCCTCAAACTCCGCTTCCCAGCGCCATGGTGAACTGCTCTCCCGTGCTTCCTCCCCCTCCCCCTCCCTTTCCATGCGCCAGGGCTTGGGTCTATGGGGAAAGAGGGCGTGAAATTCTTCTACCAGGAATTCCTCCTGTATCTGAGTGGCTGGGACCCATTCATTCTGGGACGGTGGAGCATCCTCCCATGCCATGAGGTACTCCAGGCCCCTCACCCCCCTTCTTGAGTCCAGGATGGCCGTGGCCTCATTGAGTTGCTCCCTGCCTTCTCTCTCCCCCCCTCCCTCAGGGGTTTGTTCGCTGCCTCGGAGCCTGCTGCTTTCCCTGTACGGCGACAGCAGCGATCTATGAAACACTGGGTGCACCCTCATGTCCTCTGGCAGTGCCAGCCTGTATGCCACCGGGTTGACCTGTTGCGTGACCGTGAAGGGGCCCAACCTTCTGGGCGCCAGCTTTTTGCACCTCCCTCTGATGGGAAGGCCCTCCGAGGACAACCAAACTTTGTCCCCCACCCTAATGACCTCCCCCGGTCGCCTGTGGCGATCTGCCCCCTTCTTGTACGCCTCCTTGGCTCTCTCCAAGTGTTCTCTGAGCTGCTGGTGCACCGTCTCCAGTTCCTCTGCCCAATCCTCAGCCTGTGGGCCCTCCTCCTCCTCCTCCCCCTCCCTCTCTGGGAAAGATCTGAGGTCGCGCCCGTAATTGGCCTTAAAGGGCGACACCCCTGTGGAGACGTGCACCGCATTGTTGTAGGCAAATTCTGCCAGTGGCAGGCGATCCACCCAGTCCGTTTGCCGCTGGCTGACGTAGCATCTCAGGTACTGCTGCAGAATGGCGTTGACCCTCTCCGCCTGTCCATTGGTCTGCGGGTGTCTAGCCGTCGACAAGCTGACCTCCACCTGCAGGAGGTTCATGAGCCGCCGCCAGAACCTGGAAACAAATTGGCGGCCACGATCCGAAATAACCCTTAAAGGTAATCCATGCAGTCTGAATACGTGATCCACAAACAGTTTGGCTGTCTCTTCTGCAGAGACCGCCCTGGCACACGGTATAAAGTGGCACATTTTGGACATGAGGTCCACCACCACCAACACTGCGGTCTTGCCCCTGGAAGAAGGCAGATCTGTGATGAAGTCCATGGACACCACTTCCCACGGCCTGTGTGGCGTGGCTAAGGGCTCCAGCAATCCCGGTGGCGCTGCTCTGACCACCTTTGCCCGCTGGCAGGTGTCACAGCCCCGTACATAGTCTCGAACATCTTCCCGCACCCCTGGCCACCAGAAGTGTCTCATGACTAGGTGAGCGGTTTTGTCCCTCCCAAAATGACCCGCCGTTGGGTTGTCGTGCATCTGCTTGAGGACCGTACGTCTAAGCTGGGTGGTGGGCAGGTACAGTGCACCCTTGTAGAAAAGCAGCCCCCTGCATTCTGCAAAGTCTTTTGCCTGCTCCCCCCCCTCTCAGTTCTCTGAAGATGCGGTTGGCAAATTCATCCGCTGCCGTCAGTGCTGTGAGCTCCGCCTCGCTCACCACTGCTGCTCCGCAGGACCATGCTGACGGGGGGGAAATGTGCCTGGGTGCCGGTGGCGCCTCCTCCTGGCTTGCGGGAGAGGGCATCCGCCCTGACATTCTGCTCTCCCGGGATGTAGTGTATGGAGAAGTTGAAGTTCGAGAAGAACTCTGCCCACCGTATCTGCCGCTGGTTGAGCACCCTGGCAGTTCTCCAGAACTCCAGGTTCTTGTGGTCTGTGCACACCTGGATGGGGTGCTTGGCGCCCACCAGGAAGTGTCTCCAGTGCTGGAACGCAGCGTGGATCGCAAGAAGTTCCCTATCAAACACCGTGTAGTTTCGCTCTGGCTGGGTCAACTTCCTGGAGAAGAAGGCACAGGGTCTCCACTCTCTGTTGGCGTCCAGTTGCAACAAAATGGCGCCCACAGCTTTATCAGAAGCATCTGTCTCCACGCGTAGGGGCGCGTCCTGAACCACGTGGAACAGGTTCTGGTCTGAGGCGAACACCCTCTTGAGGCTTTCGAACGCTGCTTGCGCCTCTGGTGTCCACCTGAACTTCTGCTTGCCTCTCAGGCAGTCAGTGATGGGAGCCGTAACGCGAGAGAAGTTCTTGATGAACTTCCTGTAGAAGTTGGCGAAGCCTAGTAGGCGTTGGGCATCTTTGCGCGTCCTGGGGCTGTGCCAGTCCAGGATGGCCTGCACCTTGTCCTTGTCCATCGCCAGCCCCTTGTCTGACAGCTTGTAGCCCAGGAAGTCCACCTCCTTGGTGTGAAACTTGCACTTCTCCAGCTTCACATACAGGTGGTTGTCCTTCAGGCGCTGCAACACCTCCCTGACATCTTTCACATGCTGCACTGGGTCATCGGAATAGATAAGGATGTCATCCAGGAAGACCAAGCATTTCCTGAAGAGGAGGGACCCCAGGACGTGGTGCATGAAGGCCTGGAAGCATGCTGAGCCCCCTTGCAACCCGAAGGGCATCACCAGATATTCAAAAGAGCCCAGAGGCGTGAACATCGTGGTTTTCCATTCATCGCCTTCCCGGATCCTGATCAAGTTGTACGCCCCCCTCAGGTCTAGCTTGGTGAAAATCTTGCCCCTGCGTGCCGCTGTCAGGAGATCATCCACTCTGGGCATGGGGAAAGCCACTGGCTCTGTCACTGAATTCAGCCGTCTAAAATCCACCACAAGACGGCGCTGTTGCGTGTTTTTCTTGTCCACCCAGAAGACTGGGCTGCCCCCTGCTGCCTTGCTTTCTCTGATGAACCCCCGCTTGAGGTTCTTGTCGATGAAAGCGCGCAGATCCTCCAGTTCCTGGTCTGACATGGCGTACAGCTTGGCTGGGGGTATAGTTGCCCCTGGCACCAGGTTGATCTGGCAGTCAAAAGGCCTGTGTGGGGGTAGGTGGTCGGACTCCGCTTCGCTGAAGACCTCCTGCAGGTCCCAGTACGGCTTGGGTATCGCCTCACCCCCTTTGACGTGCATGGTGGCTACCGTGGCTATCGGAGGCCCCTCCCCTGGTTGGTGCTGCATGCAATGTTCCAGGCAAAAGTCCGATCCAAAAGTGATGCACCTCTGGTGCCAACTGATGGAGGGGTCGTGGCGCGCTAGCCAGCTCATGCCCAAAACGATGGGGGGGTCTGAGATGGTGGTGACGTTGAATGCCAGCGTCTCTGAGTGCCTTCCCACCGTCATTTTCATGGGGGGGGTTTGATGAGTGATGGCCCCTCCCAGCAGCTCTCTGCCGTCAATGGTCGCCACGTGCAGAGGAAAATCCAGCTGCAGAAGCTGGATCTGGTGCTCTTCTGCAAAGTTTCTCGAGAAGAAGTTCGCTGACGCCCCACTGTCAATTAGGGCGAGGACCGTCAGGGGATAGCCATTTGGGAGCGTGAGCGTCACTTCTAGAACCACTCCTGCTCTGGGAGGGGTGGGCTGGCTCTGCTCCTCTCTGTGCGGGTGGGTGGGCTGGGGCTGTTGTCTGCTGACTGTGCCTGGCTGCTGCCCCTTGTCTCCTGCAGCCAGGCTTTCTCGTTTCCCTGCTGTGGTGCTGCGTCAGTGGGGGAGGGCACAACCGTTCCCGCCTTTCCTTGCCACTCCCTGCGATGTGGGCAGTCTCTGACGAGATGCTGGGGGGAGTTGCAGAGAAAGCAATTCCCACCCCCTTCCCTCCTTGCGTCTTGGCGCCGCTGGGGTTTGAAAAGCCCGCGCGCACGCGCTATCAATCTGCATGGGTTCCTGGTCCTGGCTGGCCCCAGGCGTGGCTTGAAAGGGTTGTTGGGGGAGTGGCTTCTCCTGCGACCGTGGGAACCAAGCCCGCTTTGCGCGCGTTGCTTGCTTGTCGCTCCACCGGGATTCCTGTCTCACCCCCACCGCCAGAGCCGCTTTGCTCAGCTGATCCATATTACTGGGCTTTGGACCTCTCGAGAGCTCATCCTTCACCTCCTCATGCAACCCCAAGTAGAACGCCGCTTGCATTGGGGGTGACTCCAGTTCCCACCCCAATCTGTGCACCAGCATGGTGAATTTCGCCCAATACGCGCGAACTGTCATATTTCCTTGGCGTAAATTATGAAGTTCCTCCTTAGTCTGGTCCATATGACTATCGGACGAATACATCGTTTTCAAACCTTCTAGAAATAGTTTGACATTCTTCATGCAAGGATTCTTTGTTGCGATTAACGGTCTTAGCCACTCCCTGGCTGCCCCGGTAAGGTGCTCCACAATAAACGCTACCCTGTGCTCATCATCAGGGAACTCATCGTGGTGCAGCTCAAGAGCATACACAATCTCAGTCTCAAAGCCCTGATATTCCCTCGGGTCTCCATTGAACTTGCTTACTAGGGTCCCGGCTCTCCTTCCTGGCAGCACTTGGACTTGGGGTGCCCCTCCCGCCTTGTGTTTCTCTGCATCCAGCTTGTTTTGGAGGTCTACCGCCACCGCCCTTAATTCCTGCTCTCTTTCCTGTAGCGCTCTCACCTGTTCCGCAAGTTGTAGCCGGTCGTCCTGGACCTTCTTAGTCTCTTCTTTAGCTGCCTTCAATTCCCCCTGCGCCTGCAGCGACAGCTGCTGCAGTTCTTGCTGGGCTTGCTCCGCGATCTGCCGCCATCTCTCCGCCTCTGACACGCTCATCCCGGCAACTCCAAAGTAGCCCCAAAAAGGATTCGGAGGTTGCTGTCACAGTGGTCGGAGTGGGCTACTTCAGAGTAACGACGCTACGCAGCTCTGCATTTTATTCTTTTATTGGTGCTGCGTATTTACAGTGCTGAAGTCATTGCTATTTACACGGAGTGATGTGGTCAGTCGGTTCCAGAACCTCCGAATGGCTTTTGGCGCGTCTTTCTCCAACACAAAAGCTTTGGCAGACCCATCCTCTTTCCCCTCCTCTTTCTGCGTAATTCCGGAGTTGGGGGGATGGGTCTCCCCCCCTTATTCGCCCCTTCCTGTCCCACCTGGGACCCTGGCTCCTCTACCTTGCCTGAGCCTCGGACACGACTTCCTGCTTCCCCATTGGAATCGGAACTCTCTCTGCTTTCCCCTGTGCTCGGGGATGGGCTTGAACTCAGGAGGGGAGGGACTTCGCGATATCCCCTGTCCCTCACACATATGCATTGGGTTTTCTGAATAACAAACCAAAGCTGAGCCAGGAAGGAAGGAGGGAAACAGAAAAGATCATTTTGGCACTAGGTTGGAGGGAACTGCTGAGAGGTAGTTTGACGGCTATCATATTTTGCAAAATGTGGCCATCATTGTGTTCACTAATTCTTGGTAGAATTTCTGCAGCACACAAAATAATAGGGGTTCTAGAAGGGATTGTCAAACACATTGTTGTTGTTTAGTTGTTTAGCCATGTCCGACTCTTTGTGACCCCATGGACCAGAGCACGCCAGGCACTCCTGTCTTGCACTGCCTCCCGCAGTTTGGTCAGACTCATGTTGGTAGCTTCGAGAACACCGTCCAACCATCTTATCCTCTGTCGTCCCCTTCTCCTTGTGCCCTCCACCTTTCCCAGCCAGGCCCAGCTCTAGGGGTAGTCTCGGTGGCGCGGGGCGCCGGGCCGGCAGGAGGGCGCTGCGCGACGAAGCCCCGTGGAAGCCGTGCTGCGCCCGCCCACCAGGGTGGGGGCGCCTGAGCGATCTCCGCACCAGGGCGCCCAACTGGCTTGAGACGGCCCTGTTCCCAGCATCAGGGTCTTTCCCAGGGAGTCTTCTCTTCTCATAAGGTTGCCAAAGTATTGGAGCCTCAGCTTCACGATCTGTCCTTCCAGTGAGCACTCAGGGCTGATTTCCTTCAGGTTTGATAGGTTTGATCTTCTTGCAGTCCATGGGGATTCTCTTGAGTCTCCTCCAGCACCATAATTCAAAAGCATCAATTCTTCGGCGATCAGCCTTCTTTATGGTCCAGCTCTCACTTCCATACATCACTACTGGGAAAACCATAGCTTTAACTATACGGACCTTTGTTGGCAAGGTGATGTCTCTGCTTTTTAAGATGCTGTCTAGGTTTGTCATTGCTTTTCTCCCAAGAAGTAGGCATCTTTTAATTTCATGACTGCTGTCACCATCTGCAGTGATCATGGAACCCAAGAAAGTAAAATCTCTCACTACCTCCATTTCTTCCCCTTCTTTTTGCCAGGAGGTGACGGGACCAGAGGCCATAATCTTGGCTTTTTTGATGTTGAGCTTCAGACCATATTTTGCGCTCTCCTCTTTCACCCTCATTAAAAGGTTCTTTAATTCCTCCTCACTTTCTGCTTTCAAGGTTGTGTCATCAGCATATCTGAGGTTGTTGATATTTCTTCCGGCAAGCTTAATTGTCAAACACACTGCTGCACAAATTTTCATGAAATGTTATGAATGAGAAGAGCCTTATTGGATTAGATCAAAGCATTAGTCCAGGGATGGGGAATCTGTAACCCCATCTGGGAAGATGTTATTAGACTTCAGTCCTGATCATGGCCATACTAGCTGGGGCTGATGGGAGCTAGAGTCCAACAGCCTCTAGTTACCTTATCCAGTCCAACAATCTGTTACTACACTTGTCAGTCAAATGCCATCTGACAAGCTTACAAGTAAGGCACGAGAGCAGCTTTTCTCTCCTATTTGATTCTCCCCAATATCTTGTATGCAAAGATACATTGTTTATGAACATCAGAGTTCTATCTAATTATCATAGCTGATAAAAGTTTCTTCCAAAGTCTTTTCATTATACTAACCTTCACTACAGAGAGTGAGTAGCAGGGATATGGGTTACAACTTAAAGAAGGGTATATGCCTATTTTGCAGTAGTGATTGTTTAAGATGCCTACCCCACGAAGAGCATTGAGCAATGTCCCTTTTTGTCCCTTGTGGCAAATTCTGATCTATCTTCACAAGCATACACACACCAGGATCCTTTCTTTTTCTGACCATTTTCTTTTCAGGAATCATTCTGTTTCTCTAATGTCAATTTGCAGAGTTTGGAAAGAATGGGGTGGTTTCTTTCTGGGAGGAACACACATCGTTTTGGTCTTTGATTATGCAACGTTTTTGCTTAAAACCACAGGGTGATGTAGTATGTGTGTGTGTTTTGTGTTTACAGTAGAGTACAAAATCTTGCAAAAAGGGACATCCATATAAAATAATGCAGGAGTACTTTCTCAAACGTTGGGTCAGCCAGGGTCTTCGTAACAGTGCAAAGGAACTTGTCCCTTTTGCACAATAAAGGGACCCAACGTTAGTCCCAGAGAGCCAAGACACACTTTGAAGTATTCAGTAATCAGTACCAACTGTATCAAAAGGAATCATTGTGAAAAATATAAATACTTAGGTGGGAGTGTAAAAATTTGTCCATTCTCAGGGTGTCATATTACCAAAGTCCGCTCCTGTCTACTGAAAGCTGCTTGCTTTAACATGCTAATTGCCCCCAAAAGGTGCTGCGAATGCCTGCTTGGAGAGTTAATTTTCAATAGGAAAACCATGGGGAAAATCCATTACCTAATACTATGCTACTCTACAGATGTTACTGGACTCCAACTCCCCTAAACCCTAGCAAACATTGCCATTTTTATTATTTATTTATGAATTGCCTTCTATGTGTGTGTCAAGGCAATTTACAAATGTTAGCCACATCCACACCATACATTTAAAGCACATAGCTTTCCCCTGAAGAATCCTGGGAACTGTAGTTTGTTAAGTGTGCCGAGATTTGTAGCTCAGTAAAGGGTAAAATACGTGGGACCCAGGTGGCGCTGTAGTTAAATCACAGAGCCTAGGGCTTGCTGATTAGAAGGTCGGCGGTTCGAATCCCTGTGACAGGGTGAGCTCCCGTTGCTTGGTCCCAGCTCCTGCCAACCTAGCAGTTCGAAAGCACGTCAAAATGCAAGTAGATAAATAGGAACCGCTACAGCGGGAAGGTAAACGGCGTTCCATGTGCTGCTCTGGTTTGCCAGAAGTGGCCTTGTCATGCTGGCCACATGACCTGGAAGCTATACGCCGGCTCCCTCGGCCAATAATGCGAGATGAGCGTGCAACCCCAGAGTCGGTCACGACTGGACCTAATGGTCAGGGGTCCCTTTACCTTTTAAAGGGTAAAATACAGTTCCCATGATTCTTTGGGGGGAAGACATATGCTCTGAATGTATGGTATGGATGTGACCAATTGAAAACTGCTAAAAGCAGCAATGTCAGGGATGGCCAGACATAGTAATCCAACACATTACATCAGATACCCCTGCATTATCATTTTTAAAGTGGCTCTGGAGTAATAATTTGATCAGCTGAATGGTACATGAAATATACTAAATATTAAAACAGAAAATAGCAAAAGCTCCTCAGATATACAGCGGTAAATGTTTAATACAGTCCCAGTACTGATTCTGTTGTCCCACATGTCTTATTAAGCATTATGGTCACTGCTGACATCAGAAATCAGAAGCTTATGGTAATCAAAGGCTTAATTTTAGATGTGAAGAACAGCTTATGTAGAGTGGGAGCTGCTTATCAGTTCTTGTATAGTGATGACAGAAACTCAGAAGTAACACAGTAGGAATGAATAAAAGTGTTCAGGCACCAACTGCACTGCACTTGTCCATTGAATTTAAAAAACAAACTGGAGGAAAATTCACCCAAACGATGATAGAGTTCATTAAGAGATAATGATTTAACAGTTGAGATTGTATTGCCTTCTGCATTTAAATTCAATATATGAGGGCTAAGAACACCCTGATGCAACAGAGGATGCAATAACAACTAAACTGTATAGTTTCTTTCTGAACCAGAGTTTAGTCAAATAATTCTTAGACATTATTTGAATTGTTTTGCCTATATCCTGAGTCATAACTGCACCAAAAGATTTAGTGGCTGCGTTCTCCCAAGCTGCAAAGGCATGATTTGTTGTAAGCCTGTTTCTCTTGCTTCTCTTCTTTGCTAAGTTAATTTCAACAAGCCTCAAATCTTCAAACAGAGGAAAAAACAAACCATGTCTCATTTCTCCAGCAAGCTGGGTCCCCCCACAATGCTCTTACCTCATGTCTCTGTAGCTTGGTGAGCGTCTGGGGTGGGATTGTCAAATAAACCATGGTCAAGCAAGGTTATTGCATTCAGTCAAAACATCAAACTGTAGACAAAACAAACTATGGTTTGTAAGCCAAAACAAACACTTCACCTTATGGTTGGTTGCTAGAAAATAAACAATGGTTAATGTGCTGGGCTGAGTTCGAACACTGAAGCAAACCACACTTTGACTAGACAAACCATAACTTAGTTTTACATACACACAAGGCTGTTGTAGTGAAATAGTTGTTTTGTGTGCCACCCATTAAAGTACAGGGAGCCTCAGCCCATGAGAGCAGCAGCAGCGGGTCAGGTGGGGGAAATGAGAAAGTTAGCAGGATGGAGCAGTTAAGGCTCAGCGATGTAGGAGAGCCCCTGCACTACCATGACCAATAGGTGGAGGGGAGGAGACACCCACTTCTGCCGCCTGATTTAAGGCGCACGCCGAAGTGTAAGGTCGGAGGCGGTGTTTTGGGGTTCCCAAGCTCTTATGCTGGTCACGTAGCAGGAGGCGTCTACTCTCGGATTCTGCGAGTGACTGAGAGGTCATGTTCTTTACCATCTTTGCACTGTAAATACTATGCACAATAAAACTTTTAAAGACAGAGCCGACTCGGACGTTGTTACTCAAGAGTAGCCGCAACAGCACCCTTACAGACACAAATAAAGACACAGTGCTTGTTCAAAGTTTATATTATGGTTGTATTCAATTTATACTCTGTGTCTTCAATTAGGATTGGAGGAGCTGTTCCAGTTGTATTCTCCTATTTTGCTGAAGTTCTCGCTCGAGAAAAACGTGGAGAACACTTAAGTTGGCTTTGCATGTTTTGGATGATTGGGGGCATCTATGCATCCGCCATGGCCTGGGCAATCATCCCTCACTACGGTAAGAAGCATATTTTTTTGTTGCATTAAGCTACTGCTATCAATGTACATAAATGCTAAGCCACAAGACATTTCAGTGTTAGAATTGATTGTTTTAAAGAAGCAGAATGTGGGGGCAAACACTTTACAGCAGGTAGTAGTACTGTTGTGATTTGGCTTGTCCACATGTTTTATGTTCCTAACATATTATTAGCTTAATCTTTATAAACAGACATTGGGGTGTGTTTAGGAGGGATATTTTGAAGAGTTCCTTTGTTCTGGCTTCTTATATGTTGATAATTGCTCAGTGAGTTCCCGCTGAAAAAAAGGCCTGGACAATTGCTTAGAGGTATATCTCACTTGCTATAGAGGACCATGCAAATATATTTTTTCAAATCTGGTTTCTACTAGTGTCATTTGACAGAGAAAGGGGTTTATAAATATAAATATGCATACTCATAACAGTTTAATTTACTATGCATTTTTAGTGTAAGATATTTTATAATAGTCTAAGGTGTGATGACAAGTTTTATATATTTTATAATTGCAACAATACTTCCTTTATGAAAACTAAGCATAAAAGTAAAATTAAAAGTCATTTTTAAATTATCAAGAGTAAACAACAGTTGTTAACTTTTACAAAATATGCATTTTTAAAACTTTCCTTAAGGCAATGTATTTATATACATGGTTACAATAAATTGCTTTCAAAGGTTACTTTGCTTTATTTTAATGTAGATAAGTTAGCATTTTTTAGTGCAATGTTGTCCTCTAACTTTTAAATGTCAGTACTTTATAGCCAGAAGTATTTAAAATACCTTTCTGCAATGCGTTGAACTAATTTTCTCATTGGACGAATCGGAGGCTTATCCAACAGCTCTAAGTCAGCCCAATTTAACCTTTCATTGCTGATCTTCAGTATCATATCTAGGAGCCCATCTGTGGTTTTTTGTTTGTTTGGTAGTTCCAAATGTTGTGACAGATTCATTGGTCAAACCGGCTACCCCAGATCATGGATTACAAAGGATGTAGCTTCCTTATCATAAGAAATGCAGGCTGAGATACAAAAAAAACTTGCCACAATAATGATTCATTCAATTGACTTGATTATCAGATGATCCCTCTTAAGGAGTGAACATAACTGGTATAACATAGACATAAGTTGTTGGACCCACAGACATAGCTTTAAAGACCTTGGTGATGCAGTAAATGATGGGCTGTGTTCAGATAGGAGATACAGGCAATACTGCTTTTGCAGTTTAGGGGAGAATCATATATATTGGGAAAGGACAACCCACCCATGAGGCAAGGAATGCATAGCCTGCTGCCGCCACTGCCGTGTGTTTCTTGGAGGCTGGATCTGCTGCCTCTTAATTAGCTGCCTGCCTCCATGCTGCCTCTACAGTGGTCTCCTCCCATCCCTAGGGATGAAATGACAGGACTCATTTCTGGGGTCTGCTGAACTCTTCACCTGCCTGGTGTGATTCAGAGCAGGCCCCTTTACCATCCATGACGGCCTTTCAAGGAATTGAAGTTGATAACATTGATTTGATTTTCCCATTTCCCGATGTAGATCTTCACCTGCCCCCCCTTGTTCCAGATGTAGACTTTGTTCCCTCCTTGTTCCAGATGTAGATATTTATTCCCCACTTCTTCCTGATGTAGATTTTCTTCCCTGATGGGAGGGGGCACCACTTTAGGGTTTGCCTCAGGTGCCAAAATGTCTGGGGCTGGTCCTGATTGGAAATAATGTTCCACACGCAAAAAGAGTTGGGGGAGCAACACAATTCACAAGATCACATGCCTCTGTCCCTTAACATGGCATTATATTGGACTACGCACAGCCTAGCAGGAATCACCACTGGAATCTGCACAATTCTCATGTGGCTTTATGGCATCAGGTGTAGTGAATCCATGTGCTTACCTCTTGAGGAATATTCCACCTGGAAGTTCCCTTGGGAAAAATAAGACACTCCATTGTTTTCAGCATTAACCGCATCAGCTAATTATAAGGTCCTCGTTCTAGCTAAATTCCAATGAAAAGAATTCCGCAATACATAATAACACAAATGTTTATCTCTCACTTAGCATGAATTAAGGTACATATTGAGATGAAGCCTATGTATACTGGAGTTTGAATTTTTTTAATGAAGGTATGTTATCATTCCTTGTATCACTTTGAGCTAAAGAGATTCCAGTACCAATTCACACTGAATGCAATGTTGGGCTGGATGGGTGCTAGTAAACTGAAATTGAATCCTTGTCAGATGGAAATCCTGTGGGTGGCTGGCTCCCGAGGGTGGGAATTCGGCACTTTACCTGTTCAGAATGTGGTTGCACTATCTTTGAAGGAACATGTGCACAGTCTTGGAGTGTTCCTGGGTTTGTCATTGTTGCTAGAGGCCCAAGTGACCACAGTGGTGAGGAGTGCCTTTTACCAGCTTTGGGTGGTACACCAGTTATATGCATTTCAGAAGAAGGGATCATCTGGCCACTATTGCCAATGCTTTGAAAACCTTAAGACTCAGTTACTGCAATGTGTTCTATGAAGGGCTCCCCTTAATATTTGGAGCACCATTTCTGAAGGAGCTGCACTGGATGCCTGGTGGCTACCAGACCAGGTTACCTGAGAGAACATCTTCTCCCAGATGGACCTGTATAATCACTTAGATACTCTCCAGAGACTTTCATGATTGTGCCAGAGCCTGTAGAGACCCATCTGGTAACAACCAGGAAGAGAGCCTTTCCTGTGGTGGTGCCCGTACTCTGGAACGCCATCCCCTCATAAATAAGGCACACACCAACTTTGATATAATTTTAGCACATACTGAAAACTTTCTTGTTCAGCGTGGCTTTTGCCAGCTGTTGGTAATAGCGGGTGGCGATGTGGTCTAAACCACTGAGCCTCTCTTGGGCTTGCCGATTGGAAAGTCGGCGGTTCAAATCAGCATGATGGGGTGAGCTCCTATTGCTCTATCCCAGCTTCTGCCAACCTAGCAGTTCAAAAGTATACCAGTGCAAGTAGATAAATAGGTACCGCTGTGGCAGGAAGGTAAGCAGTGTTTCTGTGTACTCTGGTTTCCATCACGGTGTTTTGTTGCGCCAGAAGTGGTTTAGTCATGCTGGCCACATGACCCAGAAAGCTGCCTGTGGACAAATGCTGGTTCCCTCAGCCTGAAGCATGATGAGCACCACACCCCATAATCTCCTGACAGCTTGATAGGACTTGATTTTAATTTTATTTGTATATTTTTGTATTATATTTTATGTTGAAATGCCCACATAACATGCATATATATATCTACACACACACACACACACACACTGCTTTAGCCTTCCAAGTCCTTAGGATTTATCTTTAAGTACAGAAGAAATGTGTAGTGTATCTTACTGTACCACTTCATTAGGGAGTTGTATATTTATGTCATAAAATTTACACCTCAAAAGTGGTTCACACAATATAAAACAGTAAAATCAATTTTAAAAATTGCAACCTTATTTTAAAACATACAAAACTTTAAAAACTAAAACAGATTAAAGTTACCTCAGTTTTCTAAGCATTTGGGTAGGCTTGTCTAAACAGGAATGTTTTTAACAGGCACTGGAAAGCATACAGTGAAAGGGCCTGCTTGATCTCAGTAGGCAGGGGGTTCCAAAGTATTGTATTACTGTATATTATTTTACATCATGTTATGTTTTAAAGAAATAATACATTAGTTAGAATTTTAGAATTCAACACTCCTGGTCTGTTTATCTGTTTGCTCCATACTGAACTCCAGCTACCCTGTGTGTGTTGATATGTGAATAAAGGAAAATTAATGGTGGCAGTGGAAAGTAGGGGGATGGAATTAGCAACTACCATCATTGTATGTAGTGCAGGTGGTAGGGTTTTTACCTGTGATCATATTACGATGGGATAGTCAAACTGAGCGAGCCACCACAGCCTGTGGAAGAGAACGGATGTTATCTAGGATAGGCTGCAGTTCACTGGCGAAAAATTTGCGTGATTTTAGCTGGGAACTGTAGGTTAACAAATTATTTGTTCTTTTTCTGCCCTCCCACTGCAGTCCCTAGAGGGAGATTAGAATCTCTCTGATATGGTAGATCTCGTTGTTCATAAGGCAGGGATGTGCCTATAATGGTCCATAATAAAAGAATAGGAAATGATTTCACACCCTGCTGTCACAACAGCAGACTTTTTCCTGAGAGATAGAAGCCAAAACTACTTCACACCTTGGAGAAGTGTTCCAAAATTATTTACTGCAGTTGCTGCTGCTGCATCAACACCAGATTGGATATCTGTAAAATGAAGAATAGAATCAGTCTTTGAACACAGGTCTGTGTTCTTATCTGAATTGGACATGTGTTTAGCATGCTGAAACCAGTCATCTTTTGTGTGTCGTAAACACATGGATAAGCACATATCCAATGTGGGGTGGGCAGTTTGTTTGTTTGTTTGTTTGTTTGTTTGTTTAAAAGATACCTCATCAGCCCTTTACTGTGACGTCCCAGGGCAGGTTACAACAATTAAACATACAATTATAGAACAAATTAAAGAGATGCAACCATAAAAGATAATTGCTGATATAAAAGTAGTTTTTTTTTTAAAAAAAGAGTTCCACTAGAGATGCTGACTGGGATACAGTGGTACCTCGGGTTAAGAACTTAATTCGTTCTGGAGGTCTGTTCTTAACCTGAAACTGTTCTTAACCTGATGTACCACTTTAGCTAATGGGGCCTCCCGCTGCCGCTGTGCTGCCGCCACGCAATTTCTGTTCTCATCCTGAAGCAAAGTTCTTAACCCGAGGTACTATTTCTGGGTTAACGAGTCTGTAATGTGAAGCGTCTGTAACCCGAAGCATCTGTATTACTCTGTAACCCGAGGTACCACTGTATAGACAACAGAGTTCTGAAACATTATTGCAGAAAATGTGTCCCATGGAATTGCTTAGGCCAGAATAGGTTGCAATTCAGCAACTTCTCTTTCCAGTCTATTTCTGAAATTCTTTTGTAGTAAGACAGCTACTTTGAGATCTTGTAAGATCTCAAAGTAGCTGTCTTACTACAAAAGAATTTCAGAAATAGACTGGAAAGAGAAGTTGCTGAATTGCAACTTATCACCAAGCTCAAAACCATGGAGGGACCTGGTTTGAACAGAGATATCGGATTTTTATCTCATTATACATGATAAGCGATCTTCAGCCATCTCAACCCTTGCTTTTTCATGCAAAACCATTTGCAGTCGTTTGCGGTCATCAACAGCTATCAGTCAGTCAATCACCCATTTCCACCACCCTTCTGAGTGATCCCCCCTCCCCCTCCCCACCCCTCCCCACCCCTTCTCTACATAAGTGCCTGGAAACTTCCATTTCACTGTATCTGAAGAAGTGTGCATGCACACGAAAGCTCATACCAAAATAAAAACTTAGTTGGTCTTTAAGGTGCTACTGAAGGAATTTTTTTTTATTTTACTTCGATCCAGACCAACACGGCTACCTACCTGTAACCAAAGTTCTTTAGCATTTTGAACAGATGCTTGTGCAAATTAGGATAAGCAAACCAAATTACATCCCCTGGTTATCTGTTTGTGGTGTTTTCTCTGCCATGATGCAAAGGGTTTCTTTTTGTGTCTCCCCCACCCCAGTCATTTAAATGTTTGCCTTCTCTGTGGTTAGTAGCTTAAGTAGCATTTTAGCACATCTGCTTAATGAACGCTGAAAACATTTCATATGTAAGCGCAGTAATTACCCTTTCCTGTGATTCTATAGGTTGGATAGGAAATAAAAGAGGGCAATTGCTTACCCAGAGATGGTAAATGAGGAGTGGAAATCCTCTAAAAATAAAAGCCAAAGTATATATGGCAGTGCCAAAGTCAAACTATATGGGACAGTGGAAAATCATTGATTACCCCTCTCTCACCCACCCACCCCTGCACACACATTTGAAAGGAGAAATCAGCCACAAGGGCTGTTGCTATAAACATTTGTTGTTGTTTAGTTGTGTCCGACTCTTCGTGACCCCATGGACCATAGCACGCCAGGCACTCCTGTCTTGCACTGCCTCCCGCAGTTTGGTCAAACTCATGTTCGTAGCTTTGAGAACACTGTCCAACCATCTCGTCCTCTGTCGTCCCCTTCTCCATGTGCCCTCAATCTTTCCCAACATCAGGGGTCTTTTCCAAGGATTCTTTTCTTCTCATGAGGTGGCCAAAGTATTGGAGCCTCAGCTTCACGATCTGTCCTTCCAGTGAGTACTCAGGGCTGATTTCCACTATAAACACCCCCCCCAAAAAAAGAAACACTGCAGCTTTTCCTTTGGAGGAGGTTATCCTTATGGTATTTTTGTGCTTTGTCTGTGGGCCAAACAACAACTTGTATGTGTTTTTGCTTGCATGTGTGTGTTGTGACAGCAGTGGAAGTCCATTGTTGCTGCAGCTCTGGCCTGATTCTTTCTCTCAACTCCAGGTTGCACCAGAAAGTTTTGGCCCCTTTTGGAAAGCTGGTCTTTGGCAGCTGCCTGACGATGCCTAGGCTTGTATGACAAGAGTGTTCTTAGCTAGTCATGCCATAAATTCTACATATATTTCCCTTCCAAATACTATTCATTGAGTTTTAAAAATATAGTATGTCAGCCAAACAGGTGTTTCGTTCTTGATTTGGAAGTAAGTGATTTATGGGCATCCAAACACAGGATGTCTTGAAGGGCATAAATGTTGAGATCAAGAAAGGAGAAGTGATTAATCAAAGATGTTAACAATGTGTTAAATGTATCCCATGATAAGGAAAGAATCTGAGGTATGGCTGAGACACATTTCTTAGTATTGGGTTGTTGTTGTTTTGCAAATTCAGTGATATTTAAGGTCTTTCCGCAGCCTCTTTTCTTTTGTTTTGCAGATATGTTTGAAACTGGGTGCAAAGCAAAATCCTCCCTTTTGTGTCAGTTCTGCTGTCCCAGCTTCTTAAAGTTCTTCACTTCTCCAGAGCTATTAAACATCACTACAATTTGTATAGTCTGCTGGAGGACAGTGCTGAAACGGTGTGGGTGAATGAGTAAAATAAAAAAATTCCTTCAGTAGCACCTTAAAGACCAACTAAGTTTTTATTTTGGTATGAGCTTTCATGTGCATGCACACTTCTTCAGATACATGCACACGAAAGCTCATACCAAAATAAAAACTTAGTTGGTCTTTAAGGTGCTACTGAAGGAATTTTTTTATTTTACTTCGATCCAGACCAACACGGCTACCTACCTGTAACCAGGTGAATGAGTAGTGGATGTCCCTCCACCATACTAATGTTCTCTGGTGTGAATTGTGCCTTCCACATGCTCACCTAGTTTCAGGGAAGACAGTTCATGTGATTCTTTTCTCACCCTTAGTTTCAGGCAGTGTTAGAAACTCAGATATATAAGCTGGGCGCCAAATGGCTGTTAAACCAGGGTTACAATCAGAGCCGTCTTTCCTATTGGGCTTACTGGCACATTGCGCCAGGGCGCTGGCCTCCCAGGGGCGCCCCAGCAAGTGGGGGAGATGTGTGGCTTTGCCAATGGCCTCCCCTTTCCCTGCACGCCCGCCAGCTGTGCCCCATCAACCATATGGCTGGCGGGCATGCAGCTTGCCTCCCAAGGCTCCACGGGAGGAGAGTGATCCTTGCAGAGGCTTAGGATGGAAGCTGCGCCCCACCAACTATATGGCTGGTGGGCGTGCAGCTTGCCTCCCAAGCCTCCACGGGAGGAGAGTGATCCTTGCAGAGGTTTAGGATGGAAGCTGCGCCCCACCAACTATATGGCTGGCAGGCGTGCAGCTTCCTTCCCAAGCCTCCGAGGGAGGAGAGCAACTCTGGGAAACGGGGGGCGGCCGGCCGGAGGGATCTTTGAACCACGGCACCGGAAATGCTTAAGACGTCCCTGGTTACAGTCACTAAGACGGAATGCCTAGATGCCATTATGAGGCTAGACAACTCGAAAATTGCATTGGTTTCCTTTTGATTGTACTTGCTTTGTCCTAACCATATGAATCTCTTTGTTAGAGCATGTGAAATCAAGGCAAAGTGACTACATGAAAAAATTGTTACGTTTTAAATGATCAAAGTATTTGCTTAAGAGTAAAAGCAAAGCAAGACAACAAACCAATCATGTCATGTAATTGTGCTGATGAGAAAGGTATGTTTAATGAGCATGTCTATAAAAATAAATTACATTAACCCCACCCCCCACACCACTCTAAAAGGATAGCCAAACAAAGGAATTAGAAGGTAACCTTTTGAAAACAAAGTGCAGCTTTCCAATTGCAGTTGCTGTTTCCTTGTTACAGATTGTTGTTGGTTGTATACGATGTTACCCCAAAAGCCTGCGTTTTGTAGTGGGGAGAGAGGAGCAGGAGAGGGACACTGTCAGAGAGTTTCGATTTGCTGCTGATTCCTACATCTCTATTTTTATGCATTTTAAAATGCTGTGACTGAAGAACAGCACTGAGCCAGACCCAATCAAGTACTCTCCATAGATGTTGTGGGTATATAAATCTCGGGGGCTGCTAACTCACTCAGCCATAGAATCAGCTCAATTACGTGCTGCAGTCCTTGTAATGAGATTTTCAATGGTATCAGCTTAGCATTAACCCACAGTGGCCTGTTCAGCCTTTTTGTTGTATAATTAGAGCATTACCTTTCCAAGTTCATGTTGTCTCTGATCTGTCTTGAACTGTTGTTATCGAAAGTTCAGTCTAAATATTTAATAGTGACAGCCCAGTTGCTTTTTTAGAACTAGCCTGTGTGGTGCAGTGTCTAGACTGATACCTAACACAATGTGATTGGATTTTCACTCATACGCCCAGACAAATCTTGTTCACCACTGGGGTTAGGGATCCTACCTTTGTTTGACAAGGTCACTCCATATCTACCTATATAATCTTCACCAATGTGGAGCTTTTTCCCTTGCAAGGTTTAGCGTTATGCCGTCTGCCATTCTGCAGGGAATGTTCTTGAAGGTTCCATGTTCAGGGAGGTATTGTCCTTGTGGTCTAGGACAGTTCAAGACCATTGTACATCCCTTGTTTACTGTCCATTTTATGCAGTAATTCGCGACAAATGTTTGAGCCCCGTGTTGAAGGAGTGGTTAAGGTGTTTTGACTCCTACAGGGTTTCCTTTTTATTGAATAGCTGAAGGCATGATAGTATGGAGAAAGTAGCAAAATATCTGAGCAATGCCATGAAACTACGTCGTCATAAGACCTGAGTGGTACTTTTTAACCTTATTAGAGCTGTATAGTTTGATCTCAAAGCATATGTTTTGATTCATATGTTCCTGTCTTCTTTGTATGCCAATAAAGTTTGTTTGTTTGTTTGATTTTTAATGAGCAGGTATGTTGTAAATATTTTTGCTTAAACTTCTGGTGCAATTTAAAAGCTTACATGTGATCATCAACAGGTATGAACCCATGTAAAAGTAATCACCATGCCTTCTTTGCAATTTGTTGTCTGACTAAGACCAGCAGATAAATAACAGAATAGTTAGTGCCTAGTGACATATGTCCCTACCTGCCTGCAGATTGTCTCGCCAGAGTGGTGCATGCTGTAGTTATCTCCAACTTGGACTACTGCAATGCGCTCTACGTGGGGCTACCTTTGAAGGTGACCCGGAAACTACAACTAATCCAGAATGCGGCAGCTAGACTGGTGACTGGGAGTGGCCGCCGAGACCATATAACACTGGTCCTGAAAGACCTACATTGGCTCCCAATACGTTTCTGAGCACAATTCAAAGTGTTGGTGCTGACCTTTAAAGCCCTAAATGGCCTCGACCCAGTATACCTGAAGGAGTGTCTCCACCCCCAGCGTTCTGCCCGGACACTGAGGTCCAGTGCCGAGGGCCTTCTGGCAGTTCCCTCACTGTGAGAAGCAAAGTTACAGAGAACCAGGCAGAGGGCCTTCTCGGTAGTGGCATCTGCCCTGTGGAATGCCCTCCCATCAGATGTTAAAGAGATAAACAACTACCTGACATTCAGAAAACATCTGAAGGCAGCTCTCCTTAGGGAAGTTTTTAATGTGTGATATTTTAATGTATTTTAATCTCTGTTGGAAGCCGCCCAGAGTGGCCGGGGAAACCCAGCCGGATAGGCAGGGTATAAATAATAAATTATTATTATTATTATTATTATTATTATTATTATTATTAGACCACAGCGCCACATGCTCCCATGTTGTAAGCCACCTTGAGCAGGGTTTGAACTGTGGAAAGGTGGCATACAGATATAAGTATGCATGTACAGTATGTAGGTTTGTGGTCTGGCTTTATTTAATTTGTAAGCTAGGAAGAACATGACCAAGGACCCCCTTTGGCCTATGAAATGAATATGGCTGATATAGTGACACATGGGGTGTTTGAATCCTTTAATTACTTTCCCCTGGTATAATAGGGTTCATGTTTTGCACCCTTGCCTTGTATAACCATTATGTCTATGCTATAAATAGTTCCAGGTGCTACCTTCCATGTATTCACATACTTCTGGTTTATTTATTTTGGTTTTGTTTTGTGTATGTATTTGTTTGACAATGATCTATAGCATGTAAAGGTAAAGGGACCCCTGACCATTAGGTCCAGTCATGACCGACTCTGGGGTTGTGTGCTCATCTCGCATTATTGGCCGAGGGAGCCGGCGTACAGCTTCCAGGTCATGTGGCCAGCATGACAAAGCCGCTTCTGGCAAACCAGAGCAGCACATGGAAACGCCGTTTACCTTCCCGCTGTAGCGGTTCCTATTTATCTACTTGCATTTTGAGGTGCTTTCGAACTGCTAGGTTGGCAGGAGCTGGGACCAAGCAACGGGAGCTCACCCCGTCACAGGGATTCGAACCGCCAACCTTCTGATCAGCAAGCCCTAGGCTCAGTGGTTTAACCACAGCGCCACCTGAAGAGCCTAAATTATTAAGTCAGTTACATCTTTCTAAACCCCATCTCAAGTGTAAGACACCACAGACTTTGTGACTTTAACACTGCCATTTCCCCTGCCCTTCCCCTTCCTGTCCCATTATTTTGGTTAACATCAAACCTAGGTAACAGTTCCAAACCTTGCTCGCTATTGTGTGACATTTTGGTTAGCCTCCTAAAAAGTATTGGCCAATTATGGATTTTGTTACATTTGGATTTTGTGTGTGTGTTGATTACTCTTTTACCACATTCTCTGTACTGTTGAGGCTAAATGAAAACAGGCAGCCCGACAGGGAGGTGATATGAAATTATCTCTTAATTCTTCCATACTAGTTTTCATGAGCAACTCTTATTTGCTTTGTCTTTGGAAAAAATCTGCATATGAAAGAATTGCTTTGGTTAAAGACTTGCTATAGAGGTGGAAAATTAGAGCGGTGTCTGAGTTGTAGCTCAACTCTCCAATTACATACCCCCCCCTCCCGTGTTAATTTCCTTTTAGTAAGGGAAGCAGGACCTTGTGTTTTCTAGTCATTAATAGCCTCCTAATGAACCAACCATTTCACCTTTTACACCTGCCAGAGTGGCACAGATGGCAGCCTTTTTCTCCAGAGGGTCTTGTAGTACACTTGACTTTCTCTAAGGGATCAGTTTCCCTCTAGTAAATGAACATGTTTGCACCAAAACCAACTCCAGTGCTAAAATATAAAAAAGGAGAATGAATCAATCCATCAATTAGATTTCTAGCCAACTTTTAAAGGTAAAAACCTTCACAAAGCAGATTACAACTTACTTGTTGTACGTTGTACATCCAATACATGGATAATTAAAATAACAAACAAGAAAGTACCGGTAGCAATGAAAACTTCAGTCAAAAGCATGCTGCTCTAAATTTAACCAAATGTAGCGTAGAATAAATAAGCCTTTAAAATCCTTCTAAAGACCAGCAAAGTGGTGGTCGTGGGAAGGGGACAAGCACACTTCATAGGAAATGACATTCCAAAGTAGGTTGGCAACCCAAAGGAGGTTGTTTGGGCAATTTTTTAAATACCCCCCCCCAATATAGTGTTATGAGTTTGTGGGTGCCAGACCCATTCTAACCCATGGACCCAGCCAGTGTTAAAATGTAAGCCAGGCTGACTTCCTGTGTTCAGGTAATTGCCTGGGTGAAAGCACATTAAGAAAACAAAGGAAAAGTGATCTGCTATTACGAGAGCAGAAGAGTCGGGGCTCTGTGCCAGATGGGCACCTCTTCCAGCTCTTAGATAGTTAGAAGGACAAAGACAGAGTCAAGCATTTAGGAGTTGGCTGTGATGTGACTGAGGAGTAAAGCTGCAGGCTGGAAAGCCAGAGAAGGCAGAGCATGGTGATTGATTTCTTGTGGCTGTGAGAGAAACAAGACCCTCTTGGGGCGCTGATGCTGTGAACCCCAGGTTGTATATATGCGTAAATAAACTATAGATACCCAAAGGCATCACAGTCTCTGCAGTGTCTCATATCCCCAAAGGAAAAATGATCCCTGGGTAAGCACCCAGACACCCTAGAAACATGCACCACTTGGAGATTGGGGTGGTGTGCAACACCATTTTGGTTACTGGTAATGATTCCATTTAATGAGAATGTGTCTTTAAGCAGGGATGGGGAACCTTTAGCCCTCCAGATGTTGTTTGAACACAATTCCCATGACTATTTGTTATGCTTGTTGGGGCTGATGGAAGTTGTGTTTGACAACATCTGTGTGGGGCACAGGTACCCTATCCCTGCCCTAAAGCAAGTTGGGGGGGGGGACTCATTCTGACATTGCTTTCTTGGCTGAAGTTGTAGGATAAAATACATTTTACATATGTGCAGCTACTGAGTGAGCAATTTCTTTTAAATTAAATTCTGTGAGGAGGAACAGATGCCATAATCAAGTGAAGCTACTGAAATGGACTGAAGGTATATCTGCATTGAGCCCTAATAGTGCAATTGACTCCACTTGCACTAATTTGTTACTTCCATGCTCCTTTCACATTTCTGAGCACAAGTGCAAAGACCAGTAGAAAATCAGTGAGGGATAATTCCGAACAAGTTACGTGTGCTTAGGTGTGTTAACTTGCACATTATTAGTTGTCTAGGTTATTTAGGGGAAGGGCAATAGCTTAGAGGTAAGGCAGGGATGGGAAATTGGATCCAGACAGTGGATCCTTATATGCACCCCCTGTCAATATTGATGGATGGGCAGGAACACCCTTATGTCAATCATCTGATGTGATAATGATGACAGGTGACTAACACCTGTTAATATTCAAAGGAGGTTGCAGTAACTGCTGGTCAATGGTTACAGCCACTTTCTTTAAAGATGTGCTTTCTGTGCTCATTGGAGCTGGCAGCATGCCTTCAAAAGATGCTTTCTATATCTGCCAGTCAGCTGATTTGTCGTTATAAGGATAACTGCAGAGGAGAAAATGCTTCTAAAAGTGGAGCATCTTCCCATCCGCAGATAAAGCAGTTTGGGTTCAATGCACTTTCTCAGTGACAGCAGTAAGACTGCATGGCCATAACCCATTTTGTTATGGAGTGCAAATCTCAAATATAATGCATCCTCTTGTAGGCATCTTAATGAATGTGAGATGTTTACTAAGTTCAAGAAATTTGTACAGTAGTAGTCCTGCGATGACCCGCCTTAGGTCAGGTTGTGACCCACCAGCTAAAGACTAATGTACTACTATGAGTTGAATTGGGAATGTGGTTGGCACTGTGGTCTAAACCACAGAGCCTAGGGCTTGCTGATCAGAAGGTTGGTGGTTCGAATCCCCACAATGGGGTGAGCTCCTGTTGCTCAGTCCCTGCTCCTGCCAGCCTAGCAGTTCGAAAGCACGTCAAAGTGCAAGTTGATAAATAGGTACCGCTGTGGTGGGAAGGTAAATGGCGTTTCTGTGCGCTGCTCTGGTTCGCCAGAAGCAGCTTAGTCATGCTGGCCACATGTACGCCAGCTCCCTTGGCCAATAAAGCGAGATGAGCGCCACAACCCCAGAGTTGTCCACGACTGGACCTAACGGTCAGGGGTCCCTTTACCTTTTATGAGTTGAATTGGAGTGGAATTTAACAACAATAACACCCCCCCCCAAAAAAAACTACAGCCCTGGGTAGTTGAACTGGGATATGCCTTTTTAGAATTAAGAGAGCAAAAGATACAATTTAAAGAAAAGGTGAGCACAGCAGAGAATAGATGGTGCAGAATTTTTCATGTTGAAGGTGATGAAAAAGAAGAATTGTAATGACAAAGCCAAGTAGTTTCACAAGCTGGTTAGTAAATTGCTGTTCTTTTGCCTCTGTTCCCATATAATCATTTTCTACTGTGGGAGTGCTTGCCTGCAGTGATTTCCTGGCATGGAAATCATGCAGTTGTGCTTTATATGCATGTCTGCTCAGCAAACCAGGAACTCAGTCATGGCTCATTATATCCACACCTGACTCAAGCAAAGATACATCAGATTAGCTGCAGTGTTGTGGATAGAGTTGGATTGAGAGACATGGGTTCATGTTTTGTTCACGTATTCCCAGCGACTGTAGTCCTATTGTTCTAGGCTCCAGTTCTCCATGTGTAGAATGTGGAACACTGAGGAATTGGACACCATCGCAGTGGGGATAAATAACATCAAACACACTTTTAAGGGTTATTCACATAGTTACTCTCGTTACCTTTGCATTGAGAGCAACATGGCCTCTATGGGAATCCTCCTGGGCTTCTCATACTGTTCTGAATGCAAAGTACTAAATGAGTACCTGATTTAAATCTAAGTGGCTCCAGCTTCTCTCCTGTATATTAACAATAGCTCTGGCACTCAATTTTTAATAATAGCTGAGGTATCCAATTTAGATTTCTGGGGAAATGTTTCCAAAAGTCATAATTGCTTTTAAATGTCAGCAAACTGATCCTGAAGTAGAAATTCAATATGTTTTTATAAATAATCCCAGATGAGGGCAAATGTTTAAAAGCATTACTGCCTTCTTTTATTATTGCATTGCCATTGCTTGTTAACATTAGAAACTAATAGTAACAAGAGAGCCAGACACAGCCCTAGTTTTCACAAACATCTGAGGAGGAGGTAAACCCGATTCTTGACTGTACCATTGCAGAGAGCAGGTGTGTGCTCAAATGAGCGAATAATCCACGATACAATAAAACCTTTACGTATATAGAAAGTTATGTCAGAGACATAGATTCCAGCCTTGCCTTCTTCCTGCTATGCTAGTTTTCTGTTTACAGAAAATGTAGCCAAGGAACAAACCTTAATTTATACTATAACTGATCTGTTGTTTATTCAGTTGACAACACTCTTGTTGTAATTCAGTATTATTTAAGATACTGAACGAAACCTCTAATTCCATCAGCAGTGTCTCTCAACTTCTGTCCATGTCAGAGTATTTCAACCTTAAAAAAAAAAAGTTTAGTTATTTAGTATACTCAGGATGTAGGCTGACTTACTGTAATAAACCAGTAGTTTTCCCAACAACGTATCTTAAACTGTGTAAATATTAATGGCTTAAAATGCAGTTTAGGTCCTTCTTTTTCTTAATTCAGGTTGAGGTTGTTTGGCAGCAAATGCTTCAAAACATTGTATTTCATAAGAAATGACAGGATGGATACGGATTGTGACTGAGTTGTGTTTACACAGCTTCCCAAACCAGTGGTGAAAGCACACTGGATGCAGAGTGAACTGGAGCCTGTACACAGACCTTACTAAAGAGTCAGAATCAGTACTGATCTGAATGCTATAAGGGTGCCACCCAGTGGCTGTTCAGAAAACTTCCCTGAATATATATATGTAACACATTAATCCTGTAATTCTGCTCTTTCTAATAACTCTCTTCAGTTTGTGCCCCTCATAGTGATAACAATATGAATAAAAATATTTCAGGTCAGATTTCCTAAATGAAGGGTGGGTGGATGAAGGAGTAATTAAAACATGCAGCTCTGTTAAGATTTATTGATTAATTTCCATATTTTTTATCTCCTCTTAGCTTCTCTCCTTAGCTTTCAACGCAACTTACAAATTCTACTTCATAAATCATAAATCATACTTCATAAATAAGAAACCACTCATCAACAAATTAAACCGTGCAAGAACATAGCAGTAAAAATAGCAGTAGTAACAGCTTCTACCAGTTGATGTTAACCAGTTTTCCAAGCCTGGGCAGGCACACAGGGTGGATTTAGCCTTGTATCTGAAGTATAGTAAAGTCTTTGAAGCTAGTGCAAAATGGTTCAGAAAAGCCTAACCTGTCCAAATCAAGAGAAGTATTGCTGTTATTGGTTTTCCTATGCCTTTGGTGTTCTTTCACGAAATGTTTTGAGAGCCCACAAAGGTCCTTTCTCAACACTGAAAATGTTCACAGGAGAACCTCTGGCACAGTCCTAACAGATCATTCAATAGCTTTGTTTGGAGGTCATGTTAAACCACAATTAATGTTTTGTTTTGTTTTTACTCTGAAGGTAGCTCCTTCTTGCTAGCGTACTGGAGGAACATGTCGCATTCACAATCCCTGGTTTAGCATTATATCTGAACTGGGTATCACTCCAAACAAACCACAATTTGCTGCCACATTTTGTTATTGGTTTCCAAATCTTGGTTTGTTTGCACAAACATTTAAATTGGATCAGTTATGACATGACAATTTCACATATATTCATCTGCAGAATTCATTAGCAATAATTTCTTCGTTGCAAAATACTAGTACATTCTGCAGAAATTTCCCTTATTCTGTTTTAACAAATATGTTGAAAATGAAAAAAAACATATTTAAGAGAAAGCCACTTGCACAGCCTTTGGCTTAATGTTTTAAGTAAGTGATTCTATGTAAATTAGAATCTTTGTACATTCTTCCATTGCCATTGATCTGTCCTACGCTAATACCATTCTGTAATCTGTCATTGTAGGTTAGGTGATTCATTTGGTCATTTCTTGTAATCAGTAGAGTGAGAAGGTGATATTCAATGTGAAGCTGCTGCAGAGGCTGAAAAATGCAGTTACTGTAGGTTTTATTTTACGCCACAGCCTGAGAAAACTGTTCCCAGGATGCACTTGGGCTATTGTTTTAACAACCCGTCGCCCCTTGGAACTTGCTGCTGTTTTCAAGATTAATGACTTTGGAATTCAGCATTTGCAGAGAGCAAGGGTGAAGTTTAAGTCTGCAGAGCTGCATTGCCTTCTGAATGAATCAGACAAAGAACACATATATCTTCCTGTTGTGTCATAATGAAAGGGTGGTGGATGCAAACTGGTCAGAATCCAATAACGTATCTACATTTGGCACCATAGTTTATCTTCAGATAAATACATTTGGCATACATTTTTAGAATCAGTTCTAAAATGTCTGTCTCAAGAAGGGCAGCCGTGTTAGTCTGTTGCAGCAAAAATTAACGAAGAGTCTAATGGCATCTTAATGACTTGCACATTTATTGTGACACATTTATTGTTATTACTCTTCATGGACTGGAGTCACAACCCTGTAGAAATGTATGTTTGGTTCTTCTGTGTATTAAGAATACTTTTTAAAGAACACTTTTTAAAAAAGACACTGGCTCGCTACCCTACCGTAATATGGAAACATGAAGGAGAGCAGACTTGTCAGGATTGAATAAGCGGCAAATGTTATTCCCTGTTGGGATTTTTTTTTGGTAATTATACTATTTCAAAACTGCACGTGAAACATTTCAGACTTGGGAGCAAAGCAAAAGCTTAATTACAGGGAAGAGAGAGAAGGAAACATCTGACACAATCATTAGGAATCCTCTGAATCAAGCCCTTGGAACTATAGGTGTCTAGGTCTGTAGGTATTGAATGGTTGGTTTTTATATTTGTTTGGATTGTGGAGCTATAGAGGAAGTCAGAGGATATTGTTTGCTTTCATCTGTAGTCACTTTTTATATCAGTATAACTTGCTTGATGTAAAAGAATCAGCTTGCGAAGTGGAATTGCTTTTGGGAATCAGGTTTATCCCAGGTTGCTGCCAACTTCTGTAGTACAAAAATGACATTTTGTGACTTTGTGTTAGCTTTAGAATGAATTACAATGTTTGCATCAGAATGTATGACCAGCTATACTGGAGCGGCAGAAGGTTCTTTCCTGCAGTCACTCTTAAAAGAAAGAGTTAAAAATAAAATCTTAAAAATAAGACTTGATAGAGGAAAGTTACCAGTATGCAGCCCCATGGAAATTCTCCCATAGTGTTTATTTACAATCCCTGGCTGTGTTCACACGTAATGATAAGTCAAACCATGATGATGAGTGAATGCTTGAACTCCTAAGGCAGGCATCCCCAAACTTCAGCCCTCCAGATGTTTTGGACTACAATTCCCATCACTGATCCTGTTAGCTAGGGATCATGGGAGTTGTAGGCCAAAACATCTGGAGGGCCGCAGTTTGCTGATGCCTGTCCTAAGGTTTGGCTACAGCTTGTGGTTGATGAGGGAACTTAACCATGAGACCAGGTTCTCTCAACATGCTAAGCCAAAGCATGGTTTAGCTGCCGCACTACACTGAGCTAAAAGGACCAAGGAAGGTTCAAGCTGCTCTTTGGGAGCAAGCAAGTTTGCATGATTCTAGTAAGTCATAGTTTGGCTTACAGAAACCAGACCATTATGTAATGTGGCTCCATGCTTTTGTGAGTTTTCCTATCAGTGGCAGTAGAGGCATGAAGAGTGATTGTGCTACAACTTTTAGTGAACATATTTAAATGCTCCAGAGAACAAAAACTTGCCACAGGCATGCCATGTCTCACAGCAAGTCTATGACAGGTATAATGCCTCCCGCTGGAAGCAGTTAGCATGAACAAAGGTAGCAAATTTCTGACAATGAAGATTGGTCTGGAAATCACTCAAATATAATCCTAACTTACCTACTTCAGTGTGGCTAATTCATGTGATAGTGCCAGATAATTTGTGGGTTCTGTGGGTTTGAAAACCATGGGCCTAAAATAGACGTTTTATGCAGGTCTTCTGTTTTACAGACTGTATCTTCCCTGTGCAACCAAGATAAGTGCTGTAAATGTAGCAGCTGCAGTTTTAGAGTTTTCCCATAGGATTTTGTTTGCAGGACAAACAGACTTGCTAGCTTGTATATATTGGCTGTGTGATACAGAAGTACATGCAGATTCAGAATTTACTTAACCTGTATGTTCATTTCTATGAAGATTAATTTTATTGATAATTAGGGCTAGTGTGTAAACCAGTGTGATTTCCTTTATTTTTAATATGATGTTTGGCACAAGAAAGGCAGCTTCGTCTTCTTCTTCACATCTGATTGAGCAATTAATAACTCTGCTAATTCTCACTTTTGATGCTTGCTTGTTAGTTCAGACTTTCTGTGAGAATGTGTGCATGGCAAATGTGTAGAGAAATAATTGATTCACTTTTCAAAGTCAACTAACCAGCAACTGTATGTCAATTTAATCTTTAGCCTGACTTTGAATTTCTTAAAGGATGATGGTAAAAAACCAGAACATGCAGAGTTCCCAGACAGCTTTCAATCTCCATTTGCAGGAAGTAATTTTTTAGAAGACAAAAGAAAAAGAAAAGTGAAATCAATCTTTTCTATGAGAAAAACCATATGCAGCATGAAACCTGCTGCTTTTAGTTGAGTGATAACAAGTTGATGCCAAGAAAAGAAATGAATGTGAAGTTGTGAATGAGCTAAACAGCATAAATATTACCAAATATGATCTTGTAAAAGACTACAAGCCTGGAATGTGGTCTAAGAACACATGATACATCCAATTTGCTGAAGCTAAGAAGGCCCAATTTGCCTGGATGAGAGACCCATATGTGCAACCTTGGGTTCTATGATGGAAGGCAGGCAGGCTTTACATATGCTAGTGCAGGCATCCCCAAACTTCGGGCCTCCAGGAATTGTTTTGGACTACAATTCCCATCTTGCCCGACTTCCCATCTTGCCCGACCACTGGTCCTGATAGCTAGGGATCATGGGAGTTGTGGGCCAAAACATCTGGAGGGCCGCAGTTTGGGGATGCCTGTGCTAGTGCTTGGAAGAGTGCTCTTCCTTCCTTTTACCTGCTGAAGCTATGAAGGGAACAACGAGAGATGCTGTTGTGGTGTAATGTTCTGCACTCCCTCCACCTAAATTCAGGTGTAAATATGTGTCAATAAACCATATTTCTTAAAGACACTACAGTCGCTGTCATAGCTCCTTCCAAAGGAACACAAGCCCTGGTAAAGTGCCAAGACCCCTGTAATCTTAATACCACTCAGCTGAGATTGGGGTGGCCTGTAACAATATGTTGAACATGTTAAATAATAACTACTGACCCTTTAGGATGAAATAATAACATCCTGACAAAGTTGTTATAAATACAGAGGACTGGAATCAATGAAACAGTTCTGCTAGTGGGAGCCAGTGCAACAAGTCCCACTAGTGCAACAGAATGTTCCCTCCCTCCTCCTCCCCCTGCACCTCCTGAATATGCCTGGGGTGCAACAGGAGAACCCCCAGGGCAGTGCATGGGGGGGGGGAGATGAGGGATTATCTGTCTGGCAGGCAGAAATGCTTGCACTGACAGAACAATCTTAATAACGTGACAAGTGTAGATTATAGCATTTGCATTTTAAAAAGGCATTCTTAGAAGCATTGGATGATGCTAAACAATGTATTTTGTAAACAAATACTGTATGCCCTTTTGCTATATTTGTAATAAGGATGTTTAAAGGCCCACTAGAATAGCATTTCATTTGTTTTAATTCTTTTCTTTTTCGCATTCACACACTTCTGATTTTTCATTCTCCTATTTTAAACTAGTTCTTAGCTTCCCCACCTTTTCTTTACACACAGTTTGCCTCAGTCACACACAAACACACAATCCTATATCTTTTAAACAAAACCAACATTTAACAAATAATTGTCTGAGTGTGTTTTAATTTCTGCTTATTTCTAGCATTGCTATTCAGTGCATTACTGAAGAAGTGTGCATGCACACGAAAGCTCATACCATAATATAAACTTAGTTGGTCTTTAAGGTGCTACTGAAGGAATTTTTTTATTTTGCTTCGACTCAGACCAACACGGCTACCTACCTGTAACTAGTGCATTACTAGTATAACACCTACAGGGAAAGTATTTGGTAGACTATTATTGTCTTATTTACCTGTTGCCCACTCTCCTTGAAGATTCAATAGGTATTCTGGTGGAAAGTTGTAGGGAAAATATGGAACTTTCCCACTTGAGGAACACTTCTTACTGCTCATTTCTGGCTCAGGATATTAAATAAGAAATCTCTTGAGAAAATACTGTAATCAGTTCAAGAAAAGTGAAACAAAATAGCCCCAAAAAGGCATCTGTTTTATTCATGGCAATCTAGTGTGGCTATTATAAATACATATCCCAATCATTCTGTTCTTTCAGCTTGTTGTGCTTGTCTTCTTAGTACATGGAAGAAAAGGGGCAATTGATGGCATATAACTAGAGATAACACTAGACAGGAGAAACAAACTGTAATGCAGATTGGAACTCAACGTAATGCTTAATGGCAATTACGAACCACAGCTAAGCAGCAACTTTCATGGTTGTTTGATGCCTCTAGGGGGGCATGCTGATATGTTGGGATAAACCACTGTAGCTTTTGATTTTCAGTTTTGTTTTATTTCCTGATATAGTGTAATATTTGATTCAAAAAGTTTCAAAAAAGTGGGCTTACTGTAAAAAGCAGGTGCTTTTCTCTTCTCTAAAGTGACATCTCATATAAGCCATATCAGTAAATTTATCAATGAGCAACAAAGTCAACCATACAAAATATGCCATGTTTCTAAGGCCTTTCCCTTTTATGTGTTTGTGTGCTTTCTCCTTTATCCAGGATGGAGTTTCAGCATGGGATCTGCTTACCAGTTTCACAGCTGGCGAGTGTTTGTTATTATGTGTGCTTTGCCCTGTGTTTCCGCTGTGGTGGCACTTACTTTCATGCCAGAAAGTCCAAGGTTCTTGCTTGAGGTAAAATGCCTATATTGTTAAACATCTCGAGTTTACCTGGGGCTCCAGGTTAGCCATGGAGACTCTGCTGTCTAGACAACCACTAAGATAAATCAGACTCATGGGGACAGACAGGGGTAGGATCTTTTCATCCATGGTGGCCCCACACCTTTGAAACCCCCTCCCTGGAGAACATTTGGTCCGTCCTTGGTGGCTTTCAAAAGAACTGTAAAGACCTGATTCCACAAAACTTTATGGGGTTTTTTAAACTGTAATTTTATTGGTTCTAAATCTTGTTTTGTAAACTGCCTTCTGAAGGTGTGTCTCTAAAAGATGGGATAAAAATAACTGAAAAGGTAAAATAACTTTTATGTATAGCAGAAAAGTTCTAACCCCTGGATCTGCTGGCTGGAGGGAGTTAGGTGCTTCTTTGCCTTTTAGGAAGTCCTATCTACTGTGAAAGCCCCACCTATGCCCACAGAAAGATCTGAAGACATAGATATTTTGCTAGCATGCTCTCACCTGTGCTAGGCCAGAAGAAGGTAGAGAGACCCCAGCATTGGAACCACCACCTGTGCCAGTCAGAACTACCCCCCCCCCCGCATTTTAACCAATGGGGGGAATTTTTTTAAAAAAGATCCATCAAAGAAGAAGAAGAAAAAGAGTTTGGATTTGATATCCTGCTTTATCACTACCCGAAGGAGTCTCAAAGCGGCTAACAATCTCCTTTCCCCTTCTCCCCCACAACAAACACCCTGTGAGGTGGGTGGGGCTGAGAGACTTCAGAGAAGTGTGACTAGCCCAAGGTCACCCAGCAGCTGCATGTGGAGGAGTGGAGACACGAACCCGGTTCCCCAGATTACGAGTCTACCGCTCTTAACCACTACACCACACTGGCTCTCCCAAAGTCAAACCAGTAGGACTTGGGAAGTGGCAGCTGATCTGCCATTTCACACATGTGACAAGCACTCAATATACCACACTACACAGTTGAAAATCAGCTGAAAAGGGGAGCAGCTGGTGAATTCTGGGACTATAGGAGGTATGGTCATCAGTTTTTCCAAGGGAATAATGATAGTGAGTGAGGCAGGAAAGGTCAATTGCTTATAACTTCTCAGCAATCCCAGTTCCCACACATGTTACTCTTCAATTTCTGTTTTAATACATATGTGTCCCTTTACCAAATGTGTTCATATCTGTAGGTTGGGAAACATGATGAAGCTTGGATGATTCTCAAACAAATTCATGATACAAACATGAGAGCCCGTGGTCAGCCTGAAAAAGTTTTCACAGTAAGTTGTTATTTGCACCATTATGCCTCATTAGCCCAACATCACTTAAAATTTAGATGGATATAGTTACTGAGAAGCATGGAAAGTGTCCCTTTCTTCTTAAGGTAAACAAGACAATTAAGAATATTTATCACAGGTGGATAGATACTGAAAACATTTACTGAATTAAGCGTATGTTTTGAAAGTTAAGATTACTAATGGCTATGTAAATGTGAGGGTAAAGGTAAAGGACCCCTGGATGGTTAAGTTCAGTCAAAGGCGACTATGGGGTGTGGTGCTCATCTCGCTTCAGGCCGAGGGAGTCAGCGTTTGTTCACAGACAGCCTTCCAGGTCATGTGGTCAGCATGACTAAATGCTTCTGGTGCAATGGAACACCATGATGGAGGCCAGAGTGTATGGAAATGCTGTTTCCCGCCGCAGCGGTACCTATTTATCTACTTGCACTGGTGGGCTTTCGAACTGCCAGGTTGGCAGAAGTGGGGACAGAGCAAGGGGAGCTCACCCCAGCATGTTGATTCAAACCCCTGACCTCTTGATTGGCAAGCCCAAGAGGCTCTGTGGTTTAGACCACAGTGCCACCTGCTGTCTATTAATTAATGGCTATCTAGTAGCACCTTCAGTGTGTCTCTGAGTACCAGTTGCTCGGATGGACAAATAGGAAGAGTGCTTTTGTGCTTGTAAGTTCTCACTGGCATCTGGTAGGCAATTTTGGAAACTGGATGGGCATTTGGTTTGAACTAAAAGGACTTTTCTTATGTTTAATGCTATCCATACATTTTTGTGTAATGTAAAAAAGGTCATCTCAGTAATTACAGAAACAGGTGTTTGGTCCTTTCCAAAAGCGTTTTCACTTAGAATAACAAATTTTCGCTTAGAATAACAAAAGGGTATTGTTCAAACCGAGACTCGCTATCATCTATCTATCTATCTATCTATCTATCTATCATCTATCTATCTATCTATCTATCATCTATCTGTCTAAAATTAAATGTGGCAACTAGGTACATAATAGCCAAACCTTTTTTTTAATAGTAACATAGTGTTCGTGAATTAACAAGTAAAGGAGCGCAGGGATGTTTTAATACTGAACTGGCTGATTATATTAGAATGAATTTTTGTAAGAAAGTTTTTTTGTAAAAAAATAAGATCTTTGTATTTATTTGGTCTTATATTGATTTAATATGAAGCTGTGATATTGCCTCTTTCATTATACTTTTTGTTGGGATGAGGATGCTTTCATTTTGTAAAAACATATTAAGAAATGCATAGGTGAGTGGATGTTAATCAGCTATCTCAATAATGCTCATCAAAATAACCCATTCTCTGTCTACTCCTATATATGCCTACAGTGGTACTTCCGTTTACGAACTTAATTCGTTCCGGAAGTCCGTTCTTACACCGAAAACCTTCTTAAACCAAGGCACGCTTTCCCCAATGAGGCTTCCTGCCGCCGGTGCCCATCCACCGGTCAGCTTCCGTTGGTTTTCCAGGGCAAATTTTGCTAGCCGGAACACCTACTTCCAGTTTTGCGAAGTGCGTTGCCTGAATCGTTTGTTAACAGTACTGTTCTTAGACCGAGGTACGAGTTGTACGACTGTACTCAGAAGTTCCATTGAGTTCAATGAGACTTAATTTGGATTGCGTGTTAAGTTGCTCCCACCTTGATATTGCATACCATTCTGTGCAGTTGCCCTCCCTTCATGACACAAAAATACAGCTTCCCTTTCTTTCTAGAAGCTTTAGGCAGGGTTCCTTCCCATCATGTAGTTGTTTGCCTATCCTCATTTGGATAATATTGAATAATGTTTGCTATGGGGAAAGAACAAAAAAATCTTTTTTGTGTGCCTTATATAGGTTAACAGGATAAAAACTCCCAAGCAAATAGATGAGTTTATAGAAATAGAAAGCGATACAGGAACCTGGTACAAGCGGTGCTATGTCAGAGTGCGTACAGAGCTGGATGGGGTAAGTAATTAATTTGAAAAATATTATTTGCACTGAATATGAAAGCAGAACTATAGAAATGTAACCATTGAAGATTGTTGTTAACCTCACAAAAAAATTATTTGAAGACGATGTGCTTCGGTTTTTCCTAAAATAATGAATAAATGCTCTCTGTTGCCATGCTCACCAGAGATGTTCGAGATGATGGTGTCTACTTTGATTTAATACGTTGCGTTTATCCAGTGCTTCTTCCCAATAATTTCAATTTAGCATATGTTGTTGTTGTTGTTGTTGTTGTTGTTGTTGTTGTTACTACTATTATCCTTTTCATAGTACTCTAAATTTAAATTTAAAAATAAACGTTTATTTTCTTCATCTTTCACAGATTTGGTCAACTTTTATGAAGTGTTTCACTTATCCCGTCAAGGACAGTACGACCAAACTTGCAGTAGTATGGTTTACTCTTTCTTTTGGGTAAGAGCAACAAGACACACATGAAGTGGTTGTAATACTGATTAAGCAAAACAGAAAAGAAAGAAATAGAGCAATTTTTGTCAAGTATTAAATTTTCACAGCTGTCAATAGAAAACCATGCCTTATTAGAATGATATGTAATGGAAAGAGAATGGCTTCACAGCTGCATACTATAAAAAGGTTTTTTTCCAGTGCTAGTGAAATCTCTTGAGTAAAGTAATTACGGTAATCAAATTATAGAAATGAGGGTCATACAGGAGACCTCAAATGCTACAGTTATAATTGTTGTTCCCAAAGAGTGAAAGTCACTTTGTATTGGCAAAAATATCAGTTAAACCAGGCATTGCCAAACTTGGCCCTCCAGATGTTTTGGGACTACAGTTCCCATCATCCCTGACCATTGGTACATTTTGGGAGTTTGGATCAATAGTCAAATAATGGATCCTATTCTAATTGGTTAATTTTAAAATAGAAATTGAGCTTCTGATTTCCTCGTGGGGGCAACGTGCAAGCTCAAGGAATAGTTTGGCTTCTCAGCACTAAATGGCAGTTTGTTATTATTTCCAAATGCAACCAGTTTATTTTAAAACATCACTTGTTTATCAGTGTATATTCAACAAAACACTAGTGTATTGTGTGTTTCAACGAAGTTTTAAAAAATCGAATTCTTCTGTACTGCTTTGACACTAGATGCGTTGAAATTGTATCTATTGCTTTTCACAGATACTATGGATTGTCAGTCTGGTTTCCAGATGTGATTAAGCATCTACAAGCAGATGAGTATGCTTCTAGAAGGAAGAGTTTTGGAAATGAGATAATAAAAGACTTTGACTTCAACTTTACTTTGGAAAATCAGATCCACTACAATGGAACATTCATCAATGACAGGTTGAGAAAAATAAATCAGAATTTACTTTATGAAATAAAGAAATCGTAGTGTGCATTGATATCCAGACTCCTCCCCATCATCCTACAATCAGTCTTCATCCTTAATAGTTGTTTGTATGGGAGGCTAATTGTCATAATTATTGAATATACAGAGATATCTTTTCTTGGCATTGCATAGAGATTGACTTATAGCTTTGTATGTGGGAAATAGTTCATGTAAAAGAAGTGGAGTTCAAAACCTGTGAAACAGTGACATATCCATGGCTACCTCAGGTCATTACTGGGTTTGTATCTGAACACTACTAGTCACTCTTATTGTTTTAGATGTACAGGTATTTAGTTTATTATCTTTTATCTAAGAAACCCAGGGCTACCTTTCCTCCTTTATCAAATGCAACACTGCGTAGGTAGGCTAAGCTAGATATCTGTTTTGCTGTCTCCTTTTATAGTCCAGCTTTTATTCTTTTCCTTTTGGAGGTTTGTGTTTTAAGAATTACACTTGCAGTTGTCATGTTACAATTCTCCAAACTATAGTTTGGAGGATGGGTGACCTGCCACAGCCTCTCTTCTACCTTATTTCTCATGAAGTCCTTCTTCCCCTTTTCTGGTTAATGATAACTGAAGGTTACTCTGATATCTAAATAAGGTGGACTATTTTTTAGTGCTAACCAGGTATGCCTCCAGACTATGATTTTCAAACGACGCTTTCAAATCATGGATTGGAGGCAATTTCTAGTTAGTGCCAACCATAGTTTGACCAATTCAAATGGTCACAGCAAACTATGGTTATGCAAACCAGGAAAGGGAAGAGGGATGTTTCCTGTGAGATAAATTACATGTCTGGCACATTCACAGCCTTCCAAATATGGTTCCTTTGACCATGCTGACTTTGAAGATACTACTTCCATAGTTTGAATTATTAGCATGCAATGTTTGAATAGAGTGATGAATTATTGGCATCCATCTGTCTTGAGAAACACCTCTGGGGTGAAGCAAATTGCTGCATCAGCAGCACTGAAGTGAACCCTGGGGTGCGAGCCTGGGCAGTGTGTATGGAGGTCCTGGGCTGCCCAGACCACATGACCTCAATCTCAGACTCACTGATGTGGTCCAAAGGAAAGCAGAGCAATACATTTGGCACCAGCTTAGCTGCAGGAGTTGCTAGAAGGAGGTATACAAGGTGCCATCCAACTGTCTTAGGGACTCCACTCAATATTTGAGCAGGATTTATTCCTTAGGGGTGTATGAGGTGTTAGGGGAGGAGTAATACCTCTGATGAGGGACACATTGTGCTCCTTCTGGGGTAGTTTGTCCACCTTTGGTCCCTACCCTGCACTAAGCTCTCACCTGTGGCTCCTACGGTAGAAGCTGTCATCATCCAACAGTGGCCACATTCCAGGAAATGGCTTTGACTGGCCAGCTAAGCCAGTTGAGGATAGCCTCTTGTTGTTCATGATGACTGTAAAAATCTGACTGTAAAAATCACTTCTGTTGCTCAGGTTCACAATGATGAAATTCAAAGCGGTTACATTTCAAGATACTCTCTTTAAGACCTGTTATTTTGAAGATGTTACTACGCTGAATACGTATTTCAGGAACTGCACTTTTGTGGGGAACATTTTCTTCAACACAGGTATGCTTTGCAGGAAGGAAGCTCATTGTTTGCTGTCCATCGTTTCCATTTTCTCAAGCATTTCTTTCCAGGAGTATAGTGGTTATAGATGATTGCAATGAAATACAAGACAAGTTTAAAGAAACCACTTTCCCTGTGTTCCTACTAACTGTTTTATGTTGAATTGATATCTGGGCTTGTAAACTCTTCCATGTCATCCATGTTATGGCCAAGGCTCCATGTCCACTTGAATGAGGAAGCATGGGGCGGTTTAGCTGCAAATGGTGGTGAAGGAAAGAACCCAGCCAACCAACCCCTTAGTCCCTCTGTCATGAAGCAGTTTCTGTCAAGGATGAATGTGCGTGACTAAGGCTCTCTGCTTATTGAATCATGGGGAAAGGGTAAAACCTTTGCAGCTGAGGTCGGGTTGGGTCAGGTCAGGTCAAACTTCTATGCTTATGGTCAAAGCCCTTTGTAAAAAATCAGACAGGCTCAGAGATATATTAGGCTACAAATCACTGAGGTATTTGAGTCAACAGTGGGAGGGAACATTCATGATTTCAAATGGGCAATGTGTAGCTATCTATCTTCCATGTATGTGGTCATTTATTTGTGTAATGTGTAAACCACTCCACTGAGTCTGACATCTGTGCCTTTGGGTTACTGGGGAGTTCCTTCCTTTCAGAAGGTGCATTGCAAGTAATAGGAACTTGGGGCTTCTATGAGGTAGAACCACTTCTGGAATCCCCAGCCCAGTTTTCTCCTGATACACAAGAAGATTTCATTTCATTTTAAATGTCTATATATCACATTTCTTTTCCAAAGCAATTTACAGTAATGATTCCTTTAAAAAACAAAAATACAATTAAAAAACAGATTAACAGCAGCAAGAAAGTTATCGACAATAATAAAGACAAGCCACCAGTTACTCATCCCAAGCCTTGGGTGATAACCTGTCATCTAAATCATAACAGGATTGGTGCCTTCTCCTACTTGCCTGAGGATTACGTAAGCAGGGGCCTGTCCCTGAAAAAGCCCTCTCTAGGATCTCCATCCATTTGACCTCTTGAAGGCAGGGCACTTTGAGGCTCAAACTGGACATCAATGCAATTAGCAGATACCTTTCTTCTCATGTAAATAGCAGCCGTGGTTGGTTGAGAAAGCATTGGGACCATGAAAATAATAAAACCTTGGTTTACCAGAACTTTTGCAGAGAACTAAAGAGTTAACCGAAGAATTAGAGTTAGCTGAAGAATTGATGCTTTTGAATTGTGGTGCTGGAGGAGACTCTTGAGAGTCCCATGGACTGCAAGAAGATCAAACCTATCCATTCTTAAGGAAATCAGCCCTGAGTGCTCCCTGGAAGGACAGATCGTGAAGCTGAGGCTCCAATACTTTGGCCACCTCATGAGAAGAGAAGAATCCTTGGAAAAGACCCTGATGTTGGGAAAGATTGAGGGCACTAGGAGAAGGGGACGTCAGAGGACAAGATGGTTGGACAGTGTTCTCGAGGCTACGAACATGAGTTTGACCAAACTGCGGGAGGCAGTGCAAGACAGGAGTGCCTGGCGTGCTGTGGTCCATGGGGTCACGAAGAGTCGGACACAACTAAACGACTAAACAACAACAACAACAAAGAGTTAACATGATTCAGTACTGGTCAGTGAGGCAGTAAAGAATTTGTGGCATTGCATATCTGGCTTCTAGTTGGCCAAAAGCCAAAAGGAGATTGTACATGCTCCCCCAAAAAGGCATCGGGTGTGGCTTGTGAGTAATGAGTGTGAATAATGCTACAGTGCAGTCCTATATAGATCTACTCAGAAGTAAGTTCCATTGAGTTTATGGACTTACTCCCTCAGATGCAGATCACACCAATCTGCCATTAGGTTCTGCATATGACTGTCCTGGAAGCATATAGTATTGACAATTACATCTAACTCGTTATCTGAAAAAAGTCCATTATCCCACTTACAAAAGTTTGTTTTGTTTTTTCTATCAGTATTTGAAATGTTTTAAAACAGATGAATTCCTAATATGAACAGATCGTGAATTCCTGATATTGTTTATTTTCTTCAATCCATAGATCTTGAACCATATAAATATCCTGGCAGTGAATTTATAAACTGCACATTCATTCACAACAAGACAGGATGTCAAATATCCTTTGACGATGATTACAGTGCCTATTGGATTTACTTTGTTAATTTCCTGGGGACTTTAGCTGTACTACCAGGGAATATCGTCTCTGCTCTTCTGATGGACAGAATTGGGCGTTTAACAATGTTAGGTATGAACTTTGCATGAAAATAGGATTTTAAAAAAATATTATCCTGCACAACCCTACTTTTAAGAGTTTCCCGCGAGGGGAAGGATAACTGTTTCCTCAAAAATCTTTAATTGGTATGTTCAAAGTACCCTTCAATAATATTTGAACATAATCTCCTGGAAGTTTCATGTGTGGTGGGAACTGGGGTGGTTGGTAAGGTTGGGGCTGTGCCCTTGCACTGACAGAAGCACTGCCACTAATGTGGCACTCTCACTGGGGCACAAAACTCAAAGACCTGTAGAGTTGGAACATGCATGGCTCTGTCCAATCAACCAGCAATAGCGCAGGTGTTGGGAGTGACTCTTCCCTATCCTCTACTGATGAACTCTGCAGAGAAACAGAAAGGACTCTAGCTAATTATCTTTACAAGTCCTGGGTAAAATTGGACATTACATATCAGCCAATGGCTTTGTTTGTTTGTAACGGCAAAAGGTTGTGTGCTTGAGCCAGGGAATGGCGCTGTGGACAGTGCAATCCAGGGGTTGGCAACCTAAGGCCCATGGGTCAGAAGCGGCCCACGGAAGCCATTTAACTGGCCACCAAGCCGACCCCGAACCAAGCTGCCCACTCCACAAGTCCCCACACACTGCACTAAATCGGTGCAGCGCGGCACGGGGACTCTCTTCCGCTGCTCCGGAAATCGCTTCTGCGCATGCCCAGACGCCAGAAATCGCTTCTGTGCAGGTGCGATTTTTGACGTCTGGGCATGCGCAGAAGCGATTTCTGGCATCGCGCTGCGCCGGTCCAGCCCACAGAGGATCTCCATGGGAGTGATCCAGCCCATGCGCAGCAAACCTTTCCAACCCCTGGTGCAATCCTTTATATGTATATTCAGAAGTAAATCCCATTGAGTTTGGTGGAACTCATTTCTAGATGGCTAGGCATAGTCTTCTTTTCTTTTTTCCTATTCAATAGCAACCCACAGCCCACATTAGCCGATTCAAAAAAACCTGCTTTTTCACTTGGATGCTGAAAGATTTGGATATTTGTATTTCATTTTCCTGTGGGAAAGCAGCTCAGGGGTGATCGACTAGGGGAAATAGCGAGAGGAAATGATTCAGCAGCCTTCTTGCTTTTCCTCTGATCAAACTCACAAGCTCCTCCTCCCTTTCCTTTTTAAAACTCCAGGAGATCATTGCAGAGGTGCCTGGCATGTAATTTATTTATTTATTTATTATTAAATTTGTATACTGCCCTATACCCATAGAACTCAGCATGGTTTACAACACAAATATATAATATATAGATTGGTTCTAAAATCACTTCTATAGGCGAACTAATCGCTCTTTGTTACTAGAACTCAAATCTTTAGCATTGCGTGGACAGGCGGAGACACCCCTCAACCCCAGGCGACACCCGGGTGGAATAACAACTTTATTAAGACTTCAGATGTAGGGAGACCTTGGTTTAGGCATTGGGCGTTTATCCCTCCCAGTCCCCGGCCGGGGATCTGGGGAACATCAGGGTTATCCAGAATGTGTGGGGATTGGGCTGGCTCTGGAGAATGTCTGTTCAAGCAGAGAGCCTGCCCCCCATTTCGCTGCTGTCTCGGGGGAGAGCAATGACAATCAATTGGCATATGGCCAATGCCTCCCCTCAAAACAACCCCTTTAACAGGGAACCCTGGGATTGCCGCCGTTTCACACCCCACACCCCACCCCAATTTAGGGAAGGTAGACTAAAGGATTCCGCCCAAGGCCTGAAAACACCAAATTTGTGACGTTTTTGCTACGGGGAAGTCAAAACCTGCCAATGCAGGAAAATACCTTTCCAGCCCTTCAACAGAGACCATAACGTAGCAGCTCCCGCGTACCTGTGAAGAAGAGGTTAACCTGCAAAAGAAGGCTTAACTGAGGGAGGGCAGGGTGGGAGAAGCTCTGAAGCCAAATGAGAACTCCCAGGTAAGTTCTGCCCACTATTGTGTGGGCAGGTCGATCCCTCCCCTTACCGGGCCAACTCCCTCCTGGCAATGCCTTGGGTAACTGGCAGAGGTAGGCGGCCACCTCCAGGTGTCCAGCCTGGGGGGGGGGGGAATCCCGGCTGTACTGCCAGGAGCCGTATGGCATCATGGGGGCTGCGCATGACCACGCAAAAGGCCCCCCATTTGATGTGGGGAGCGGTCATTCCAGACTGGGCATTTCTCAAGGGGCAGAACTTGTTCCCTTGGGGTTCCTAAGTCCAACTGGGCCCTTATAACCTCCCTGAATGAACTGTCCCTCCAAGGCAGTTAAGATAGCCCTCTGGCCTGGAGCCTAGCATTCTGTAACCTCTCTGTCAGTTTCTGCCAGGGAGGGGTGCACCGATGGGCAATGTTTTGGGGACTGCAAGAACCTTGGTGACAAGAGTGCAGGACCCTTAGGAATCTGGCTCAGGGATTACTGTATTTAGGGGTCTTTGCCTTTCAGAGGCTCCTACCTGTTGGGTTCAGGCTTGATGACATGGGCTATTGTCCTAGGTCCAGTCCTAGGGCCTGGCTCCCACAACCTGCCTCAACACTTTGCGTTGATATCCAGGATACAGTTTGTGATTTGGAGTCATGACAGTCATATGGCATTTCTTTGAAAGGCTTATGACAAAATCAATAGTGATTCTTTCCTCTCCCCTTGAATGCAGGTGGTTCTATGATTCTTTCTGGAATTAGCTGCTTTTTCCTGTGGTTTGGTACAAGTGAATCCATGATGATAGGCATGCTGTGTCTGTACAACGGCCTCACCATCTCGGCATGGAACTCCCTTGATGTCATCACTGTGGAGCTTTATCCTTCAGACAGGAGGTATATTCTTAAATACTTGGCTTTCTAAAGCATTCTAAATCATAATTCAGAAACATGTTAGCCACAAATTAAAAGAGCAGAACCTCTTATGAATGGTTCGCTTGTCTTTAAAGGAGACAAATAGGTAGGAATAAACAGGCAGTTTTCATAATGGAGGCAAGTAAGTACTTGGGTCCCCTGATGGTGTGCATTTGGGACCAGGGCTATTTGACGTATTCATATATTATCTGAACTTAGAGTGAACAGTATATTTCCTAAGCCTTTCCTCTGACATTGACCACTGTCGGGCAATGTACTAAGCTGCACAGACAATTTGGATTAACCCCAGTGCAGCTATTGTTACAGTCAGCAGCAGATAAACTTCAACCTTTTGCTTTCAGATTAGTAGTGCTGTGGTTATTTTTAAATCAAAAGCACTTTGCTTTTATAGCACTTTGTTTTTATAAAATTTCCTCAAAGTGTCCCACTATCAAGCTTTAACGTAGTATTAAAATAAACCCTCTTTAGAAGGGAGCCTTTTCCCTTTTTAGAATTTATGAACATAATGGCCACAATCAAAGAGTTAGGAGCACTTAAGCCCCTCTCTTCTCCCTATTGCCCTTGCAGTTCTCATTTAAGTAAAATGTTCACACAGTTCAACATCAAAATAGGAGAAGAAAACCTCAAGGTGCTGAAGACTGATTCATTTGAAAAACAAACAAGCCCTTCGGTAAATGAGGAGCCTAATATGTTTTAAGCAGTTACTCTTCATCAGAGACAATGATATCTGCCAGTTTTCAACATGAGAAGTCATTTTATTCTCGGCACTCATTCGTTGTTTTACCACAATTGGTGCCGTCTGGTGCCCATTGGGACTAGCAGGGTGGAAGACAGGCCAACAACATGTGAAGCCAGAACCAATGACAGTCAGAGTCAACTCATTCTAGGTTTCTCCCCATCTGAGCTCTACAAGGGCAGAGTTGAAGCTAAGGAGGAGGACGCTGGTAGCCATGGTTACGTTCTGCACTGGTTGTAAGAAGGTAGGCAGACTGAGGTTGGTGAGGCAGTGACCTGTTTGCCTGCAGACCAGTATCCACTGACTCCCAACTCACCATGGGCAAGGCATGGGTAAGGGAACTATTACTAGGCAGGTCTGGCAGGCTACTGTAGGAGCACGCCATGCGACTCTTAACTGGTATCTCATTCAACTCTTAACCTTTTTGAAAAACCATAGTCAGTTTATTTCTTGGCCCATTGTCTTATATTTCCAAATGTGAGTTGTTTGCAATCCATTCACGTCTAAGACTCACTTGCCATGCTCATGAAACAAACAGAATAGGGACTTATCCATGTTTCTGCGTGTCCCATACCTAGAACGGACTGGCCTGAGATGTTTTCTACTTGTCCCATGCTTCCTAGGCATGGGTCCAAGCGGTTTTCTGCTGGTCCTGCCACTTTCCCCAGGAAAACCTGCTCTTTAGCATTTCATCGGAACAAATGTCAATCTGCAGCAAACCCAATTGATGTTTGTTCTGATTAAGCAGTAACGGTCAGATTTTCATGGGGGGAAAGCAGCGGAACAAGCGGAAGTTTGGATCAGCCCTTAAGTGAACTATTTTGAGCTATCGTGCAGATGCAAGTCATAGACTCTTGCAGATATAAACCATGATACATAAATGGTTTTTCACATGATAAACACAAACCATCCAAGAATGGGAATTGAAGCAAGCAGATGCATTTATTTCATGTTTCTTCTGGCTAGTTCAAGCTCCATTTGCATGGCCTTTATTCTATCTTGAGAAGGAATTGCTGGATTCTTGGCACTTAAAAATATACTGCATTTTGCTTGTGTTTTATTACAACCATTTAATAAGCTAAATAATTGAATATATTTGTCTACTTGCATTGGGTTTTTGCACTTCATTTTGTGTTAGGATACACCAGGGTTGGAGAACTTGGGTCTCTAGCTGTTTTTGGACTATAATTTCCATCATCCATAACCATTGGTCCTGGTAGCTAGGGTCCCTAGGGACGATGGGGAAATTGTAGTCTAAAACTAGCTGGAAACCCGGGGATACAGCTTCATTGTTGGTGTAGGCCCAACCACCACCCTTTTCCTGTTTGATTTAGGGAGGGAAAAAATTTATTAGCTGTTCAGTAGAGTCTTCTCTTAGTACTGTGGCCCTCCAGATGTTGCTAGACTAGAATTCCCATCTTTTCAGACCATTGGCTTTGCTGGTTTGGGGCTGATGGGAGTCAGTAGATCAACATCTGGCTTCCCCACTCCCACCTTAATACCTTCTTTTTAAAAAAAAACCCACAAAAATTCTCCTTTCCTTGTTGTAAATTTATTTAAGGGCTATGATAAACCCTGCCTTTAAACTAAGCTATAATGTCATAATTTTGAAGTGTGAGTTTTTACTGCCACCTTGTGGAAATGGAATACAAGAGTGTCCAGTTCAGTTTCCAATCATATTGTCCACTCAAGGCATATAATGTTATCCAAAGGCAAAACTGATGACGCTCCTGTATTCTTCAGCCTCTTTTTATGGCTTAGGCAACGCTCAGATCCTGTTTCTCTGTGAAGCAAGCTGTAATAATGCATTCCAGAAGCTCTGCCTGGCTGTAGCTTTTCACCAAACACATATAAAACGTCATCAATCTTGCTAGTTATCTAATAAAAAAAATAGTTATTTCCTTCATTTACTCTACATCTCACCTCCTCTTGTCCTGGGAGTCTTTTGAAATTCTAGGCTGACACATTGCCATATTTTCTTCTGTTCCACATCTGTGGTTTCAGACTAGAAGTACTGAAGAATCATATCACACCCTTACTGTGGGGTTTTTTGTTTTTGTTTTTTCTTTCATATTTTATTATATTCTCTTTCTGGTCAGACAGAGTGTGGAATTTTACCCTGCTTCTCTGTCCACGGCTCTCCTGATCTTTCTTGGCTATCTTTATTTGTAGGCTACTGCAGTGTATTTTGCTTCAGATAGGATCTCGGGGAAGACTTATATGTAATATAATCCTGATCCCCCCCCCCAAAAAAAACTGCTGCCTTGAACTTGCACTCTGCAGTAGCTCGTGTCAGATAATCTCAGCAGGTATAGCTTTTAAAGGCTTTAAAATACAAGGAAAACCCATTTTATTAATTTGTTCAGTTTTCTGAATGTGGAACCAGAAACTTCTCTCAAACCCCAACCTTGGGATCTAAATAAATACTCACTAGGTGCCTTACAAGGCAGTTTGCCTTCCTAAGTGCTAAATTAACTGCATATTTGGATGGTGGAAATCTTGATATATCCTCACGACAGTTCATATTAAGTAACTTGGTCAATCCCAAAAACATCAAGTGCTGCACACTATCAAATTTCTGCATCTTTCATTCAGTTGTAGAGATTAAGAAAGAGCCTCTTCTTGAGATCCTGGACAGCCCCTGCCAGTCAGAGTAAACAAAACTGGGCTAGATAGGCAATATTCATTCATTCATTCATTCATTCATGCCCCGCCCATCTGGCTGGGTTTCCCCAGCCCCTCTGGGCAGCTTCCAACAAAAGATTAAAAATACATTAAAACATCAGTCATTAAAAACTTCCCTAAACAGGGCTGCCTTAGAGAAGTCTTCTAAATTGCAGATACTGTAGTTGTTTTTCTCTTTGACATCTGATGGGAGGGTGTTCCACAGGGCAGGCGCCACTACCGAGAAGGCCCTCTGCCTGGTTCCCTGTAACTTTGCTTCTCGCAATGAGGGAACCGCCAGACGGCCCTCAGAGCTGGACCTCAGTGTCCGGGCAGAATGAGGGGGGTGGAGACACTCCTTTAGGGATACTGGGCTGAGGCCGTTTAGGGCTTTAAAGGTCAGCACCAACACTTTGAATTGTGTTTTAAAACGTACTGGAAACGTAACGTACCTTCACCTCGTATAGGGTAGATTCCTGTGGACACATTTGCACCTTGCCTATGTCCCATGCTGCCACCCATTACTGGCCAATAGAGACCATACTGAGTAGCAGTCGGAGGCAATGCTTCCTTGGAGAATAAAAGTATGCAGCATAAGTGTTGCATATTCAAGCAGGGAGAAGCTTTTTTCAGAGGCGTGCAAATGATTCAAGTAAACAAGTTGTACTGAAGTATATTTCCATTTCCTGTTCTTATCTGCAAGTATTTATGGATATAAGGTCAGCCTCATTCTCTCCCCCCCCCCTTTAAAGCAGTGTTTCGCAGACTTGGACCTCTTCCTTTTAAGTATATACTGTACTACCTTCTTGGGTCTCCAGCCATCTGTTGAGCAGGTGAACACATGGAGGTCCTTTAAAAATCTATGCTTTAAAAAAAAAGGAAGGGAAAGAGACTAGAAGAGAATATTCTGCTTTTACTGCCAAGGAGCACGTATTCCTTGCTATTTCCCAAGGGTACAGGATCTTCCATCATCCTGGTACTGGTTTTTCAAGCCCCTAATATAAGTACATTTGAGCTGATAAAGCTCATATCCTATCTGGCTGTTGTTTCATCAGGATTTCCACAGGTCCCTTAAGTAGGTGGACCCCTGAAGACATAAATATTTTCTGTTTCTTGAAAGATTACCATCTTTGTAAACTGGCTCTTTGGCTCTTTGATTTTGACCTAATTTCCAGAGGCTACTTTTATCTGGCAGTCTTGCAAAATAAAAATAAAAAATCAGATGTGAAAGAGACTTCAGCATGGAAGGGCATTGGTGTGTTCTGTTTTAAGACACACACACACACACACACACACACACACACACACACACACACACACACATATATATATATATATATATATATATATATATATATATATATATATATATATGTATTGGAAGGCGCTGAATTGCTTCCAAGGTATAATAAAATGTTCTAACAAGTCAGCGAGCTGAGGAAGAAATGGCTGAGGGAGGAAAGGCTGAGGGAGAAATGGCAGCTTAAATACTTTGAACATTTTTTTAAAAAGACTTTTCTGTGTTCTCTCCAACCTTCTGAGTGCTGCTTTATGGCAGGGGCTGATTGGAGTTGGAGTCTAGCAACATCTGGAGAGCCACAGGTTCCCCATCCTTATGTTATGTGTTTTTATATAGAAAATGCATGAAAGCTGCATATAGATTATTGTATGTGGCAATTGCACATGCTCTAAACTCATTTCTTTCTTTTTTTATCGTTACAAGCTTGGAGGATCAGGGGAATGCTATGGACGTATTATATCTTGATTGTTCCAGGCTTTTTAATGAATTATTTTTTAATTTTAATATGTTTGTCATCTTTTATTTATGTGTTATTTTGTTTTTGTAAACAATCCTGGGGACTCAGTTGGAGGACAGTATAAACTTATTTTAAGATATATTGCTGAGGAAGTGAATTTTCAGCATCTGCCCCAACTTATTTATAAGGCATGAAGTAAGAAGCCTCCAAGTTTGAGGTCTAGGAGCTTCTGGATTTGCCCTGTTCTCTTTATTTAGATCAGTCTCAGGGCTGACACAGGGTGTGTTAAGGGGACATGAAGGTGAGTAAATACCATAGTCCTTTTGCAATCCCGGGATGCCACTGAATTGCACTGGGAGGGTATGGTGCCTGTTTATTATAAGATCTGTAGTCATTAGGGCCTGCTCAGTAATTTTCTAGTCATTGCTGCATCTTCAGCTGACCTTTTTGAGAAAAACTGCCCTCCAGCTTCTATTCTTTTATAAAACTCAAAGCAAATATTCAGGTTCAAAGGATATTTCACCTGTCATTTTAGTGCAAAAAGTCTTGGACCTCTGAGTTCTGGCCATTTTCAGGAATAGTATATAAACCAATGCACCATTTTTCTCTCATCTGCTTTCCGCCCCGATAAAACTTTTATTCTTTCCTGTGGTTTTAACTTATTTTCTCTCTCTCTCTCTCTCTCTCTCTCTCTCTCTCTCTCTCTCTCTCTCTCTCTCTCTCTCTCTCCCTTTTAGGGCAACAGGCTTTGGCTTTTTAAATGCGCTATGCAAAGCAGCAGCTGTCCTTGGAAACCTTATATTTGGTTCTTTCGTTATCATCACCAAATCAATTCCTATTCTCATGGCTTCCTCGGTTCTAGTATGTGGAGGCTTGGTAGGACTTCGGCTCCCAGACACCAGAACCCAAGTGCTGATGTAACTTGGGAAGGATTGTGGATTAAAAGCCATTTCCAGTTTGTTTTCCTCCCTTTCCAAGTATCAGATCTCCTGGCTGGATGGGCAAAGGCTTCAGATTCTCAGTGCATGGAAGGTGACTGTATAGCAGAACTCCCACTCACATAATGAAATCACTGTAACAGATTTAAGCCCTTTTCCAAGGTGCTTCTTCATTCATTCAACACACGAAAGGGGGGACCAGTACCCTGCCTGCTTGCCCCACCCACTCCACCCTCTGACTCTCACAACATTCAGCAGAAGTCTGGAGGAGGAAGCCTCCATCGATAGTCTGCTCTGTGTGATTGAATACCACCCTCTAGTTGTACAGGATTCCCAAGTACTTTTAGCTGTGTGCATAGTGGCTCACCCTTCATATATTTGCTAAATGTATGAAGGGTGGATCTGGCATGCGCATCTTGACATTGGGGGCGGGTCAAGCAGGCATGCCCCCGCTTTCTCCTCTACTTTTGAAGAGGGCTATTGTTCAGCCTTTATAAATTGTACATGGCCCCTTGTATTTCAGGCTAAAAGGGCAATTCAGTGAAGAATTAGTCGCCTTGACCTCAGCTGAACAACGCTAGGGTAAGAATTATGTGAATTGCCCCATTAGGAGTTGCTTGTTTCCAGTCGATCTATTTTAAGTGATTTAAGAGGACAGATTGCTGAAACAAATCAATAGTTCATATGTGACAGTTTTCCTACAACAAGGTCATCTCTGAATAGGAAAAAAAAGTGTTTTGGAATGAATGTTTGGTTTGCTCTTGAGTACGGGGCATAGGGAAAATGTCACATCTAAAATAGCTTTTAAAACTACAACATGAAACTATCCCTGTGCCAAAAAGCCACACAAGTGAATATTACTATTTTTAATTAAGTTGATAATCAGTAGAAACGTCAAGGCTTTTCTTAGTAGTATACGTTAATCTAACTTGCATCAGGAGATACAACATAAAATGGAACAGGCTGCATGACTGTACTTCAGCACATATTTCCTGCTTTCTTAGAATAAGGGGTTTTTTTGGGGGGGGAAATGGCATTGCCACTTTCATAAGAAACCATTTTTATGCAAATTCAGGCTGGGCACAAACTGCCTGTTGCTGTTCAATCTGTTAACTATCTAATAACTTACTACATTATCACAGCTGAGCTCCTCACAGGAAAGTAAGGAAAAAGTGTAATAACAGAAATGTTTTCTGGATGTGCCATGCTCCTCAAATGATGTTAAGAGTTTCTATAAAATTGCACTACATGGAAACATTGCCCCCTTTCCCATTTTGGAAGCAATCAAACAAATAATTGCAATTTTAAATTGGGTGACTACATTTTTTTTTCTTGGCCAGGTGGCTTTACAAATTTCTTGGGAAAGGAAAGGCCATCATTCTCAACTGTCCCATCATCTTGCAGTTGATTCGCTGCAGTAATACTTCCTCCCTGCTTGGACAACACAGGAGTGATTGCAACCTGAGCTAGGCAGAAGCTACAAAATAAAAGACTCTGTCGCACCAATGTCCTGGTGGTGACCGTCTTCATATGTCACTATAAGCCAGAGTACATCATACTGTGACTGTATTGGCTTCTGAAGAGAAGCTTAGATCCCCTCTGCTCTTCCCTGGGCTTGTTAGCTCAGCCTGGTGACGTAGTGGTGAAGCCTGGGATTATAGTTATGGCCCTTCTTCCTTAACCATGGTTAAGGTTAACCATGGTTAACGACAGTAAACATAGGATAAACCTTTTTTACAGATAGTGCTTAAAGAGAAGCTTTAAACCTTGGTTAAGCTGCTGTACCACATTGAACTAAAAAGTGCAAGAAGGAGCAAAGCAGCTGCAATCTCCTCCTTGGGAGCCAGCATGTTCACAGTAAGTCATGGTTTGGCTCAGTGTGATGTGCAAACACAGCCAAAGCCATAGTCCTCCTGCAAGATACGGATTAAACCAATGGAAAAGAGACAAAAGTGAGCAGGCCCCACACTGAAAAAATACTCTACTTTCCCCCTCTACTGCAGAATGCCCTTTGCCCAACTGCCAACCCATCTCTAAACTCATAATCACATATTTCCAAAGAAACACATAAGGCATAATCCAGAAAAAAATGTATGCTTGCCTTAACTATGTGCTTCATTCCAAATGACTTTGGTGGGATTTACAATAGTTTTACTTTTTCTGGATTGGCCCCATCATGTTTACATATCCACGATTTTCTTCTAAGTAGGTATTAATGTTCTAATATTAATTTAAGCACAGAATTATTGTTTTAGCTGTATTTCGGGCTTTTCAAGTGCTTCAAAGTTCATATTGAGTTTTGTGATTATTTCCATCTTATCACAGCTCTTCATGTTAGTTTAGGTTTTGTTTTTTGTTTTTTTTAAAAAGCCTTTTATCTTTTACAGTTTTCTTTTCATTTGGAGGGGAGGAACGTTTTAACAATGCTCTCTTAGTCATTAGGGACCTTCGTTAAGACTTCTAAGATTGAAATCTGAAGCCTCTGTACAGATTGGGAGTGATGATCAACTGCCAGCTGTAAATCATGCTTTTGACATGCACTGTCCACTTAAATTGATGTGGTATTTTGTCTGCTGCCTTCATGAATGTAATCACTGAAAAAAATCTAGAGCCATAACTAAGCTTTAGAAGGGGGGTGGGGGTGGGGAGAGATAAGTAAGCACCAGCTCGAAAGCAGGGCCACCAGGACAAAATCTCATTACTGTTGTCATTGTGTTACTTTCTCAGAATCTAATAATATTTTGAAAACAGATGTCATTCTTATTCAGGATGTAGCTTTGGCAGAATGTAGACAGTAAGAGTAAAGACAGTTTTAAGATATGAAGAGGAAAGTTAACAGAAATGGCCAAAGGCATATGTATTCATTTTGTATGAATTGTGTGATGCATGATACTGGCAGATCGGTTTCATCTCTGTACCCGTGTTTTCCCACTTCCCTACATGACTGGGTAATACAGGACTCGGCCCTACCATTAGGCAAAGTGAGACAGCCACCTCAGGCAGCAGATGGTTGGGGGAGGAGTGGTCAGGCAGATGTAATGACATGTTGCAGCTGTGTGCGCCACTGCACCTTCCAACCTGTTTTTCTACCCTACAGTGTAGTGGTGTCCTGTTCCCCGGGTTGAAGGAAGATTCAGCAACCATTCTGGTCAGTTCTGGTACATCTCATCCTTTGCCTCAGGCAGCAACATGTCTTGGGCCAACCCTGGGGGGAAAATGTCTAAAGTGTAAAAGAGAATGTAAAGTGAGAGTTAAGGACATAATCTGAGTTGGCAGAGGAAGAGTTAGAAAACGCTGGGAGGGGGATAGTGCACCACTGCCGCACATTACATTTGAAACACAAAATGGAGAAGAGAAAACAATCCAGCCGGATGCAAGGCTGTGGCTTAGATGCAGATGTTTAGTTGCTAATATTAGCTCTTCAACAGTACAGATGCTATACATGGAATAAGTAAAACCAAATTTGCTTGAGCTGTGCTTCCCACTTTCACATAGTCCTTATCATTCAGTTCATAAAAATCCTGAACAATCAGAACGGTTTATATCTCGGTGCCACGTGCCAGTTCATAACTCGCATGCACTATGTTGGAGGCGCACACCTTCACACAAGTGTGAAGCAAGGATGCACAAATGGCTGCCATGTCTTTCCACTTTTGCTGTGTAATATACAAAAAGCCTATGAGTCTTGAATCTTTCTTGTAGGGTGAGTTGCAGATTATGTAGATGTGCATCCGACTGCAAGGAAGATGTGTGATGTGCTATTTTTCACGTTAAACCAGAAGTCAGAAAATAGGGACCACATGTCAGCTGTGCTTCAGCTCCTCTAGAATGCAGCATGCAAGAATACTTTTAGGGGGGAAAGCAATTCTGTAAATAGAGCCTTAAAAGGTTTGCCTTTCTTTATATTGCAACACTGTTTCAGACACATGTTCAATTTTTCATGAACAGCTTGTCAATCCTCCTTTGAAGTGCTGCTGCCTAATCGGTCATCCTTCTGTCTTGTGCTATATATAGCTAAAACACCCCGTTTTCACCATGTGTAATTATAGGTATATTTTCTGTTGGGGAAATATTGCTGTGCTTAGTCCCAGGAAGAAGTACCAGCAAATCTTAGTCTGTTATATTCACCTGGTTTCCTCTCCAAACTCAAAGTGAAGGCGGATTACAAAGAATCTCAATATTCTCCTCTTACTTGGTGCAGAACCACATAAGAACACAGGAACCACTTTTCTAATGGCCTGCTTATTCTGAAGCCAATTGGTATGAAATCTGTGTTGCAACATTATAAGGCATTTTTTGTTTTAATTATCACTTGGAAATCCCCCTGCATTAAGTGAGTGCACATTACCACTCTTCAGTAGTTATGCTTTCCAGCTACTGCGGTAGAAGACACTTGTCCCTTTCTGCCTACTGTAGCTGTAGTAGCTACATGTGTTGTGGGGTGGAGTCACCCTCCTGACACTGCTATTTAGCGCCACTGTCAAGGCCACACCCAGTAAGATTGGGTGCATGGTGGCACCAATGGAATGGCAGCAGTGGAGCACGTTGGTGGACCCAACCACACTGCTGCCCTGGCTGCCAAGTCATGTCCAGGCAAGCAACAGCTACATGGGGCTCCTGCCTGGATGCTGGCCCATACTGCTGTACAACTAGGCTCAGCAATCTTTCTCATAATTAGTCTAGCCCACAGCCATTTCCTTCTCCAGTGAGAAGGAAGAAGCTGGAGATCCTTTCTGCCAATGCCTTATCATAAATTCTTTGTTGTTTATATGTTTTAAATAATGCAGGGAGGGACCAGTGGCCCTTGACAGGTTGTTAGACTCCCAATTCCCACCAGTCCCTCCCAATATGGCCAATGGTCAGGGTAATGGGAGTTGTTGTCCAAAACATCAGGTTGTAGAGGGCTGATTCATTATTTACATCTTTCATTGTGTCACTTGTGTGCAAACATACCCATGTGCTCTCTCCCAAATTAGTGTATACCTAAACCCTGCACATGTCCTCTTGCTTTGTAATGTTTTTTTGAAAGAGGTCTCAGCATGAAGAAAGGAGTCACTAGAATAAGAATACACAGAATGCAACTTTTCAAAGAACTTTTCAAAGAAGCTGCTGTAAGTGAGATGTGTGTGTGTGTGTGTGTGTAGGTAGAGTGAAAGAGAATCATTTCAGTCTAGGAGCAAACAAACCACTCATATTCTTTTTCTCCTGAATTTCCTGTCTTCCCCCACTATGAAATCACAGAGCCTTGCTTCATATTAATAACGTCTGTTCCTATCAGACAGGAAACACAGCAGGAAATGCAGCTATATATTTACTAGCAGCTCTCCTTGAACATTTCTCCCTGTTCTGTGATTCTGTTTTCTTGAAGAAGAAGAAGAAGAGGAGGAGGAGTAGTAGTTTGGATTTGATATCTCACTTTATCACTACCCGAAGGAGTCTCAAAGCGGCTAACATTCTCCTTTCCCTTCCTTCCCCACAACAGACACCCTGTGAGGTAGGTGGGGCTGAGAGACGTCAGGGAAGTGTGACTAGTCCAAGGTCACTCAGCAGCTGCATGTGGAGGAGTGGAGACGCGAACCCGGTTTCCCAGATTAGGAGTCTACCGCTCTTAACCACTACACCACACTGGCTTGCACACAGTATGAATACAACTAATTTAGTTAATGGGTGACACTACCGGTATTACTAAACCTAGTACACCAGTTTAGTCTTCAGTGATACCAATCTCTGTACTTACATTAGTCAGATGTCTAAACTTTTGAGAATAAGTTCTGCAACATGTAGGAGCCACAAATATATTCACCAGGGCTGGGATCCAAGGAACCAATCGTGATAGTTTTGCATGAAGTATAAGGCATACTGAGTTTCAAAAGCATTCTGTGTTGTGCTGTGGAGGGGATCTGTCATTCAAATGGGAGGAAAGTCAAAATTCATACAAGCTGACGTGTAGATTTTTGATGTGTCTTAAGTTGCTCTTGGATCCCACAGCATTTATCAGTCTAATTTAGGCATCCCCAAACTTTGGCCCTCCAGATGTTTTGGACTACAATTCCCATCTGGTCCTGTTAGCTAGGGGTCATGGGAGTTGTAGGCCAAAACATCTGGAGGGCTGCAGTTTGGGGATGCCTGATCTAATTCATTTTTAAATGCATTAGTAGCCATCACAGCTCCCTTTGGTGCAAAATTCATTAGGTTGGTTGTAAATTGTGCAATGAAATACTTCCTTATTAAGGAAGTAGATCTCATCCACTCCTTGTTTTAGTTTTTCTCTGTATGTTTTTCAGCCCTCTTTGAAATTCTTCTGAACTGGGGTGTCCAGAATTGCTGACAATAGACTGATCTTGCATTTCCCTTTCCCTTTCCTAATAATCCCTGGCACAGCATTTGTGGTTTTTTGCTGAGCTAACTCTTTGCATTAGTATGGTTGCCCATTAATTGCATTTTAATCAAGATTTGGTGCTGAAGCAGAAGGAAACTCCCCCCTTCACCTTCACCCCATCCCAACAAGATCCAGCGTGAGACTCACTCTGGTATGGCTCCCTCTATATTAGACCAATTCTGAATGTCAATTCAGAAGCTACACCAGACTGAGAACCACAGCTCCCTCATGAATCACTTCTGGGGAGGGTTGCATGCCAGTGGTGGTGGGCAGGGGTAGGTGAAAGCGGGCAGGACAATACCTGTGTCTCTTGCCTTTGTATGTGCAAACCTTGCAAAGGTTTGATGTTTCAACACACCTCCACCCACCCACATCTCTTAATCCTCCAGCCAAGCAAAAGCACTCAAGGAGAGCACAGGGCTGCTGAGGGGTGGGACCTTAGAAAAAGAACTATGGCCAGGGGAGAGTCTTGAGGGCCAAATAGAGGTTTGGAGGGCCACATTTGCCTTGCACCTGAGGTGTCCCAGCCTGAGCTCCTGCTTCTGTGTTCTGCCAGAAATCAACACAGCTTTTCTAGCCTTTACCCGTTGTGGTACCTGCAACTCGGTGGCATCTCCAGGAGTAGGTGATTGGAGATATTCCTCTGCCTGAGACCTTGGAGAGCTATGTCAGTCACAGCAGGTAGTGCTAAGATAGGTGGACGAATGGATTGATCTGGTAGGAAGGAGCTTCCTGTGTTCCTACAGTACCTTTTTAAAAGAGAGAAATAGTCTTCTTTGTCATGAACTTATTTTTCTCCCCTGCCCAGCCTCCTATTATTTAGTCACAGCCCTGCTGTAATAAAACGTTGTATATTGTAAAGAACATGTGATGTATAGGTATGTATGTTGATTTAATATTTTTTAATATATGTACATACATGCATTCAAGTTTCTGTGCTTATGTTTGACTTTGACAAGCAAAATAATTTTATAGACTAACACCCGCCTTGGCAGTGTATATATCAGGGGCATGAACTGGCCAAAGACAAGCTCTTGTAAGTCCCATTGATTTCAGTTAGCCACATGTTTGAATCAATGAAACTTACAAGCGCTTTTACTTTGGCTGGTTGGTTCTTGGTATTGTTTGATGCATATTACCATTTATTTTTTGCAGTCTTGGAATGCAAATTTGCCCTTGAAACTCTGGTGGTGCAAAGACGTTAGTGGCATTGTGCCATTATTGTTTTAGCTGCAAAAAAGAAAGCTCCTCATAGATAAGCAGTATCTTTCGACATGAACACATCATTCTCCATACATTTTGGTAAACAATGAAGAAACAGGCTATTAAAAAGTATCAGTTGTGTTCCAACCAAGTAAGAAAAACCTATGACTCTAGAATGTTATACCCCCCCCCCTTATTTGATGCAACATGTACATTCTAATTAATGTTTTGTATAGCTCAGAAAGTAGCTTCTGTGTAGTATATGGGAAAATATCTGTCTCTTAGGTCCTTTAAGTTGTTTCTTCCCAGGTAGCTGACGCTGTTCTGGTAATGTTCTTACAGCTAGAAATTGCTTGTTAGTGCTTTTCTCAGTGGTCTTTGACCAGACAGGAACAGAGCCATTGCCAAGTTGCCTTTCAGTTAACTGTTACCTTTCCTAACAACCCCGTCCAGTATATCAGTGTTGCATGTTGGCAGTCCTACTGTTGCTTATTGGAAACACACCCAGGCAGAACAGGGGTTAAAGCGAGTTTATTATTTCAAACTCTGACATTCATTGCACATGTCCTTTCCCTTATGCAAGTCACTTTAGGCTGCCTGTGTACCAAGGACAGAGTGGGTGTGCTTAACTGCTGAAGTAAGGGAGTCAGCAGCAGTTTTTCCTTCTTTCTCCCACATGAATAAACAAGGCCCTATGGACTAAAGTTCAAATGAAGAATCTACCCCTTTGGCATAATGCATGTAGGGGGTGATTCAGATTGGTGGGTGAGGGGAGTTTCTGCATTCTCTATGCAATATGAAAGGTAGAACATGAATTTCCAAGGACTTAGCACTTTGAACCAAGGATGTGTGATTGGTTACTCTCCAGAGCTGAGTTTTGTTGCATCTTGCTGTGTCCTGAACAACTTCAGGGCTGATGTCGTAGCAAATAGTTCAAAAAACTGATTCTTTGAAACTAGAGGCTTTTATTGAAAGGTGCTTTCTGTGATACTGGCACCCAGAGCAGGCCTTCCCAAATTATGGACTGGAAGCTTTCCGTCCAGACCAGTAAGTTCTGATACCCATGTTCCTCAGTTGCCTGGCAGGCCTCCTGTTTATTCTTTTGCAACATGGTCATTAGCAGAAAGCATAGTTCTTAGTGCTGCTGTTCAAGCAGCTGACAGCTATGTGAATTGGCTCAGAGACAGAAAAGTCACCTGCTAACTGGAAAGCTGCTAACGTGGCACAAGAAGTTTAGAGGAAGCTCCCTGGCTCATTAATGCAGTGGGTATAGAATATGATTATCAAATGCAAACATGCTGCTTTCACACAATAGGAAGGTTTTAACCGCAGCAACGGATATTTCACAACAGGTTCAGACCTCCAATTTCAGTGCTATGAAACATTTTTAAAATGCTTTTAAAAGTTTGCAGTCCATTCCCCCCCCCCAAGCCCGCAGCAGTTAACATTATGGCACAAATGTTCTGGTTTGTTTTTGTCCCACTTTTGTTGCCCTGTAGTCCCTCTGGACAGCAGTCATGTGGTAGTGTTGGGAAAGCATTCAACTGCAGAACAAATGCACAACAAATCCACTATTACTGTGTCAAGGACAAGTTGCACAATACGCTTGCAATAAAGAACCAATATGAGGGGTGCTTTGTTTTAAATTTGATACCAATGCACAAGTAAAACCTACATTGGCTTGAATGCATACTTCTCTCCTCCCCCCCCCCTTTCCAAATTTTCTCCCATATTAACACATCATATATTAAAGAAACAGCACTAGCAGGCTTTGTCTCACCCAGAAGTAGTGCCAAATAAAATGGACTTGTAGGCATCTAGGTCATATATCAGGTCTAGCCAAAGGTCTACCCAAGGAATCAATAAATGTTTAAAGTTTAGCTTTAAGGTGATGTCTGACACTTCTGGGTCCTGTGCGTGTATGGCTTTAGCATTGGACCACAAGCTAGAACTGAGCTGTGCCTGCAACTGGTGTTATCCCACTAGGGGAATGGGTTCCTGAATGATGCCTCAAGTTTTAGTAGTGCCATAACAGGATCAGATCCTCATTGATTCATATTCTGCCAAGATTCCATGGCTGTAAGTGCCAATGCTCATGTCGGCACTGCGTTTACATGACTTGCAAGTACCCGTTCTAGCCATGATGGTATTAACGCCGTGTTTTCATTACCTCTTTCCTTGTCGGAAGATGTCAGTTGCTCTGTGGTGAACAGATATGCCTCTCACATTTTCCACGGAGCCTGTATTATTTCCTTGGACAAAAGGCCAGTGATTTCGCTGCAAGTGCAGGAACTAACTAGGCATGAAAGCAAAACAGTGCCACTGGCTGTTGTGTGCATAAAGATTTGCACTCCCCAAAAGGAAAAGCCATGCTAATATGTACATATTCCTATATATAACTTTACTAGCAGCTCAAGTCTTTCTACATCAGCAAATGCTTGGAATTAGGGGAGGCAGTAGGTTGATTATTTAATTTGTGCACCCTACATCATGGTAAGCTATTTCAAAGCCATGATTATAGATAAACACTGGAGTGTTAAATGGGTGCTTTGAAATACTTTTCTAGGGTTAATTACAAGGCTACTTTCCTGTACAGTACTGATAACTCTAAATCGTCTACAGGGATAGGTGGAGGCAAGTCTCTGAATGTCAGAACAGCACCACGCACACAGCAAAGGTTGTATACATGGTTCTCTCTCTCCCTGTTTTATCCTCACAACAACTCTGTGAAGTAGGCTACTCTGAGGAGGCTGACTGACCCAAGGTCACCCAGGGAGCTTCATGGAAGAGTGAGGATTTGAACCCTTGTCTCCCAGGTCCTAATCCAACTGCTGCAGCACACTGCAGCACTCCACTAATTTGTGTGTGTGCTGTACGTCTAATAAGCACTGGTCAAAGTACTGTGGAATTGGAGCTTGGCAATAGTTCCTTCCACCTTAGACTTCTGCTTTGCAAGATCGCCTCCCTGTATTTCTGGTTTTATGACTTGTGTATATATATGTGTGTGTGTGCTTACATGTCTGTACATTAACCAAACCTCACTTTCAGATTTCTGGATTTTTCATTCCAAATGCAGCTGGTACAATTGTGAACTCATCTTTCTGGTATGCTCCTCTGTGTCAGATTGCCTACTGCCAAAAAAATGTTAAGCCAAGTGTGTTTTTATAAAGCCCCCTGGGAAAAGCTGTTTGTATACTTGTGAAAGGGCATGTTCTGTGTAGGATGATGATGTACAGTGTAAATCTATAAAATGTGGAAGTGTGTATACATTTATTATCTGCCAGATATCTATTAGTCATGTAATAAAAGCAAAGATATTTAACGTACATCAGATCGAAAAAAGGAGCTCCATTATATTCAAATAAAGAAGCTTTCTCTGAAATGAGGTTCTACTGGGTGTGTTACTAATTAAATGTTTGCTTTTTCATTGTTGCAAATATATATATAATAAATATCATTTTGTTTGGACATTTACAAAAGTACATTTTAAATGCCTGATTGAGGACACAAAGCTTTGTTGGAACACTTTACAGGATTGCGGCCATTTTGAAATTAATTAACCTCCCATACACAAATCACTTTAATGCTCTGAGGTGATCTTCCCTGCCCCCCCCCTTCTGGAATCCTTCCCATGGAGCAGTTGATAGTAGATCACTCTGAGGGTTTTTTTGCAAGAAGCATAGAGGATGTTGGCATTCCTAAATCTCCCTCCCAGTGAAGAAAAATCAAACTTGGGTGAAGATGGAGATGAGGTGGAAGAAGATCAACCACGCGAGTTCTGTGGGTGGCCCTTTTTAGGCATCAAGCTTGGACCATCTTCCCTACTAATATTTCTAACCCCCACCCTCGGTTCTGGTCTCCAGGAGGGTCTGACCATGTGAGCTGTGAATCATGTGGTCCAAAATATACCTGGGTTCTGGCCCAGGCTGCTCAGCCATAGAAGGGTGTCGAAATGATGTTTTTTTCCATCTTGAAATTATATCCTCGACTGCATATCTCCCTGCTATTTTGAAATGCATTTAACCCATATCTCTTTCATGTATCCATCTGCAAAATGACCCACAAGAGACATAACTAGACAATGTGGGAAGTTTATGGTGTGCCTTTTATTTATGCCTTAGGGATTACATACTAAAATGTAAATTGCTTCAAGCTGCCCTTGGAATAAACAGAGCACACTTCAGATGTCACTGCTTTACATACGTATTTATTTTTCATCGCAATCACTTTCTATAATTTTTACCATGCTAAATGACCCTTGTGAAAAGCCTCTTAGCAAACATTGTTTATTTTACTTGCAGCGGCCACATCATTCATCTACAAAAGGATCCAAAAGTTACCAATTCAAATGCAGTTTTCAATTTTAATTAACTGTGTGGGCAAATAATTGCTCAAGAAACTCCAGGCTTGTGAAGTGCCAGTCTCTAATAGCTATCTATTATGTAGGGCTGCATAATCACTTTTCATTTTTTCCTGTTAATAGGATAGCCACCAATCTAGGAAAGGTATGCATTCTACTGTTGAAAAGCTATTGAAAGAATGTATATATTTAATGTTATTTATTAATTTATATTTATAAAGTTGTATTCTGCTGTGTCATTAAAAAGAACTATATAAAAGCTGTTTACAGCAGCAGAACATAAAACCTTACAATTAAAAAAAAACCATTTTAAAGTTTTAAAACAGACATAAATTAACATGCAAACAACTTCCTGGTTAGGCCTGGTGGAAAAGAAAAGTTTTCAGCGGGCATTTAAAAGTTGGCACAGAAGGCGCCTGCAGAATCTCTATTGGCAGGGTGTTCCACAGGACTGGGCCAATGACACTAAAAGCTGTTTCTGTCCTGAAACCCACCCTATTTTCCGATTGCAGGTGGTTTAACTGACTTTAATCTTGTATTTTTATACTGTTGGAATCCATACTAGGACTTGAGAGCCAACCCTCCCATTAGGTATGGTGAAGCAGCTTCCTCAGCTTCCCCCCTGCCTCTGCCACAGGCAGAGAAGCAGCACCAGCATTGACACCGAATCTCACAGAGGGCATGAGATCTTGACACCAAATCTCACCCAAATTGACACCAAATCTCACCCCAGTGCATGAGATCTCTTGCGATCTCTGATGCAGCGCAACCCAAGTCAGGATGCTTCAGCAGGGGTGGTGGAGCAGCAGTGGCAGTATGGGGTGGCACTCAAGGAAGGAAATGGAACGCACTACCCCTGCAGGACTTTTATAGTGAAGGGCAGATAAGAAATCCAATTATTCATCATCATCATCACCACCACCACCACCACTGCAGCCATGAGGAACTTCAGCCTCAGAGGTTGTTTTCAGCAGCAACCACACGACCATGGCAATCCCTTCGTTGCAAAATCAGGAGACTTAACTTTGCATGCGATGTTGTTTCTCCAAGTGCATGGATCACTGAAGTCCCAACATTCATATGGGAAAATTGTGAAATATATTTACACAGGCACTTTGACGTTCTTGCTGCACGTGCATAAATGTTTTCCCTTGCTCTTTACTTTGGAAACCAGGGAGAGAAAGGTGTATGTGTGGTTACATACTTCTTTCTGTATCTTTTTCCGTAGACAAATGGCCTCAACTAAAACAAAAATAAATTATTCTAGCCACTTCCATTTTCTGAACACCTGCAGTGCAGGATTTAGTACATAGCAGAATAGGCTCCAGTGTTATCTTATTATAGAAACTACTTTAGTGTACCTGCTTAAAAAGATAGTTGCATACGGATGGAGGTTCTGGGGCTGTTTCCTGAGATCTTGCGAAACCAGGTTTACTGATTGGACAGCTCTCTGGTTTAAATTGCTTTAAGAGCACAGGTGCTGAGGAGTTCTTGATTCCTGCATCAGTAGATCCTGATAATGTTGCTTCACCACCACCCCTGGAAATGTTTAGTCACTATTTCCCCATATCTTTCTAATCTGCATGTACAGGAAATAACTAGTTGCCTCTGGCAAAGTCCATTCTACATCCCTCTTGGTTTCTTTAATGATTTGGAAGCAATCTAGTTTGGCACTTGTGAAAGTACCGTAGGTCATTCACCCATTCACGCTAGCAGTAACTTCCAGAAAGGTATTTGGGGGTGGTCTTCTGCAGCAAAAGCAACAAACAGTCTTTTGGTTCTTCCTTTTAACGACAGTGGTAACCCCCTTGGGTGTATGCCTCAACCCGACAGAGCTTGAGAATGTGGGGCCTGGGAGGGGGCGTGGCTGTGCAAAGTTATTTGGGAGATGAGTGGGAATGCTCCCACTTTGTGGAAGCACAAGCCTGGTGATTTTTTTTAAAACTGCAGTTTCTTTCGTATAATTCCTGATTTTGAAAGAAGCCGCTCCAGAGTGCAGTCTGCAGTCTGATCACCAGGTGGAGCTGGAAAGAAGGCATACCTGATTGTTTTGTAGGAAATAACAGCCAATGCTGAAGGAAACACAATCACTTAAGAAAGTAATGTTTGTGATGACCACTAGTACACATTGCCACACATTGTCTGCCAATTGTTGCATGAAGGCAGTATGTGTGATATCAAACTTATTTCAACAAGCTACCGTGCATGGCAACACGAAAGAATTTCTGTAGATTAAATTTCCCAAACAAATTTCTACCACTAAGGATATTTTGTTTGTTTGTTTCTTATTAAATTTGTATACTGCCCTTCATCCAGAAATCATGGGCAGTTCACAACATAAGCAAAAAAAAAATGATAACCTTCCAAAACAGGTTTTTAGGTAGTGCAGATGTCTGCCAGGGGTGGGGAACAAGAACTTTCCTTCTGTGAACTTCCTTAAGTGATCTTAGCTTCCAAAGCTAGATTTTAACTTTTTTCTTAAAGGATCAATTGCTATTTAGGAGAAACTAATGCAGTACATATTACAGTTATTAAAAAGTAGAATATAACTGACATGTTGCTGCTAGCTAGCAAATTCTTCCTCCAATCTGTCTAAATTCTAGTACTTAAAAAGGGGAAGTATTAAGATAATCAAAATTCACACTTAAGGTGCTTTACTGTCTTTGTCTTGTAATGACTAAACAGCCTTGCATCCTATGCTCATTTTCTTGCAGCTTGGGTTACTTGCACCCACACATCCCCTTGATCTTTCAGTCCTGTCCTATTCTGGTGAACATACCTGTACTTTGGGAGCTCAGGGTACTATGTGGAGGAAGTGGCCAGCGCCAGTCACTACTGGCATACAGGCCCTGGAAAGCTGTTTAGAAGGTGTCCCCCAGCCTGAAAATGACAAACACACACACCTGTTCTACAACATGTAGAGGTTGGTTGTCAGAATAAAAAAAGCTAAGGGTGCGATTCAGCTAAATTGTGACATGTATGGAATGAATTCTGCTCACGCAGCAGGACTCCCTCCTCCCCTGCACCCCGAAACCCACTAAATCTGCTCTGGGGGCTAGGTCCTAGGAGGATACCCAGAAGAGTTTTGGTGGAAGATAGGGGTGCATGGGGGAGGAGGGGGAAGTCCTGTTGCATGAGTGACCCTCATTTCCCTACTAAGTGCTTAGGGTTGCCAGACTCAATAGAGGACAGGACTTCTGTGCCTTTGATTGCCCTGCTCTCTTTTGAGTCTGGAAACCTTAAAGAGAAACCAAGCAAAGGGTCTGCTGGTTTCTCTTTAAGGTTTCCAGACTCAAAAGAGAGCAGGGCAATTAAAGGCACAGAAGTCCTGTCCTCTATTGAGTCTGGCAACCCTATAAGTGCTACACTGCATTCCACCCATAGAATTCAAAAGTATGTATTTCAAAAGATTGACAAACCAGTGAGCCCAGTTTCAGTATTTTCCCAAGATGCAGAGGTGAAGGATTGGGGTTGAAAGATCAAGGAAAAGCATAAAGTACAGACAAGTTCAAGTTATGTATGTTCAAGCGAGTAGCACCATATGATATAGTGTAGAACATGTTTACTACTTACATTGAAATAATGTAAGTAGTAAACATGTTCTACATTATATCATATGTGAGATACACACACACACACACACACACACACACACACACACACACACACACGACTGACTAAGCATTATAACCATGTCCAGTTCATTTTTCTTTGCTAAATTATATACTGGACAAACAAATCACCTATACTTTATAATGAGCAGAATTTTCAGACTGCATAATGTTATAAGGTTAGAAAAGCCATACACCTTAACTATAGAGCTACTGTAATGTGGCTCTGTAATATTATTTCTTTGATCTGTTTCTCAGGACAGTTGCATGCAATGATATGGTCTTCTGCTGCCCAGAAGGAATCATGTGGTGCAATCCTGCAGCATGCATAGGACTGCAGCCTTTATTGATATGCTGATGGGCACAGAAGATGTCAGGGAATCTTTTGTTGGTTTCCGAGAAGATGGGACAATTTAATCAAAGAGGAATTATACAAATGGATGTATTGGCTAGAGATAGGCCTAATGTAATATGAGCAAGCAACTGAGTGAAGGCCATTATGGGCATACGAACCTGGGGAGGAGGGGGGGAGTTATATGAAATATATGTAATTTTATCCCTACTCTCTTTTCATAAATTTATTTCCTTAAAAAAAAAGTTATGTGATGTTGGGTCGCACTAGGATTCGTTTGTCCATAGGTAGCATGGAAGACAAGGCACAATATACAGCAGCTTTTGAATCATACCACAATGCCTGGAAACCTGTCAATATTATATTGGTTTATAATTTTCTGAACAAGTCTAAGTGGGCTTGTATTTCACACACACTCCTCCAGTGTGGCTGTGAAAAGATCAAAAGCTATCCATGATTTGTCCAGGTTTGGATGTAACACTAAACCACAACTAACAAAAATAATAAAATCAAAGCTTATTTCGATAAACCATAGCTTAGAATCAGCACAGTTTAGGGTTCAGACATAAGGGAATCCTAATCAATATATTGTGTTGGCTATTGCAATGTAAATCAAGTAGATCTTTGTATCAGATATCTGCGTATAATACAAGCCGATTTCTATACCTCTGCAATAGCTACAGAGTATTGTGGATTATTTCTGAGCAAAATGTTAAGGTGAGTCATAGGAGGGGAAATGTGCCACTTTTTAATGCTCTTGTCCACTTCATTGTACTTTTCTCAGCTGTTCTATTGAAGGTGCATAAAGGAAATAAATGGCAACGCTGAAGAGCGAACCATCAAAAATCTGCACATTGATCTCCCCAACTGAAAGAAGCTACTAAAAAATCATTTATAAAACTGCTGGCTGTGATTTTAAATGAGGGTTTAGGCTTATTCTTGAGGGCTCAGGGAATAAAATGAAATTATAATTTTGACTGTCAGGAATCACCTCCAAAGCCAACCTTAGGAAAGGAAGGAAGGAAGAATCTGACCAATAATCTCTGCAGGACTTTGATTCTGATGTTAAGGATCAGCACTCAGGAGGGGCAACTAAACAGAATTAGAACAGATGGTGGAAGGGAGGGAGGAAATCATTTTTTTAAAAAAAAATCTGACTAATGATCTCTGCAGGACTTTGTTTATGGCCTATCAGGTTAGTGATTCAGAGCTCATAAGAGGCAAACAACAACCAAACAGAATCATGATTGGGACAAGAGCCTTAGAGCAGATGATATGCAATCAGACAAAATCAAAACCAGACCCAAACCAGGCACCAAGTTGGTAGAACTATAATCAGGAACTTAAGCACAGCACCAAGGCAGAGTAAGGATGGGCTAGGCTGCAGAGATTCAGATGTTAACTTTTGTGCCCAGGGCCAGTCCTTGACATTTTGCTGCCTGGTGTGAATAAGAAGATAGTGCCCGCCACTCATTCCACATGCAGAAGCTGACCAGGCTGGCGACTGAATCTTCACCTCTGGTGATGGAACCGTGTCTTCCACCATTCCTGAGGGCAGCTGGTGATCTTAGAGAGCACAGGGTAGATCATTTGGGACATGCAGCTCTGCCTTCCAACACATTGCACACCTTTGTGCAGAATGTGCATGAGTTGATTTATACATATAAATGCAAGCTTTAAAATAGGTAGTAGTCAACTAAGTTATACTCTGAGAAAACCCCATTGAAAAGAATGGTGATGACTAAGGCCCATTAAAAAGCTAATATTAGGGAAATTGTAATTAAATTAAATATTAACTGGTGCAGAGTACTCCTCCACTGGATGAAGTAACTATGATGCTGACCAGAGAAGACATAACATAATTGCTTTTGCTTCCTGTGAGTAATACTTAGCTCTAATAAGGCTAGTAAGTCACTTTTTGAAGGATTGCTGGGTCAAAGCTACTACCACTGAAAATTTTACATCGCCTTGCTTTTTATTGTTGTTTTATTATAGGTATGCAATGTGATCGTAAGCACATGTGCTCAGGAGTACATTCTAGTCACTGCAGTGGTTTTTAATATCTAGTGTGTGTGTGCATGGGAGTGCACTCTTAGTAATGGCAAAGTTTTTCTGTTAGAAAACACTCAATAATTAGCCTACACAAATATTTGCATAGCCAAAACAAGCCAGTCCCACCCTTCTGACTCTCAGATTTAATTATCTGTTTGCTGAAAACAAGCTGAAAGTTCTCTTCTGATTTCCGAAGGCCTTCATTAAGCTAATCCCCATTTCACAGCGACACAGTAAGAAAAGAGCCACACCCAAAAAGTAACTGCCTGGCCCTTTTGCAAATATATGTCCTTTCAGTTATTGAATCAGTTTCTGTCTCCTTCCTGCAGAAATTAAAGCAAAGCATTCCAATTTGCATCAATTGGAGCACAACAATTTTAAAAAGACAAGTGGGATTTTATTTTCCTTGGGTCAAAAAGCACCTAATTTTAGCACACGATTTACCAATGAAATAAGCGTATTGTAAGAGCAAAAGTAACATTAACACGGTTGTTTTCAACAAGACCAGCCTTTCTAATCAGCTACATGCATTTGCGTCATCGCTGCTTAAGCTACTCAAGAATTTTAAACAGCAATAGGCATCTACATCTCTTTGTGTTTCAGGGAAGAAACATAAGGTGGGGAGTGCTTGGATTTTAGAGTTATGTCTTATGTCTAAGTGTGGTGTGGTTTGGCTTGTTTATATGTATATTCAGTTCCTCTTTCTGTGTTTCATAATGTTTCTGAAAATGAAAGGAAGCGTGATAATTCTAATTTTGAAACATCCCTTCAGTAATAGCACCCACAAACGGTTTGTAGGGTTTTCACTCCTTACAGATGGCAGGAGGGGCAGCCACTGCTCACATCTAGACTTTTACATAAATGAAAATACATTTGAGTTTGGAATCTCTTGTACATGCCTGAGATTTGCAGTAGGAAGACAGCCTTCTGCAAGTAAAACAATACCCAAAGCACAAGCTAATTGTAATGTCTGTCTGTATTCAAACTCTCTCAATTCTATAAAATCCACAGGCTATTGTTTCAGGTTTGCCAATTTGATATTGACTCAAGATCGGAATGACAGACTTGAGCCGCATTTAAGGCACTATCATGCCACTTTAAACAGTTATGTATATTTCCCCAAAGAATTGTGGGAGCTGTAGTTTGTTAAAGGTGCTGATAGTGGTTTGGTGACCCCTATTCCCCTAAGAACTACAATTCCTACAGTTCACCATGAAGAGGGATTTATTATTAAGCCATTCTGAGAACTGTAGCTCTGTGAGGGGACTCCTAACAACTTTGGGCAGCCACGACTCTTTAAAGTGGTATCATAACGCTTTAAGTATATGGCATGAATGTTCATGGACTGATGTGAACTTCTACTTAGGGGTATTTGTGAAAACTCAGCCAAAGGGGAATAGATAAAAAAACCCAGTAATGTCAGATCATAGCAAACACATTCAACAGTCCTCCTCCTTTGCTGATTTCCACCATGGGCTGAAATGGTCCATTGCTGAGCTCATCAAAGATGGCCATCCACAGTACAGGTGGAGAAGCCAAATACCAATTCCTGATTGCCGAAGGTATGTGTGAATTGGCTTTAGCAGGAATCATATTGTGCTCTGTGCTCTTGTAGCAAAGGGTCTAATTTGATCTTTTGCTGAAGTCTGTCAGCTGCAGGGTGGCAACAAATGTATAGCAATATATTATTCCCCAAAATGTGTGCTTCATTCATAGGACAGTGTTTCTGTGCTGAAAGATTTGGGAAGGATATACCGTACCAAGGGTGGAGTGCTGGCAGAACAGGAGGGACATCTCCTGCACAACATTGTGCAATCTGTTTTGTTTTGTAAACCACAAGATTTGTCTTGTTTTTTTCAGATTTATCTTTGCTGTCCTTCTATTCCTGGACTGATGATTCAGCTCTTCCCAACTGAGCTCTTCTTAAGCATTATTTTGCAGAAGTCATTAAACGACTTGCATTTAGGGAATGGCCTTTGTCCATTACACACACACAGAGAGAGACAAAATATTCCATATGTTGGTTCTTCTTTTTTCACTTTTCAGATTTGCTCAGTTCAATTTCTGAGTCAGCACAGCACATATGTGATTGAAACTCCTCAGATTAAGACTGTAGCTTGATAAAGTGGAAAGGGAGGCAATGGTGTAATGGTAAAATTATGTGTGCAGGAGCTCATTACAACACACACACACCTTTGCTAAGATCAGCATGACTGCAACACTCTGCATAGTCACCTGAGAATAGGTCCCAGTTTCACTTAACTTCTGATTTCATAGTTTCAACATAAAATGTATTGAGGTTTCACAAAAGATCTGCAGCCAGCTGAAATGCAACCTTTAGTTTATAACTGGAAGTGCAAAGGAACTTGTGGGAAAGTGTCACTCATTACACGGCCAGTGTGAAGAAGGAACTCTGTTAAAGAAAATGAAATAATTGTACAGTCTCTGCTTGATTGTCATCACATTGTCTTCTCATTCCCTTGCCAGAGCAAGGAGAGTTCATTAATTCACCTGGTGCTTGGAACAGAGGACATCACTTCTGCTACGAAGAGTCTCAAAGCTGCATTTCTCCACATTCATCCCTTACATCACTGAACACAGGCCAGTGTATACTGGGGCTGCTGCTGTGATGGAAACACAACAACCTATGTGTGCTATATAAAAGGTAAAGGGACCCCTGACCATTAGGTCCAGTCGTGGGGTTGCGGCACTCATCTCGCGTTATTGGCTGAGGGAGCCGGCGTACAGCTTCCAGGTCATGTGGCCAACATGACAAAGCCGCTTCTGGTGAACCAGAGCAGCACACGGAAACGCTGTTTACCTTCCTGCTGTAGCGGTGCCTATTTATCTACTTGCACTTTGATGTGCTTTTGAACTGCTAGGTTGGCAGGAGCTGGGACCGAGCAATGGGAGCTCACCCCGTCGCAAGGATTCGAACCGCCGACCTTCTGATTGGCAAGCCCTAGGCTCAGTGGTTTAACCCACAGTGCCACCCGCACCCCAATGTGTGCTGTATACACACCATATATTGAAAGCACACTCTCCCCTGCAAAAAAAGAAAGAAAGAATCTTGTGGACTGTGGTTTGTTAAGGATACTGGGAATTGTAGCTCTGTGAGGGGTAAATTACATTTCTCAGGATTTTGGGGGGAAGGGTGCTTTAAATTTATGGTGCATACACAGCTGTAGTGTAGTCTTTGCTTGGGACATACCTAACAGTTTTGTTCCCTGCCTGGGATCAACTTTAGGTGTTCACTTATCATGCTGGAAGTAGTTTTCATTTGCCTGTCCCTGCTAGGCAGGAAGGTGCTGTAACTGTATTTTACCACACATTGAAATGCAGCAGGCTAGCAATGAGATCATGAGGACGCTCTAGTCCAGGCATCCCCAAACTTTCACCCTCCAGATGTTTTGGACTACAATTCCCATCTTCCCCGACCACTGGTCCTGTTAGCTAGGGATCATGGGAGTTGTAGGCCAAAACATCTGGAGGGCCACAGTTTGGGGATGCCTGGTCTAGTCTATACATAGCGAATGAGCAATTCTAGATGAAAATGCTAGTGTGGAATGAGTATTTCCTGTTCTGCATCCAAGATACATTGTCAGGAGCCCAGAGCCCCATCAACAAAGTTTATTTATATACTGATGAATCTATCATTTGTGCTCCTATGGCGGGTGGGCGCTAGCTTGAACTCCCCCTGGTAATTAAAAGGTGTGTTGATTATTTTAAGACCATCTTTTTTTTGCTTCTTTTATGTTTTCTTTAACTAGGCTCTAATTCAGTAGTTACTTAAGCTGTAGTTCTCTGAAGTGAACAGTAGCTTGTTTATTTTCATTTTCAACTCTAACAGAGTGAAGCTTTTTTGTGGTTGTTTGTTTAGAAGGGTCAAAGCCTGGAGATAAATATGAAAGCCTTTCTTTTCCCTATTACTTTTTGAAACATTGACTCAGTGAGTCATGGAACCCAACAGCAAGCAAGACATAGATAATAGGGAGACACTTTTATATTCTTTGTAGCTCTCCAGGTTCATGCTCACAGGTTATGTTGAAAAGGTGGATCTTTTAGAAGCTGTTAATATGACCATTCTAAACAGTGAATGACTGCATGCACTGAGCAGCTGCTTCAGACACAGCACTGTGCGAATTCATATTTTCTAAAAGGTTGAACCACGTGGTATTGTACCCAGGCCAGGGCTTTACTCCTACAAAGAGATTCATGGGGGTTATATGGAAATCATACTTCCTGATTTCTTGAATGGTCCACAATCTGACACAGCGTTAATATGTAATAATCTTATCTGGTTATCTGGTTTCCTACTGAGCCAGTCTTAGTTACAATAAAATCTTATGTCATGCCTATTCATGAAGAAATCTTCCTTTAAATGTGTGCTTTTGCAGCTGAGCCGAGTAGTAGTATGGGCGGCTCCCAACAGAATATTAAAAACACGATAAAAAATTAAAAACTTCTCTAAACAACGCTAATTTGGCAGGTAAATACCCTATGTAAGGTTGCAAGCCTAAGCATGTCTACTCAGAAGTAATTACAGGTAGCTTACTCCCAGGTAAGTGGGTTTAAGATCACAGATTTAGCAAAACTGCAATCCAACTATTCTTTGTAACGGGGCTTGAGCAGGGTTCATTTTCTGCCCTTCCGTTGTGTCATGTGGGGTGAATTTAGTTACATCTACGTTTGGGGAGATGTATTACATTGAATTCCATGGGTGGGCATTGGATGCAGTATATCTTTATCCTTCTCTCTGCTGCCAACACACCCCATTCCCCTTGCCTAACTGGTTTAAGATAACTTTCAGCTTATCTTAAACCAGCAGGACTTCCCCTCAGCCACCATCGTTTAGTTACTCTGGTTTAACACCAGCTGGGGTGGGTTGAGAAACCACAACCTCCCACGGTTAAGATTTGCACTGTTAGTCTCTGATGCGCGAGGATTTACCCAAGTCCTTGAGTAAGGGAAGAAACGCTTTCCATGCATGTTCAAGAACACTTTCATTTCACTACCTAGGGGAGCCAGAGTAGTGTTAATGGTTTCAGAGTAGGGACTGTGACCTGGGAGATCAGGCTTTGATCTCCTCCCCACGAAGCTCACTTGGTGTCCCTCAACCTAACCTTGGGTTGTTGTTGCGAGGATAAAATGGGGGAGGGAGAACCATGTGCTGTTGAACCTGGGACGACTTGGAGGAGAAAGGTGGCAATGCATATAAATGTCATCAGTAAAGAATAATAAAATATGTTCCAAATCTGAGCACTGAAAGGAGCGAAACTCCAGCCTGTAACGGTGAAGCCTAAGCGCAGCGAACAAGGTGCTCCTCACAACGCAGGCAAGACTTTCTATTTCTGGAAGGAGGTGCTTATTGGTCAAGTATCTTTGGGGGGGGGGGAGAGAGCGTTTCTCTGTAACCCAGCAACTGCCTGGGACAGAAATAGGATGAAAACAGGCTTGTTCTTTTGTTTCCTGACGTGCGTGCGTTTTCAGTTTTTATTTTAAACTTCTGTGGTGCAAACCGTACAAGCCTCACACAGGGGCAAGACGGGGGAGGCTGGTGAAGTGGAGAGCGGAGAGCCCCCCCCCCCGGGCTGGAGGCGTCTCGCGTGGCCTCCCCTCGGCGCTCCGCTTGCGCAGGCTGCGAGCTGAGGAGAGGAGGGGGCTCGGCCCACCCAGCTGCGTCGACTGCCGCTGGCAGGAGGCAAGAGGGGTCGCTGTGGAGCAGGCTCTGTTCCTCCCCCGTCCCCATCTCTCCCCCCCCCCAAATAACGGGGCCGGGGAGAAGAGAGGAAGCGCGCTGGGGGTGGAGAAAGGAGTTCACTTTGGCGGCTTCCCTCAAGGAAGAGCTGAGCGCGCCAAGGAACAACGAGCTAATCTCCCGCCGCCGCCGCTGCCTGGCCCGAGAGGGCGCCGAGCGCTCAAAGAGGCGAGCCAGGTAAAAGGGACGAGTCCTGGTCGCGAAGGAGCGAATCAGAGAGGGGGAGGGAAAGCAGGAGGCGAGAGCCGCCCTTCAGCCTGCGTCCAACTTCATTCACGCGCGGCGGCGGCTGCAGGAGAAGGAGACGAAAGGCGCGCCTTCCCGCCTGCTCGCCCTCTCGCCTCAGGTTTGGTGTCCGCCGACCGACTGCCAGAGACTGGGTCCCCGTCGTCGGCTTCTGAAGCTTCAGGCAGCGGCTGCGAGGACGACCGAGACTGCCTGGAGGGCTGTTGCGGAAGAGGCGAGGAGTGCGCGGCAGGAACAGGCGGCTCCCCCTACTGTGCGTGTGTGTTTGTGGAGCAGCGGCGGCTGCAGGACTGGGAAAGAGCGGATTATTCCTGGCTTCGAGAAGTTTGTTAGCCGGGAGAATGCATTATGAGGAGCCCTCTTCGCCGGCCTTGCAGAGACCGCGCTATGGCTGTAAGTACCCCGGCGCTGACTTGCCTCTCTTGCTGCCAACTCACTTTATTGATTACATTTGGGTTTGCGCCAAAATGGAGCACCTAGCCGGGACGGCGGCATTGCACACGCACGCACGTACAGGCACGTTTCTCCCTCTCCCCCCCCCCTTTCCTGTTTCGCGGGGTTCTGGGGAGAGACTCCCGAAGCGCTCAGGTGTCGAGGCCACCCTTGCCCCACAGAGGGACACGTGTGCGGGAAGGAGAGGTGTCCTTGGGGGCGCTGTTTGAGGTGGAGGCGACGGGAAACACCTGTCGCTGGCTTGTTACCTGAGCGCTTTGCAGGATGGTTTCTCTCCCTGCGCGGCTCCAGCAGGAAGGATTTCATAGGTCAAGGTGTCACAAGCAGATGGCGCGGTGTCCGTGTGGCTCCAGTAATCTCTCATCAAGCAAGCAGGCTGAGAGAGAACTTCCTTGCTTGCTTTTTGAAGACTCTTCTTAGATGGAAAGGAATCTGATGTTAAATGCTCTTTTAAGTTGTGGGGGTTTTACTGGTGGAGAAATAGTTCTGCTATAGTGTAAATGCAATGTGTTGAGGCAAGGATTCCAAACACAAGGGAATTTGCCTGGAAATAAGCTCCTTGAGATCTCTAGAACTTACTCCCAAGCAAGCATCCAGAGGTGCTTAACACTGTAATCCTATACATGTCCACTCAGAGCTAACAAACTCCATTTAGATAAATGGGATTTAGGGGTGTGAATATATGGCTGTGATCTCAGACTACAATCCCTATAGATATGCCATGCAGGGAGTAATGACCAATTGATTTCCCCAACAGAAGCTACTGTGCAACATCTCATTTTACACATGCATTTGCAAAATATGCAAAAACACCCCCCCCCCTGCTTAGCACTAAGAAAATGTGTGATTAAAAATTATGTACGAAGCGGTTCTAATCTGTGTGTGCCCGCTTCCCTAATTCCTCCTAGAAGCGAAGGAATTTCTGGATTTGTTTTATCTTTAGGAGCTGGAAGTCTGCACCATTAATCAAAAGATCTTTGCTATTACATCTGAAGGAGATGCAAAGTTAAATTAGAGTAGAATGTGCTTATATCGTGTTTTATGCCTGAAGAGTTTACGTTGGGAGGGTGCTGAGAACACAGAGTGCCTTGACATTGTCTCCCAGCTATAATTTCCACTGCACCTTGGCAGGGAGGAGTCATGACAGTTAACTGCTGCTCTGGCTGGGCAGCAAAGGTATGCCTGTTGTTGCAACTGTTTACCCCCCCCTCCCTCCCCAGCTGAATGTGCTATTAAACTTGCAATACTTCAACAGGCAACTGCAGTGTTCTCTGACTGTTCCTATTCCTTGAAATGTTCTACATTTGCCTGGCAGAGTTTGAAAGGGCTCTTAAAATTCTAAGAAGCCTGTATCAAAATTTTAGCTACAAGCCCTGCACGACCCCTGGGTGTCTCAGCCTCAAATGGTAAAGCATATAGAATGCCCATAACCTTGCCTCCAGGTGCCCCAGTGATGAAACCTCCAAGGTTTCAGAACAGCACTGTGCAGTTTCATAATAAAGACACCTTATTTTAGAGGACCTTTGCTTACCGGTGTTGTGTTGATGAGCTCACAGTTCTGAAAACTCAGCTTTCCTTAAAACTTTTGAACTGGTAGGCTATATACTTTGTTCCTTGGTTTGGGGAAGCTAGCTATCCTAATTCACAAGGCTTCTATGACCTTGATGACTGCTGACACTAACTCACTTGGGTAACATGCAGGAAAAGCACATAATGATATATTGTTCCTCTTCCTCCTGCTGCCCTGTCCCAACCTGCATTAATACCACCTGCTGCTGCTGTTGAGATCCCCAAGAGGCCATGATTTTGGCTGAAGTGCGTGCTCTTTTCTCTGGCAATAATTGCCTGCAAAGCATACCACGAGGCTCCATGGCAGAAGTTCAGAGTTCTCCTTCAGACTGAGCCAGGAAGTGGTTTGAGAAAAGATGTACCTTTCTGAGAGTGATAGCAACGTAAAGCTGCGAACAGAGGAAACAGTTGTTCTTCTTTGGCAGAACTGAGCTAAGGGAACAGTTTCCAAGAACAGTTTTTTAGCCTCTGCTAGTTTCAAGTGTATTGAATACTATGCATTGTATTACTCATGGTAGCAAAGTGACATGCAAAACCAGAAAATCCCAGTCATAGAGTAACTAATAAGTAGCTTACAAAAAAGGTGATCTTTGGAAGAAGCTAAGCTCAAAGTCCCATCTTGCCATGGCCAAGTCTTCTGGACTTGCACCTCATTTTCCTGTAACCTGATTTCCCCTTCTCTAATGGTGGTGGGAAATATGTGCTGACATACAGAGCAGAGCAAATAAACTGGTCCTGACAGTTTGTAATGCTTGGGTGTTCCCATAATTGTTTTTTTTTAAAAAAAGTTATTCATACTTACTCAAATGTTATGTTGTGTTGCATGGCTGTTAACTCTTCCAGGCACCAAAAGAATCTTATTGTGATAAATAACCTGATGAGTTTTTTATTCACAGTCAAGAAGGGTACACCTGAAAAGTTATACCACAACTCTTCTGAAGCAAGCTAGTTGTACTTTATGAATGTAAGCAATTTTGCTTTTCATTGACAAGGTACCTTGATGGTAACAGCCAGTGTGGTGCAGTGGTTAGTGTGTTGGACTAGGACCCGGGACGTATAGGTTCGAATCCCCATTCAGCTGTGAAGCTCACTAGGTGACCTTGGAGGAACAGATGAGATATAAATGTAAGAAATAAATAAGAAATAATATATTCATTCTCACAAAAAAGTAGAGGATACTCATCAGATAGGGAACTGAGGCAGGAGGCAATGTCTGGTATTAACATGGAGGCAAGCACAGTGAGCAGCAGTGGCTAAGGCCAACTCACTGACAAGTGTGTCTGCCTTATGTTGCATGCACATCTTCTTATGTGTACATGTTAAAAACAATGCAGGAAATGGCCTTCTGACCTGCCCATAGTTACTCACTGAAATGATCTGAAATTTAAGCCCAAGTCTGCTGAGCTGTTAAACCCTACACTTTGTCACTGGAACAATACCAATACAGTTATTTCTGACATTCAATTCTGTTTCTGACACATGCTTTACATTATTTGCTAATACGTTTTTGCTGTCAGTTGCCAATCAGACTTGAGTCAGTCTAGCTAACTTGTTCTATATTTGGAGATCAGTGTTTTGCAAAGAAAATAAGAAAGGCTGTAGGGCTTTTAGGTTCTCCCCCACCCACTCCCAAGTCTTCTTTAATTCATGTGATATTTTATTTTTAAAAATGCTGTTGTGGTTATAATGTAGATAAATTAAAATTCCACATGGACTTGTGCATTGTAGTTTACTATGTTTTTTAATATGAACATACTGATATTTTAAGAGTTGCTGTGGCAACTGAGAGCTTTTGTAACTCCAGAGGGGTAGCCGTGTTAGCTTGTTGTATTAAAAACAACAAGGAATCTTGTAAGTACCTTGAAGATTAAAACATTTTATTATAAACTTTTGTGGACTGGGGAAAACTTTATCAGATGCATGAAGCGTCTTCCTCAGTTGCAGGTTTTCAGGCATGTTTTATTTCCCTCTGATCTTTTTGCTTAATTTGGTGTTCATCTTTAAGTTGGCTGGGGTAGAATGTGTCCTTTTTGTGTTACTGCACTTTAGTTAATAATTGTCTGATATATTGTCTGATCTTTCATAAGAGCCTGTTTTATCACATGCTCTTTACTTTTGAAGTGCATTTTTTCTATGTGAGCGTATGCCATAAATTAGTTTCTCAAGCGTTACAATATGTTAAGTGGCCATTGTAATGTACTTGATTGCTTGAGATCAGTTGAATCCTGGAAGGAATTTTTTTATTTTGAGATCAGTTGAGTGACTGATGATTCGAGGTGCAACAGCTAGTATGGAAGCAACTGATGATTTCTCAGTGACCAATGATTTCTGGAAGACTCTTTTCAAGGGCCTCTCAAGACTCCTGTCACTGCTTGCTGAGGTTGGGCTGAGATTAGTGTTCTGAAGAGGAAGTGTGTGTGGCAGAGAGAACAGTTCCGCAGATGAACTGTAGCCAGCAAGTTAAGTCAGGGAGGAAGACGTCCCTGTGTTTTGTATGTCTGTTGTGACTAGCTAGAAAAATGAACTGGAAAAGGTTGCTTTTTCAGGCTAATGTTGTTTCTGCTGTCTGGTTTTCCATGCTTAACATGTTTGCAAATTCACTGATTATGGTAAGGAGAGAACACTTGTTATAGCAAGTGAATGTGCAAATATTGTAAGCATGGGGAACTCGACAACACTGCATTGATGCTAGTGTGCAACAGTGCTAGCAAATTCATTAGCTAATGCTATGGTAAGTGCCCTCATCCCGGCCTCACCTCTTGCCTCCAGTGGTTGGTGAGGCCCAGACTCATCCTTCTTCCTGATCTTGCAAGAAGCTGTCCTAATGTCAGTGGTAGTGGGCTGTGGAAGGTATAGTTAGAGTGTAATAGCTGGTCACCATCGGGGGCAGGGAGTCCTAGACGTTTGGTCCCTGTCCACTGCCCAAGTCCTCCCACTCCTACAGAACCTCTGGTAGCTTATCCATTGAGCCTTCTGGTTTGTTGGGGTTGCTAGTGAATGCCAGGTCAATTCATGAAACCATGCTTATCTATGACTTGATTTTGGGTGAAAGGACAGACCTGGTGTGTACTACCAGTACTACCTAACTCAGCTTTGTGCATCTGGGTACTTGATACAGCTCCAGACCAGACTGTGTGTGTGTGTGTTGTTGCTGTTAATAGAAGCACCATCTCCTTTATCAGAAAACCTATTGATCATGGGATGACCTTAGAGGGTCTGCTCCTGGTGTTGGGCCAGAAAAATGGCCAGTGGATGCTGCTGGCCTATTGAAAACCCAGTGACATCCTGAGTAAGCGAGCTGAGGTAGACTTAGGTGTGGTGTTGCGGGACTTAGTCCTAGGTGACTTCATATCCACATGGAGGTTCAAGACTTCATGACAGCTATGGGGCTGCCTCAAAATAGTCACTGATGCAACATATTGGGCAGGGCACACCCTTGACTTGGTCTTTAATGTGAGTGATATGAGGGATGGACCAAAGATGGCCGTGAAATGCACTCCTTGTAATGGTTGAACCCCCTGTTCAGATGGCCCACCTTTGGAGACTGATGGAACCTGAAGGGTTCTTGAATGATCTGGGGGATCTTTCAGAGGAGAAAGACAACAATCCTTATGCAATAGGAAGATGAAATGGGCAGCTCCTGGGCAGCCTCCTCAGTGTTGTAGAGACTGAGCAATTCCTTGATATTCTGGGGAGTTCTGAGGTATGAAGCAAGCCAGACGAAGGCTAGCGCACAAGTGGTGCAAATCTCACTCCAAAGCTGACTGAACTTTGGCTAATGCACATAATTGTGCCAACCATGTGGCAGCGTGGACTGCAAAGAAAACTCACTTCGCAGCTTGCATTGCATCCTTTGGTAGCCAGCCAGTAGAGTTAATTTGTACAGTCCAGTGGTTACTGACTCCCAGTAGCCAGTGGGGGAGGAATCACTGGAGGATTTGAGGATTCAGTGTGACCAACAGGCTACACAAGTTGCCTGACTTCATGGAGGACAATGTTGGCAATTGCTATTGGCCACAATGGCTATGTTCCACTGTCAGAGGCAGTAGGCCTCTGAAGACCAGGTGCTGAGAATCGCAGGTAGGCTGAATGCTGTTGTGCTCATGTCTTGCTTGCAGGCTTCCCACGGGCATATTGTTGTCCACTGAAAGAACAAGATGTTGGACTAGATGGGTCTGATCCAGCAGGACTCTTCTTATATACTTACTGCAGTACTTCAGAGTGACCTTGACCCTGCAGTTTCAGATGCAGTATCTAATGCCATAGTCTAAAATACTCTAGTATTTTCTTATTTCTTTTTCCTCCACAATCCATAGGTCTGCCGAATGGATACCAACATTCTTGTTTTGTTCTTCTAAAGAACTTCACACACTTTTACGTGTAGAAGTATATTAGGGAACCCCCCCCCTAATATGTAGAAAGTACAACCTTGTTTTGAGGCAGCCTAGTTTCATCTCCAAACTCATAGGTGCCTGAGATGAGTGTTAGGAGGTGAATGAAGTGAAATGAAAGATGACCGCCACAATTTCAGTAGCCATGCAACAGCATCACTTGTGACCATCTTTCTTTTAAAATAGTACTCATGCTTGACTTCGTGCTAAGAACTGGATAGGCTGAAGTTCTTGATCCACACTGCTACAACTCTTAAAGGATATACTTTTTAAAAAATGCAGAGATGTATCACTTGCTCTTAAGGAGCTACAGCCATTAACCATAACACTTTATTTCAAGCATTGTTCAGTCAAGTGAAGCACTTGATGAAAGTTCTTTTGATTTCACATTGGGATACCGTAATTTAAGCACATGCTTGGCTTTCCCTTTGAGAGCCATGGAACTTGTTTTTAACTTGTGTTTTAGTTGTGTCCACTGCTTGAAAATGTATCGCTATTTAAATACATGGTTCCCAAAGTGGATAAGCGGGCAACTTTCATATGTAGTAATGGATTTATCAGGTGAGGAGAAACCTGAATGGAATAGCTTTTCTTCTGTAAAATAAAAGAGTCAGCTGTATGTGTACTTTCTAGGTGTACCCAGTGTTTTCCAGTTATTGCGGGTTTCTTCAAACAGTTCTCAGCTAGGTACAAGTATTGATGACTGTAATTTGGCAGCCAGACATGTTTATCTTCACCTTTTTTTATTCGTAGTTAATGAGTAACTGCTAAAAGAAGATGGCCACATACTGTCTGAATTTTACTGAATAAAAATACCTTAAAAGCATTGACAACTAGTATCATACCCCTGTCCCGAATGGCTAAATTTGGTGGTCTCAAAATCACATGAAAAAGTAAAGGAAGTTGTGCTGATTCATCAGAAAAATCCAGAGTTAGTAATTAATGCCTTTGTTAGGCCAACCATAACATTACAAAATCACAAGGAAGCTCCAGAGCTCTTCAATGGCCTGGATCAGGCATAGGCAATCTCGGCCCTCCATATGTTTTGGGACTACAACTCCCATCATCCCTAGCTAACAGGACCAGTGGTCAGGGATAATGGGAGTTGTAGTCCCAAAACATCTGGAAGGCCAAGTTTGCCTATGCCTGGCCTGGATGGTACATTTCATCATCCTAATGCAAGTTCTGGAGTATTCAAAAGCTTACTTAAATATAATATAATTAAATATAATTAAATATATCTGCCAAGCAATAGAATCCTAAAACTGGAAGAAATGGACTAGGTACCTGGTGAAGATGGAAGTTTATTTTTTGAGAGCTACATGCCCTTCAGCTGTCCATGGAGGCGCAGGTTAATTCTGTATCCAGGGCAGCTGTTTATCAGCTCCATCTGGTACGCGGGCTCAGACCCTACCTGCCCGCAGACTGTCTCGCCAGAGTGGTGCATGCTCCAGTTATCTCTCTCTTGGACTACTGCAATACGCTCTATGTGGGGCTACCTTTGAAGGTGACCTGGAAACAACAACTAATCCAGAATGCGGCAGCTAGACTGGTGACTGGGAGCGGCCGTCAAGACCACATAACACTGGTCTTGAAAGACCTACACTGGCTCTCAGTACATTTCTGAGCACAATTCAAAGTGTTGGTGCTGACCTTTAAAGCCCTAAACAGCCTCGGTCCAGTATACTGAAGGAGCGTCTCCACCCCCATCGTTTTGCCTGGACACTGAGGTCCAGCGCCAAGGGCCTTCTGGCGGTTCCCTCGTTGCAAGAAGCCAAGTTACAGGGAACCAGGCAGAGGGCCTTCTCGGTAGTGGCACCCGCCCTGTGGAATGTCCTCCCACCAGATGTCAAAGAGAAAAACAACTACCCGACTTTTAGAAGACATCTGAAGGCAGCCCTGTTTACGGAAGCTTTTAATGTTTAATAGATTATTGTGTTTTAATATTCTGTTGAAAGGTGCCCAGAGTGGCTGGGGAAACCCAGCCAGATGGGCGGGGTATAAATAAAGTATTATTATCATTCCATCTTTGCTAACAGGGCCGTCTCAAGCAGGTCAGGCGCCGTGGCGCTGAGGCACGGAGATTGTTCTGGCGCCCCTGCCCTCACAGCGCGCAGCGCGGCTTCGTCGCGCAGCGACCCCCCTGCCGGCCCGGCGCCCTGGCACCCCGCGCCACCAGGACTACACCTAGACCCAGGCCTGTTTGCTAATATAAGAACTGCAAGCTTTATTCTTATGGTGGTCTCTGGCACATCTTTGAAGAACAGTGGGAGCAGTGTTTGTGAACGTCAAGTGCAATGACTGCCCTGCCATTCTTAGAACCCAGTGGTCCAATCTGCCCATAAGGTAAACCAGACAGACTTGAAGTGGTGTTCTTTCTTTTTTGGAGGGGGGGGGGGAGGAAGCACTTGCAATACAATAAAATCAATTATGAGAAATAAAAAAGGCATAAAAATACAATTTAAAAATCGTACCTCATCTAGCACAGCACATTACAATTGCTACAATAGGCAGGAAAGGCATGAAGTGGTCTTCTAAGGTCCTCGGCAGTTTTCAAGAGGTTGGTTGGTGGTAGTTCGAAACCACTGGAGTAGAACAGGCTATGAAGGGAGTATTGTTGTTGCTTCCTGATATGAACTGTGATTGCTTCATAATTAGCACTTGCACATGTGGGAACCAGAAGATAAGAACAAAGACCTGATAACGCTGCATAGTTCTGATATCCATATGTGATAATACGTCAACTCTGCTTTTAATGCTTCTGTCCTATATTGACTAGGCCCTTGCATTATTTTGTGACGTTCTTCCCTGGGTGATAACTTTTACCATGTCATTTTCATGAGGTGAGTTGTGCTTGTGAAGGAGTCGCCATAGGGCTGCCCCCTTTTTGGTTCCAAGGTACCATATGGCTATGATCCAGGTGACCAGGTCTGCCACCTTCTTCCTCACAGAGAGGAGTTGTTTAAATGTGAGCCACAAATGTGGTGCTGACCTTTAAAGACCTAAATGGCCTCAGCCCAGTATACCTGAAGGAGCATCTCCACCCCCATCGTTCAGCCCGGACACTGAGGTCCAGCGCTGAGGGCCTTCTGGCGGTTCCCTCACTGAGAGAAGTGAGGTTACAGGGAACCAGGCAGAGGATTTTCCTGGTAGTAGTGGTGCCGGCCCTGTGGAATGCCCTTCCATCAGATGTCAAGGAAATAAACAACTATCTGACTTTTAGAAGACATATGAAGGCAGCCCTCTCTAGGGAAGTTTTTAATATTTGATGAATTATTGTCTTTTAATCTTTTGTTGGAAGCCGGCCAGAGTGGCTGCGGAAACCCAGCCAGATGGGCATGGTATAAATAATTTATTATTATTATTATTATTATTATTATTATTATTATTATTATTATTATAGCTGTGGGTTGTGTGATCTGCCTTTAGCTATTCCCTCTCTTCTAACTTCCTGACCTTTCATGTGTGGTCATTGTGTCTTTCCTTCTAGATGGGGAAGAAAAAACTTAGATCAGGTTTCCATTTCTTTTAATCCACTCATCATTTTAAATTACAGAATTAGTAGCCAGTTTGCACAACCACCTCACATGGTATTCTGTAAAACATAATGAATTTACATTTTGGTTTGTTAAGCTGCCAAGTGTCTTTAAGTTTGTGGTTTATATAGTAATTGAATTGAAATTGAAACAAGAAACAGGTCAAACTTGTTAATTTGAACAGGTGTCTTTACTACATCAACATGCATTTGTTCAAATATTGGCCATTGTGGAAAATTACTGCTTAGGAGTGGCTGAAACTGTGTGATCGAGGCATTACAGTTTAATGACAAACTTAGTTGGTCCCTAAGGTGCTACTGGAAGGATTTTTTAAATATTTTGTTTCGAGTTTAGTTTTATTCAGTCTGAATACTTATCCCATGTTGATTCTTCTTTCACTTCCTGACCAGAGACATGGGGAGCGTAGAGTGGGGAACAGAAGCTGACCAATGTGCCATTTTGACAAGTGGGCAAGGTTGTCCCACATGTCAGACACCTGGCTTGGTGTCAGTAAAATGGTTTGTGTGGCAATGTCCCTCCCCCCCCCTTGAGTAAATAAGACACAAGACGCAGATGATAGATTTAAGTGGGCGAATAAAGCCACAACTTTATTGGTTACGGATGTTGAGTGGTATTGGCTTAGGCATTAGGTATTGGCTTAGGCATCTCAGCCCCCATCGTGAGAGTTGGTCGGGGCCTGCCCACAATGCCACCTCTGTCGCAGGCGCGGAAGTGGGTTTCTTTGTAGGTGTGACTTGATCCCTGCCTTCAGAGGAAGATCCTTTGCACCGCTGGCTTCATTTCAAGATGGTGATCCAAAGGGATATTTGGGGTTACAGCAAGGCATGGACTGTATGAGGCTCTCTCTCTCTCTCTCTCTCTCTCTCTCTCTCTCTCTCTCTCTCTCTCTCTCTCTCTCTCTCCCCCTCTCCCCACCCCTCTCTCTCTCTGTAGGTGGAAAGAGAGGAAAGCACTTCCATAATCAATTCTCCCCTGCCTTTTTGAGCGAAATCTAATGTTATGACTATGAGGCCCAACAGAAGTGAGTCCAATGACACAAGGGCGGGTTTTTGTGGGTAGGGGAAAATATTTTCTTAATCAATGCACAGCCATTCTTGCATTTTCTGTGCCTAGATAAAAAAAACTGCTGCTGGCATTGTAATTAGAGCTGTCAGGGTGAAAAGACAGGTGAAAAAATCAGCAGTCAAAGCTGTCCTGTGAAAGGGAAAGCTTGGCAACAGGTGACTTCTGTGGAATTTTTTTGGGCTTTCCCAGATTTTGGAGCGAGGAGTCCTTTGCAAAACCAATTTAGATTACAACCTCGCTACAAACTGACAGCTGGCATCAAGCCACCCCTTTCTCATGACTGCTTTAATCTGAGATGGTTAGTGATCCACATGTAGTGATGTTGCTGAATTTTGGGATGGGATTCAGGTTGGAAATAAGGGATGTTCTTGCTATCTTAGCTTAAAATCCCTTTGAACTTTGGTTTTAGGCTTGCCTTGCAAATAAATTTGGGGTACGTGTTCCAAGCTGCTTCTATCCACATTCCCCAAAGCTTAGCTTTCTAGCAACAGCATTCAGGAAGTGGGCATGAACCAGGGGGGGGGGCTGTTCCTTTAACCTTCATTAGGCCTGAAAGCCTTTTTGCAGGAATTGGTAGCTTGCAAAGGATTACAGAGTGTTAAAGATGTTCGTGTCTTTATACCTGGGTTCACGTTAATAGACTTTGAATTAGAAACAATAAGTGTCAGGGAAGCATGGAAATATAAGAGAGTACCAGTTTATGTTGTGAACCACCCTTTGATCTTCGGATGAAAGACAGTATACAAATGTAATTAAATAAATAAATAAATAAATAGGAGCAAACCAGTGTGGAATGTCGAAAAGGCCTATATCTGCTGCCAAGACACAGGACAGAGTATGGAAAAAACTGGTATTGGGCTGTTGTGAGAGACTTGTGTGCTGGGGATAGATGGCAAGAAATTGCTGTCAATTTCTTGGTGGAAAACTTTGGGAGTTTCCTTGGGAGTTGGTCCTTCCTAACCTATTCTGATGCCCTTTGACTGGCCTTCTTGTTACCTTGTACAGTATTGGGATAATTTCCCCAGTTACTATTTGAGAACTTTGAACCAGAATATTAAGAGTCTTGGAATTAGGTGTTGTAAGTAAAGCCAGAATGTTGCATCTGATTATTTGTTGGACCAATTTAAAAAAAGTGATTGATATGTTGTTGTTCAGTGTGGTTCATTGTTCCATGTGGTCTGGCCCCATGCCTTATAGAAAAATGCATGTAATCAGGTTTGGGGAATGACAGGTGAGTCATTCAGAAAATTTCTGGATCAGTGCTGCTAGCCTCTAAACAGCTTCAGGATTGCTGTGGGTAATTCTGAAGAGGTTTATTCTATGTGGTTCCCCACTTCAAGTGTTAATGATGAGGGATGTGAGACAGAACCATTCATAAGTGGCAGCTGCAGCGCTTGGGTCATACAGTACCTAAGTTGGCCTTCGGTCAACTGTACGAATTCATTGGGAGCCTTAGAATCTCAAAATGATTTAAGTTTCTAATTCTGATATTCCTGTTTGTGGGGGAAATGAGTTTTTATATCAATGGATACTTTGTTGGACATTATTGTAACAATTTATTTGTATAGAAAATGAAATGCAATTTAAACTGGTTTTACTTTTAATATAAGTAGTTCAAAAGTGCAGGCTTTGGAAGCCAAAGTATCCCCTCCAAACTTAAAATCAGATCAAAAGTAATCATGGAGAAAGCTGTTAGGAATTTTCAAGGTGTATTAAACGCTTATATTGAATTGGGAAGACTAAAAACCAATATTCTAGATGGGCAGCAAGTGACCTCTTGTGCTTTAAAAGGATTTGTTCCAGCTGTGTGAGTTGGAAAATCTAAAGCTTTCCCACCAATTTACCTAACTCTGAAACTCAGCAATTTGAAGTAATTCAGATGTATTGCGTCTGTAGAATGGTGCAGAGAACCATACTACTGAACTTTCCCTGGCATGTTTTAGGAATGAGGGTCTTCTCAATGATGAAAGGCTGTGACGCTGTGGTAGAGCACATCCTTTGCAGTGCAAGAGACCCCAGGTACAGTTCCTAGTTTTCCCAGATAGGGCTGGGAAAGACCTCTGTCTGAAACCCTGAAGAGCCACTGTCGGTCAGTTTAGACCAGGCACCCCCAAACTGCGGCCCTCCAGATGTTTTGGCCTACAACTCCCATGATCCCTAGCTAAGAGGACCAGTGGTCAGGGAAGATGGGAATTGTAGTCCAAAACATCTGAAGTTTGGGGATGCCTGGTTTAGACAATGCTAAGCAAGATGGACCAATAGTCTGACTCAGTTTAATGCAGCTGCTTAGGTTCCTATTTATATACCAGTATTCAGGTGGCGCTGTGGGTTAAACCACAGAGCCTAGGGCTTGCTGATCAGAAGGTCGGCGGTTTGAATCCCCATGACAGGGTGAGCTCCCGTTGCTCAGTCCCTGCTCCTGCCCTCCTAGCAGTTCAAAAGCACAAACTGCAAGTAGATAAATAGGTAAGGTAAGGTATCTGGCGGGAAGGTAAACGGCATTTCCGTGCACTGCTCTGGTTCGCCAGAAGCAGCTTTATCATGCTGGCCACATGACCCGGAAGCTGTACGCCCAGCTCCCTTGGCCAGTAAAGCGAGATGAGCACCGCAACCCCAGAGTCGTCTGTGACTGGACCTAACGGTCAGGGGTCCCTTTACCTTTACCTTTATTCCCATGATAAAGTGTAAGAAAACAATCCAAACATGACACTTCAAAAGATCTATGTGCAGTAATCCAAGCAGAAGAAACCTGGAATAGCTGTCATGACAAAGGAAGGAAAAGGTATAATTGTTTCAAACCCATAGATAAGAACAGGGGTTCGGCAACCTAAAGCCCATGGGCATGTAGTGGCCCACGAGGCTTGTCTAACCGCCCCATGGTGACCCCTGCCGCCACCCCTCCTGCTTTTACTGGTGCAACGCGGCACGGGGGCCAACTTCCGGGTTGATGGCCTGTGCACATGCACACGGACGCTCCTCTGACCCAGAATAACGTGTGTGCGCACACGCTCCGGCCCATCCTCCGACGGATGGAGTGTCGACCGGCCCATCCTCCGATTAAGGTTGCCGACCTCTGTATAAGAACATAGGCAGCTGTGTTTGCAGAGTGAATTTGGAGCTGATTTTGTTTTGCATATTTTTATATATGGTTCACAATAGTATAGATCCTGGATACAGCAATGATGTTCATTTAATGAACGCACAGGAATATAATAGCCAAACAAATATGGTACTGAGTTTCTATTCAGATGAAATCAGTTTTGCCCATGTCACAAGACTAGAATAATGTTTAAATACTTGTTAAAAAACCAAGTTGAAGTTGTTCTGGGCACAGATTGCATGTAGCTGTGTTGATAATTTAACTGGGGTGGGAATCCCAAAGTAATAGTAGCGTGATTTTATTTTTTTCCCTTGTTGATCTTCTTTCCAATACCACCCCTTATTAAGATAAACTGAAGTCCCAAACAAGAGAGCAGGTTTTCATGTTCTATCAAAACACTTCATTAGGCTGGATGCTAAGCAAAAAAACAAAAGAAAACAAAAAAGCAGGTTGGAGGGAACTGGAGAAGGAAATGTTGTTGGGCAAGATGGGAAAAAAGCCTGAATCTGCATTTTGTAATATTCTTTAAATGGAATGGGGGAGGTTGCACAACTTGATTAGGGTGTAGAGCATGCTTGGTAGGAGGCAGGGGGGAATAATTTTAAAAATCTGAGTTTGCAGTAAAGACTAGGAACAGAGAAGCATGATTGTTTCCCCATTCAAAATATAAATACCAGCAGTTTTTCAGCTCTGTTTTTATCACTAATCTGGTGTGATACTGTCTGAGGCAAAGTAAAGAAAATGCAAGAGTTCTTATTGGCAAAGATGGAACTCATTTTAATAATCACTTTATTATTTATACCCTGCCCATTTGACTGGGTTGCCCCAGCCACTCTGGGCAGCTTCCAACATTTCAGATAGTGTACTGCAAATTTAGTCAATGGAAGTCATTGTTTTGCATAGCTACCCTAATATGAGTGACCTGTAAGTATTCTATATCTGTAGGAAAAAGCAGTTGAATGTTAGTACAGGGTACTATAGGGAGAATTCGCCTTGTGTGCCCAGAGTGGCTGGGGAAACCCAGCCAGATGGGTGGGGTATAAACAAAACAACAACAACAACAACAACAACAACAACAACAACAACAACAACAACAACAACATCCCTCCCAGGATATTGACTGATCCCTGGAATACCTTTAGGGCAGGCATCTCCAAACTGCGGCCCTCCAGATGTTTTGGCCTACAACTCCCATGATCCCTAGCTAGCAGGACCAATGGTCAGGGAAGATGGGAATTGTAGTCCAAAACATCTGGAGGGCTGAAGTTTGGGGGTGCCTGCTTTAGGGACATGTGAAAGGGCGAATATGACTATTGCTGCTTTTATACTCCATTGGCGCTTTTAGACAGAAGTTAAGCAAGGCACAATTTAGAGATGAGTGTATAAACAATGGATAACCAATATTGTGCCTTCTAGATCAGGGGTCAGCAACCTAAGGCTCATGGGCCACTAGCGGCCCATGGGGGTCATTTAAGCAGCCCATGAGCTGTCCCTGAACTGAGCTGCCCACTTGGCGAGTCCCCCTGCGCTGCGTTAAACCGGCACGGCGCAGGGACTCGCTTTCGTGGCGCCGGCACCGGAAATCGCATCTAAGCAGACGCCAGAAATTGTGCACTCGCACACTTATGTATGCTCACAATCCGGCCCACAGAGGGATCTCCGCAGGAGTGAACCAGTCCAGGCGAGGTAAAGCTTGCCGACCCCTGCTCTAGATTGTGAACTACAAATCCCATCAGCCCTGGCCACCATTGTCAGGGATGTTGAATGTTGTATTCAAAAACATCTGGAGGCTACCTCTGGTACAAAGAATAAGGAAGTAACAGAGAAGTTGAAAAGGCATTCTGTGGGGGAAGAGGCCTGAGATCAGCCTTCAGTTGTTGCGTTAAGATTTTATAACCTTCGGCTTTTGAAGCTGAGAATATCCACAGAGTGAAGAAATACAAGCATTCATCAACAAAGAGAGGAAACTTTAAATGGATATGGCATAGAAAGGAAAACCTAGCTGACTGTAGTGGAGAGATGAGGAGAAAGGATCAGGGGAAAAGAGTGGCAGAATACAAAATAAAAAGTGGGGAATGATGAGAAATTGGTGTACTAAAAAGTAAAGCAGTACCCTAGTCAAGATGAAAGAATGCAAAGAAGTCAGAGTTCTCAAAGCAATGGTAGAAGGAAGTGAACAAAGTTTTGTGGTGTTAAACTTTTAATGATGAGCAAAATGTAAATAATAAACACCCAGACTACTTTAGAGACTAAATGGTTATTTATACATCCTTTATTTTTCTTAGTATATTGTAGCTCCCTGCACTGCATTGTAAATCACTTATGGAATTTCTGAGTTTCACATGCAACTTGTCAAAAAGTTCACTCACCCTCTCGGTGTGGCGGCATTGCAGGATGCCGGAGGCTCCACTAAGGCTCCGACGAGGGAACTCAGAATTGGCCTCCTGTCTGGAGCTGGATTCTACCCTGCACCCAGGATTGGGAAATGGGGCTGCAGGCTTGGCTATGGGCTTGGCCAGGGGGCAGGTTGACGGTGCAGGAAGGCTTCCCTCTGGTCTGTGCCCTGGCCATTTAAACAGCCCGCACCTTGGAGCCCTTACCTGTTTCCCCTCACCGGATTGTCAGGATTGTCATTGGAGTGTCGTTGGAGCTGTTTTTCTTCTTTGATTTGGCCCTTTGTCTCTTCATTTGCCCAGCTGAGCGAAATCACTCAAGTTGAATTCACTGGCCATTGCTTGTCAAAAACGGAAGGGTTTTAAGATATTTCACAAAGTTCAGTTATACCTATTTAGATCCAGATTTCTCTGGATCAAAGTTACAGTCTTGCAACTCTAACTGTGGCCATAATCTCTCTCTCTCTCTCTATCATCATCATCTGTCATCTTTCTTTCTTTCTTTCTTTCTTTCTTTCTTTCTTTCTTTCTTTCTTTCTTTCTTTCTTTCTTTTCTGTTGCGGTATTTTTTCTCTTTCCAAGTACAAGGCTGAGTTGTACAGAAAACATGTGTCTGTGACTTCCCTTCATGTATGCAAGACACATGCATGTGTATATGATGGCATGGAGTTGCACTTTTGCACCACTGAAATATAGAATTATAATGGCTAATGGAAATAGATAATAGAATATTCGTTGATTCATTTTTGCATTAACTGACATTCTCCAATCCATTGTTCTAAACTTTAATCTGGGTCAATACTTCTAATTCTGTAATAGATATATAACAATGGGGGATATTTTGGGTATGGGGGCGTAATACTGGGGCCTACCATAGCTTCCCTGTTGTTGCACCAGGCCTATGTTCCTCTGCTTGCCTCTTGTCTCACGTGACCAGATTGCCTTTCAAAAGTTCTTTATTCATAAGCAGGGGAAATAACTTTCTTTAAAATTGTCCCAACAATGCTATTCTGTCCTATGAATCAGGTTTAGGATAATTTTTATCATGTTACTTTTCTGCTAGTGGTGACAACAATCTTGAGCTGCAAAGTTTTGTAAACTATCCCTATAAAATTGAGATGCAATTTAACCTGTCTACTTAGCCTTGTCTCTCGACATTTCAGCATCAGCCAACTGTTTTATAAAACTACTATTTGGTTTTTAATAACTGCCTGGCCTCCGTCCAGTAGTGAATTACCTTGGAACTGCATAGGTTCTTAATTCATGTGATCACCAGCTAAATACAAATTGCCTCAAGACAAGAGGTGAAAGTTCATTGGCTTATTTTACCAGTAACTTTCTGGTTTGGCTTTTGTGTGCAGAACTACATTGAACAACAGCTACTTTAACTCTGCTAGGATAGCTCCATCAGTAGATCATGTGTCTCTTAATCTCAGGATCGTGGGTTCGTGCCCCGCGTTGGACAAAAGATTCCTGCATTGCAGGGGATTGGTCTAGACGGCCGTTGTGATCCCTTCCAACTCTACAATTCTATGATTCTAACACAGGAGAAAGCAACAGAACACAGCAAATAGGTTTCAGAGTGTGTATGTATCATCAGCTACAAACTGGAAAGTAAATAAAAAAATTCCTTCAGTAGCACCTTAAAGACCAACTAAGTTTTTATTTTATCATGTTACTTTTCTGCTAGTGGTGACAACAATCTTGAGCTAAATAAAAACTTAGTTGGTCTTTAAGGTGCTACTGAAGGATTTTTTTTATTTTGTTTCGACTCAGACCAACACGGCTACTTACCTGTAACTAAAACTGGAAAGTAGTTTTGTTCAAATAAATGTGGGAAGCCACCTACACCCACACTTCCTACTTCCTCTTAAATCTACCAAACACATTTGCAATACCTGGTGAATTTACATTTTCCCAGTGCTAACAGAGAGCATATGGCATACAGAATTGTAGAGTTGGAAGGGACCTCTAGGGTCATCTAGTCCAGCCTTCTGCAATGCAGTAATCTCAACTAAAGCATCCATGACAGATGGTCATCCAACCACCGCTTTAAAACCTTCAAGGAAGAAGAGCCTACCACCTCCCAAGAGAGTCTGTTCCACTGTCTAACAGCTCTCAGTGTCAGAAAGCTTTTCTTGATGTTTAGTTAGAATCTCCTTTCTTGTAACTTGAACCCATCGGTATGGGTCCTACCCTCCAGAGCAGGAGAAAACAAACTTATTCCCTTCTGTATGACAGCCCTTTAGATATTTAAAGATGGCTGTCGTATCTCTTCTCAGTCTCCTCTTTACCAGGCTAAATATGCCAACTCCCTCAACCGTTCCTCATAAGGCTTGGTTTCCAGATCCTTGATCATCAAAGTAAAGCAACCTGTGTCTTATTCTATTTCAGATAGCAGGTGGGGGTCCAGATGAAAATGCTTCTTTGTACGAAGAGATTCGCTAGATGTAGAAAATTAATATGGCAGTGTCATGGGTTATAGCTCTGCCCAGCCAAGTTGCCACTACTCCTTTCAACAACATGCTAGTTTTTTTATGTTCACTGAATTTCTTTGCTGTCAGAAGTGGTACAGCACAGATACAGATTTATGGCTTAGATATACCCGTTGCACTAAGATCTCTGTGCTGAAAATTGGAAATAGTGTGTAAGGCATTTGTTTATTTGTTTGCTTGCTTTATTGCCCACCCTTCACCATAAGGTCCCAGGGTGGGTCATAACAATTTAAAAGGCAACATTAAATGCAGTTTAAAACTGCTACAGTATGACAATTTGCCAGCACTATTGCAACAATATGGTTTTGGTATTGCACTTGTGGCTTACCATGAATGTGTGGGTGACTTTTAATTCACTTCTCCCCGGTGTGAGTGGAAGCAACAAACCACTGACTTAGTGTTGCATCCAGAATGAGGGGTCATGGTTTGTTTTACTCCCTGGCTTCTTGGCCATGGTTTGTTTAAACAAAGCCAATCACATACTGTACCTTGGTTTGGTATAAGTAGTCAGGCATCATAAGGAGCAAAGCATATGTGATCTATGCATGCATGGTGAGCTGCTAACTGAGGTTTACTGTGCCATGTGAAGACGGCCTCTGTGCTTGTTTGCTTGGATAAGAAACTGGAGGGTGGCACAGTGTGGCTTAATAGGATATGTGTTAGTCTGTACCACGTCTTCAGATGATGTGCTGAATGGTGCCTAGACTAACATGCATCTACCGGTAGTTAAATGCAGAGATGTGTTTGTAGGCTTATCTTTTGCTGCAGATGGTTATGTAGGGATTCTTCTAAACAAACCTATCAGCACTGTATGGTTCTTCCTCACTCCCTCCACCCAAGAATCTGATTGCATATCAACATTTATCATGTCCAACATCCATCAATAATTCATTGATGCCTTCATTCTTATGTAATATAAAGATATTTTGCATAGGTTAAATTTAGCAGAGTAGAATGTATCAAAGCTGCCTGTTTCATGAATCTGATCTTTTGCTTTCTTACTTCCTCTCTTCCATTCTTCTCTTATCCCTCCCTCGCAAGATGCCTAGATACCAGGGGTGGGCAAATTATGACTTTGCCACATTGATATTTTGAATATTTTGTTGTTGTTGTTTTTTTAAAAAACTTCCATTGCTCAAAAAGCTCAACTTTATGTTCAGTCTACATGCCTGCCGTGCACCCTGGTTGCCATAGCAATGTGGAAAAGCTCTAGTTTTCCATGTAATCTGCTTCCTCAAAGAGGCCGAGCTTTCCTCAAAGAGGCCGAGCTTTTTAAAATAGGTATTGATAATACAAAACATTTCTCCTCCAGTGAAACATACTGAAATGTTTTGTTCGTGTGTGGTGTGTGTAAATCCTTCAATTGCTGGGGGCTGGATTCAGTCAACAATTTAGGATTACTGCTGAATAGTTCTATCATTGCACTTAAAAAGGAAATTTCTTCAACTGGACGGTAGACTAATGCTATCTGTTCAAAATATCTGGCACATGAGTTATGCAGAGAATAGTTAACAAAGACTGAACGTCAACAGCAACCTTATGGCATGGTGGCAAAGTTGTAATCTTGAAGTAGTATATCTCACAGAGGCCTAGCATGTGCTGGGCTGGGGGCTTTTTTTTTTGGAGAGGGCATAACCAGGTGCCCCCATGACAGGCTCCCTTGTTGAGGCCGAAACAGTGGGGAGGGAAGCCGCACCTGGGCTGTCCCTGATGCCAGTCATCTGACTGGGTTGCTCTACCCAGTTTGGGAGGCTTCCAACAAATCAAACACATTGATTTGTATGCAGGAGAAGGTGGCATTTCAGTCCTTGGTATCTCCATTTAAAAGCTCTTGAGGCAGGAAAGACATTTGCCTACAACTTTGGAAAACTGTTACCATTTAAGAGTAGACAAGATTGGACTGGATGGACTAGTAGCCTGGCTATAAAGCAGTTTTATATGTGCAGGGAAGGGCTGTAGCTCATGGCAGAGCATGCAGAAGGTCCCAGGTTCAGTCCCCAGCATCTCCAGATAAGGCTTGGGGACTTTGTCTCAAACCCCGGAGAGCTGCTGCTAGTTAGTGTAGAGGCAGTACTGAACTAGGTGGGCCAATGGCCTGACTTTGGTACAAGGCAGCTTCCTACATTCCAGCTGGGTTAACAGTGACTTTGAGATTTATTAACATGATGGACACACTTTAGGTGAGCTCAGATGGTTTGGATATATGCCCAGTGGGGTTCTTCTGAAAGGCAAACCCAAATGCTATTTTGCAGAGACAAAGTAGTGTATAGGATAGAGTGACTTGGAGGAGCACCAAGATTGCAGTTTCCAAAAGTAATTTGGTGTAATGCAAGAGTGGCTTTAGCTAGGAATATTGAATCCTCAGACCTCTCTGAATATGCAGAGCTAGTTGCACGGTTCATTGGATCCAGATCATCATATATTTGGATCCTGGGAGGAACTGAAATATTTCGGTAAATTGTTTTGTGGATTATATTTAAGCACTGTTGTTTCTCTCTCTTTCTAATGCCTGCCGCTTGCCCTTGTTCCTGTTACTTGTAGATTTCTAGATGCAGAGTCCTTTGTCTAAACATCACAATGGAGAGTATTATATGTCTATCATCTCTAGTCTTGTTCATCTTATCTTGCCTGACTTCAGGATTTGTCCTTCCCTCCTTCTTGACTCCTTATGCTGCATACAGCTTTCATGATTATATAATTGAAAAGCTAGTTAAGAAATGAAAGTTACCTTGCCTAACCCACTAGTAATCAGTACAGAGAAAGAATATTGCATACAGTATAAGTTAGCACAAACTAATCTATTTTGAAAGTTGTTTTGGTTGTGCACCACTAACAAAGAGATAACAAATGCTCTAGCAACTAATAATTTACTACAGTGGAATAAACTCTACTTTTATTAACTTGAGTTGTTCCCTGTTGACTTAAACTATAAGCTGATTGCAGCCAAAGTGTTTTGCTTTTACCAGAGGTTGTTAATTCTGATGCCAAAATATCACAAACTGTGTGAACAGAGAACCCAAATTCTCCATGTGGAACTAATAAGATTTTAATTGCTTTTTTTGTTCTGATTTTGCATTGTTTTTGTTTATAATTTTTGCTAAGTGCTATGGGTACACATTGGCTGAAGGGCAGTTTTCTAATAAATAAATTGGCAAATAAATTGACAGCAGTTCTGTCAATTTTGCCGTTATCTGATGACTTTTTGTGTGTGCACATTTCTATTTGCACTTGATGCCAGAATTGCCAGCTTTGTTTTTTAATTGACTTTCTTAAATTTGAGGGTTTGTGTAGTTCTACCTACCTATACAGTCATACCTCTAGTTGCATTAGGTTCATGTTGCGGATTTTCGGGTTGCGAACGTGGCAAACCCGGAAGTACCGGTATATACTTCCAGGTTTTGCCGCATGCGCAAAAGTGTTCTGCATGCTTCACGCATGCGCAGAAGCATTCTGTGCGCTTCGCACATGCACAGAAGCACTGCTCTAGTTGCGGACTTTTCGGGGAGCAAACAGCATCCCAGAACAGATTGTGTCCACAACTAGAGGTACCACTGTACACACAAACTTGATGCAGTGAGCTGGTTCAGCCAATTATATATTGTTCTTATCTTGGCTTATTAAATGAAGTATTTCACACAGTTTTGAGTAAACTGCAATTTTAACCTGGAAGTCTCTAATTAACCATAATCCCTTTCTATTCAAATTTGGGGATTATTTTATACTTTGAAATATTGTTTTCATATTTTGACTTGTTAGCCACCTTGAGTTCTCAAAAAGTAGACTGGTTATAGGATTTTAAAATAAATACGTAAATAAGTATGGTTACCAGCTTCAGAAAAAGCCAGGATATTAAAACCACAATTTGAACTTGGTTTAATATCTTGGCTTTTTGTGAGCCTGGTAACCAAGTTTCCTGGTTCATACAAAACAGGAAAGTGGTTAATTGAATACTTCCTGGTTACGCTATGAAGAGCAAAGATAAGGGTTTGCATGCATGGATAAAATACTCATTGATATATTAGCTTCTTAAACCAACATTTCATTGTCCTTGTAGGAGGGGCAATGTAGTAGGAAAAATAAAAGATCATGGAAGCACCCCCCAGCTATGGGATTAAAAAGCAGCTGGGTGTTTATAGTCACAAGAAACCAGTGGAAGCAAAAGCTTTCCTTGGAGGAACTGGACATGGAAGAAGGGATTAATTTCTTTCATGAGCGCAAATAAGATAAGTCAACAGGTGCAATGTCAGCCAAACCAGTTGCTATGGCAACAGCCCAGTGCTACCTATATAAATGATTAAGGCATGTCAGTCAGTGAGTCTGTCCATGAGTCGGTGCTACGCCTTGGAATTGCTAGAGCAACAGAAATTCTTTCTACTTGTACATATCATATCTGCAAAGCCTACAAGCTGCATGTATATATCAACGTCTGGAACAGTATTACTGAAGTCTTCTCTTCTGCAGCAGTTCCTGTGAAACTGTCAGTCTGAACACATTCCTACCTTCCATAGCGCTTTTCAGTGGCTTATGCTTATCTCAGCAACAATGCTGACATATTTAGGGTTGAATGGAGGATTTCATCATATCTAAACAGTGAGCTTCATGGCATAACAGGTCTTGGTGGTGCAAAGTGCCTTCTATCTACTTTGGCAGGTGGCCCAACTGCACTCCTATCTAGACAGGGATAACCTAACTTCTGTTATCTATGCTCTGGTAAGCTCTATGTTAGATTACAGTGGTACCTTGGGTTACAAACACCTCAAGTTACAAATACTTAGGGTTACAGACTCCGCTAACCCGGAAGTAGTACCTCAGGTTAAGAACTTTACCTCAGAATGAGAACAGAAATCGCAGTGCGGCGGCAGCAGCGGGAGGCCCCATTAGCTAAAGTGGTACCTCAAGTTAAGAACGGTTTCAGGTTAAGAATGGGTCTCTGGAATGAATTAAGTTCGTAACCAGAGGTACCACTGTACTGCAACACGTTATATGTGAGAATTGTTTAGGAGCTTGGTGGACCCCTTAATAATTTTTTTTGCCTGTTGTAGCATTCGTAATGTGCAGTGCCACATGCTGCATTATTTTTGCATTAAAATGTGAATTCCAAGAATTCAGATTGTTATACAATAGAATTCTGTGTCTTTCTGGCTCCTAATCCTCTCTCTACTGCTTTCTAGTCACTTCCTCCCATCACTTCTAGTCTATCCCTGAGCAGCCACTGCTGCTGTTCACAGTTGCTCTGTGCCTATTTTTCCAGCAATAGGCCGTGGGCCACCAGAATGAAACTTGCTGACCAATTTCAGAGAAACTGGGGCAAGGTTGAGGTGGTGCACAACTTGCTGGTGGCTACTGATGGCTGCAGAAGTCAACAAGTGGGTGGTTCCTTCTTCCTCTCGTTCTCTTCAAAACCAGGAGCCCACTTTGTGAGGAGGCTTGTAGACATTGCACAGTGCTGCTGTTTTGATCACCCTATAACAAATACTGCTCCTGGGTTGGGGGGGGCAGTGTTCTTTACCTGGAGGTCATATTTTAATGTTTGAGGGTTTATTGTGTTTTAAGTAAGAGAAGGAGGAGATGGTGGTTTGGGAATATGGTCTTGCCAGTTAATGATTATGATTTTGTTTTAATTGTAAGCTGATCTGATTGTGATTTCATTTTATAACATTTGAAAGGTGTTTTACCCTAGAATATGCCTCTGGAATTTGGGGTTGGGAACTGCTAACACCGAAAGTGGGACCCAGGCCCCCTATGACATGCTGCCTTAACCTTGGCTAGGAGGAAGGAATAGCAGGAAAGTAGGGTTGGGGCTGAGATTTTCATTCCCTCCCCTGCCCACCAAACTTAATGGACATTTTGTTTGTATGTTATAAATAGAAGAACCATTGTTTACACTCCTCCAATTCAATCTAACTTTCATACTGAGGCAACCCTACAGTAGTATTAAAAGTGCTTTTAAATTATAGAGGCAAAGCTCATGAAGCCTCTTTGTCTATGTATAATCTATAATCTGACAGTGTGGAGTCACAAAGATGTTATTTCAGGCAGAGACAAATGGATAACTGCTCAAAATATTCATGTAGCTTCCTCTCCTCTGCAATCATAAATTAGAAAGCCATATTGTTGTGTGCATTTGTGAAAGATTTTATCAAGTCCCACAAAAGTGAGTATATAACTTTACTTCACAATTGGTGAATAGAAAAAAGGGATTAAAACAGTTTGAAGCCTGTTTTAGAGACATTCAGTGTTCATAGGTATATTGATAGCTATCCAAAGATAGTTGGGTGATAGATAGATGATTGGGCTATCTATGATTTCCAGTATGCCTCTGAATATCATTTCCTGGGGAATGCAAGCAAGAGAATTACGTTGCTCTCATGCCCTGCTTTGGGATTTCCAGAAGCATCTGGTTAGCCACCGTGGGAAAAGGATTCTGGATTAGGTGACCTTTGGTCTGATCCAGAAGGGCTTTTAAAAAAAAAATCTTAGGGCAGAAGTGATTGCTTCTGGATGTGGAGGTTCCATTTACCAATGTATCCCAAAACTAAATTCATTGGTAAAAATGCTTCCAAAATTAGTAGATTCAAATGGCTCCAGGAAATGAGCAGAACCGCATTATGCAGAGGAAAGTGAGAAGGCCACAGGGACGGCAATGCTTTATACTCCTGTTATGTGGATGATCATTAGGTTTTGATGAGATCCTTCTATTTTTCTCCTTACAGAAGCAAATTGGAATATGACTGAAAGTTGCATTATTTTACTACACTTGCTTTGAATCTCCAAGTCTATCATTTCATGCTGCCCTTAAATATCATTGCCCTTAAATATTTTATATTCTACTGTTTTGTAGCTGAAGTTCATAATGCCCTCTTAATTGTTAGCCTTTGTTTACATTTCTACTTTTGAAATGCTTGTGGGTAAATAATATCTCACAGTTGTTCTGGCTCAAGATTACTGCCTTTAAAAAGTGAATAAACTACAGTATATATTTTAATGGGATGAGTATTCTTGAAATGATTAAGTATGTATCAACTATCTATACAGAATGTTGAAAGTACACTTTGCAAGTTTGTAAGCTTGTTTTGAAGCAACTGTTAATTTTGGGTGCAAAATATTCACATTTTCAGGATTCCCTCTTCCTTATTTTTATACTATATTTCATATATATAGCAACTGTTAATTTTGGGTGCAAAATATTCACATTTTCAGGATTCCCTCTTCCTTATTTTTATACTATATTTCATATATATATATATATATATATATGTCGAAATATACATTTGTTTAACATGTAAATATACATTTGTGTAACATGTAAATCTAAATGTAGGCATTAAGCTGAAACTAATAATGTCCAATTTATAAAAAACAATTGCACATATTTAACAAATTATTCCCTCCCTCCTCCAAGATGCAATTGTTACTCTTCATTATGTGTAATTAGACATGATTTTGTATCTACAGCTATTGTGGATGATGCACGGCTTTCGGCGGAGGAAATGGATGAAAGGCGACGTCAGAATATCGCTTACGAGTACTTATGCCACCTAGAGGAAGCAAAAAGGTAATAATGACATTCCTTAAGTATATTAAAATCAACCTGTTGAGGCTTCTGTCTCACCTTTCCCCCCTCCACCTCTTTCCCCATTTTCTTCCTAATGTCTCAACAAATGAAACTCATCTGTAAAAAATGTTACTTGAAAAAAGAAGAAGAGAGAGACATGGCACATACTTTTGTAAACCAAGAAAATCTTTAATAAAAATACATTATATATATATATATATATATATATATATATATATATATGAGAGAGAGAGAATGACATGTTGGTGTGGTTTACTTATAGCACTAAACCAGCATTTTACTGTCCTGGTCCCAAGCCCCAGATGTGGTTTTGGGCAGCAAGCCCCTTCAGTCCCTGCCAGCACTGCCATGCATAGCATTAGGCTCACGTGATCCACCTTACCGCTCCTCTGTCCGCATGATACAACCTGAGTTTTATAAGTCTCTATATAATGGGTGTGATTCATCTGAGGAATCCACCCTGTCAGTGGAAGTCCTATGCTTCCACAACAAGGTTTCCTGCTTCTCCTCTCTGTGCCCCTGAAATTGGCTCTGTTCAATGTAGTGCCATGCTGAATTCCACCAAGAGTCTCCAGATGAGTCCCTAAGATAGTCCTCATTTCATATTTCCTTATTGTATGGGGCTGATCCATTTCCATTGCATTATTAGTAGCAGAAACTTCTGCAACTGTGTGATAGCACTAGTTGGGATGGTTGGAACTTGGCTGTATCATTTTTTTATTATTGGCATTATAACTCTGCCATACTTACAGTGCATTTCCCCATGCTAATATTTTATTGGGGTTTTCATGGTAGCCGTATGCAGAAACCGACGTTTCTTTCCACTACAGTTGCAAGATGTTTGTGGTAATGGCCCATTTAGACATCAATATGTATGTAAAGTTAGTATTATGTTTGCTTCAGTGTGCATAGTTCCCTACTCAAAATTTAATTTAATTTAATTTATTTACTTTCTATTCTGTTTTTAAGTTGAAGAGAACCTCTTTCTCTACCCACTTTAAGCAGGGTTGCCATATTTCAAAGAGTGAAATTCCGGACAGAGGTTTTTTTTGGCAGAGTTGCGGAGCTTTTTTGGGGTGGGGTGGGGGACAAAATTATTGAGCTACTTTTATGGGAAAACAGCACTGCCAACATGGGATGCCATATGTATGGATTTCCCCAAACATTTTACCCATTTCTGTCTGGATACTGCTGCTGTCTGCAGTGCTTTCTGTGGAATATGAATAAAGGAACTTTGTATATATTTGTATAAGTTCCTCTAGCTCTTAGACCACTTCTGTTCAATAATACTTATGAACGTGTTAAGTGCATTGTTCAGGGAAAATTGCCTTCTAAAAGCGCAAACACAGAGAATCTTTGGCTTCTGAAATGTCATTAACTGCTATTTGCATGCTTGGGAAGAATTGTTAAACAAGATTGACAGTTACTGTCCGCAGTAGCAGTATAGTTGCCAATGACATTGCCTTAAGATGTCATAAAGACTTACATTATATTTGAAGCTCCTCTTACTTTTTTTGGTCTGCTTCCTATTCCTAGTACGGACTCAATAAGCTGCATTTCTTCAAAAACTCAGGTCTACCGGTAGTATTAGGACCACAGCATGGAGTAATTAGGAGAGTGTTATTGTGGACACTATCCAGTGACTGTCCATGAAACTCTTGCAGCAGCATCTCAATAGGCTAAAACAGGGCTTCTCAAATTTGGTTCTCCAGCTGTTTTTGGACTACAGTTCTTATCCTCCCTAACCACTGGTCCTGTTAGCTAGGGATTGCTGGGTGATAATGCTGAGGCCTGGTGCCTCCCCCCCCCCCAATGCAGCATCGCCGGGGATTCATCACTCCGGTCTCCCATCATGCTGATGTGGCCCATATCCAGGGACATGAGCACACGATTAGCAGAGTTCAAAACAGAAGCTCAGCCTTGAGGAGTAACATCTAAGCCTAATTTATTGCAAAATAAATCAAATGTAACAGAACAAAGAAAACATGGCTTCTCTCCCTGTCTTTCTTCCTCGGAGAGAACTGCAAAAGCAAAAGCTATATAGAACGGAAACAGTGTATCTTAATTTCCTCTCACAAGACTCCAGTAATCAGTGCTGATATGTAAACAGACATATGACATGTAACAATCCCACACATATGCAGCTCGGGAGGAATGGAATTCTCAACAGGGATGATGGGAGTTGAGTGGGACTTTGAATCCAGGATTGTTCTCTTATAAACAAGGTAAAAGGTAAAGGACCCCTGGATGGTTAAGTCCAGTCAAAGGCGACTATGGGGTGCGGGGCTCATCTCGCTTTTCAGGCTGCATTTCAGTCAGCGTTTTTCCACAGACAGCTTTCTGGGTCATGTGACCAGCAAGAGTAAACTGCTACTGGAGCACAGAAGAGTGCCAGTGTGCAAGGAAATACCGTTTACTTTCCCGCTGCAGTGGTTTGCTTTTGAACTGCTAGGTTGGCAGAAGCTGGGACAGAGCAACAGGAGCTGACCCCGTAATAGAATCTTAATTGGTAGTGGTTGTCCAGACCTTTGTCCTACCTAAGACAAGGTATTCTGTACCTAAAAGATTGCTTCATAAAAGCGTCTCCAACTTTCTTCTTAAACTAGTAAGAATATTCCAAAAAATCACTAGATGGTTCATTCTAGCACTGAGCTGTTCTTAAATTGGGGAAATTTTTCCTATTTTCACCTTCTGTGACAGACAATTCTTCTAGTTCTCCTATCAATTCTTTCCAGTGTTTTGACATCCTCCTTGAATTGTGGCTGCTAAACTGAATGCAGTATTCTACCTTTTCAGTAGGAAAGTACTGCTGTTGATTGCCATGCTTGCATCCAGAAATTTGACTGTGCATTTCAAAGTGCCTCAGTTAATTAATAAGCCAACGTGGGTGTGTGTTTGTACTTTCAGCTGCTTTGTAAATTCCTGTTAACATTCTTCTTGTATCGTGGGTTTAATGAGAGAATTTTTCTGGGCTGAATTTGAAAGGGGAACTGTGGTGTTAATGATGGTGCTCCTGTAAACAGTGCTGTCTGTTAGATTTTTACATTTGCTTAAGAATAGGAAAGCAGTCTTTAAACATAGCAGGCCGACTGTAACCTTGTGGGGATAAGATTTGATCTTAAAACACAATTTATTCCATTTCATAGAGGCTGGAGCGAAACATCTGCTGAAGGTGTAATTCAAATCAGAAATGGCTCGGTGCTATACTGTTTCCTCTTAATTTACTGGTTTTAAAGTCAGTTCTCAAAAAGGTCACTTGAATAATGTAAAGAAACCTTTAAAATTGTAGGGCAGAAAGTAATATTCTCAGGTGTTTTATAAAATGTCGGAAAAACCAACCACAAAACTGCAAAAGCACTATTGGCAGGCAAAAAATAATAATGAAATAAAGTAAAAGTCCAGGTGCTTGAAATGTGGTTTATTCTATGCCCAAAGTGTTTCAGAACAAATCCTTCCTCAGGGGCATATTTTTTTTAGTAATCTTCCTATCCATGTGTATGTGCCACTGTTGAGACATGGGGCAGTAGTCTTATCTTATTTCAAGCACCTAGAGCAGGGGTTCCCAAACTAAGGCCCGGGGGCTGCCTTTTAAATCCGGCCCGCGGGCGGTCCGGGAATCAACATGTTTTTACATGAGTAGAATGCGTCCTTTTATTTAAAATGCATCTCTTGGTTATTTGTGGGGCCTGCCTGGTGTTTTTACATGAGTAGAATGTGTGCTTTTATTTAAAATTCATCTCTGGGTTATTTGTGGGGCATAGGAATTCGTTCATATGTTTTTCCAAAATATAGTCCGGCCCCCCACAAGGTCTGAGGGACAGTAGACCGGCCCCCTGCTGAAAAAGTTTGCTGACCTAGAGTTTCCTTGTCTTTCCTTGTTTATCAAGTAGCTTTTTAGCAAGCAGTTTTTTAAGTTTCCAGGGTAGTTTTTGCTTGTTTCCTCTAACTATTTTTATTAATAGAAGCATAGCTGCCAAGTCTCCCGCTGAAAAATGCGGGATCAGCAGCAGCGCGACACCGGAAGTCGCTTCTACACATGTCTGGACATGCATAGAAGCAACGTCCGGTGCCGGCACTGCCCGATTTCCAGTGCCCAGACATGGGCAGAGCGGCACCCGAAATGGAGCCTCCCTGGTATGTAGGAAATTTGGGGGATTTCCAGGATTTTTTTCTATTCGGGATAACAGCGGGAAACAGATTAAAATCCAGGGGTTTTCCACGAAAAACGGGAGACTTGGCAGCTATTAAAAGAAGGATGCAATAGAAGGGTATAGCTTTGAGATAAAGTTTTAAATGTGCATATTCTAAGGATCAATGCTACAGCATACCCCCCCTTCAAACTCCTTCCCCCAATGCTGTTTATTATGGGTTGGCATAACCTCACCGTATTTAAATCAACAACCATCTGCTCCCATATTAAAAATTTTCTGCCTGAACGTCTTCCTATCTGTACCATTGGCCTTGTTTGCACGTCATAGGTTTAAACCATAGGAAAGTTGAACACACAGCAGGCTGATATATGCTGCTGAAATTGAGGGCACTTTGCTCCGCCTCCACTTCTGTTCCTGCCATGCTGCTGGGAGCTAAGTCAGGGCCTAGTTTAGTGTTATGTCTTATTTTCTCCAGACAAACTTTGAGCAATAGGCCAAGAACAAACCTTGGTTGCAGTTCAAGTTTTGATGGAGAGAAATAAAATGTGAGGCCAGATTTGGACATAATGTTAAACAAAACCGTGGTTTAGTTTAGCTTAAGCAGTGCTTTTTTCCTGGGGGATGCGTACCCCTAAACATTTTGTGAATCTTAATTTGGTCTCATTGAGGGGCAGTATTTCAATATGAGCAGGAAAATGAGAGTACCCCTAAACATTTTTTAAAGAAAAAAAACACTGGTTTTAACTACGGTTTAAAGTGATGTGTGAGCTCACTTGCCTGATAACCACAGAGTTGAGTGGTCTTGGTTGTAAAGGTAAAGGGTAAAGGGACCCCTGACCATTAGGTCCAGTTGTGACCGACTCTGGGGTTGCGGCGCTCATCTTGCTCTATTGGTCGAGGGAGCCAGCGTACAGCTTCCAGGTCATGTGGCCAGCATGACTAAGCCCCTTCTGGCGAACCAGCGCAGCACACGGAAATGCCGTTTACCTTCCCACTGTAGTGGTACCTATTTATCTACTTGCACTTTGATGTGCTTTCGAACTGCTAGGTTGGCAGGAGCTGGGACCGAGCAACGGGAGCTCACCCTGTCACAGGGATTCGAACCGTCAACCTTCTGATCGGCAAGTCCTAAGCTCTGTGGTTTAACCCACAGCACCACCCATGTCCCTGGTCTGGTTGTAGTGCCAGTGAAATCTCATGGGCTTGGTGCCCCCTTTGTTGTCAGACCTGAAAATGGTTTTTTTAATTTCAACGACTTTTAATACTTTAGTTTTTCTGTTTGTTGCTTTTAATGAACTGCTTTACATTTATTAATGACTTGTTTCATAGCTTTTTATTACATTGTGTGTGCTTTCTGTAAATTGCTATGACTGCTCTGTGAGCAGAAGAGTAGGGTACAGATATTAAGCAACATCCTATGCAGATCTTAGCAGAAATAATATTTTTGGAATACGTGTCGCCTTTGTCTTTTTGTTTGGGTGCTTGTGCAGAGTTGAGTTCCATCTGCATGAAACTATTTTGTTCCTCCTGGGGCTGTAGCTCAGTGGTACAGCTTCTGTTTTGCATGCTGAACGCCTCACATTCAAACCCCTACATTTCTAGCAATGACCGGGAGAGACTCCTTGCCTGAAATTCTGTAGTGCCACTCCCAGGCATTGTACAGAATACTGAACTAGATGAACTAAGGGTCTGTATAAGGCTTCTTCCTGTGTTCCTACTAAGGATTTGAAGGACAGTTTAGCTGCATTTGGGTGATGAGAGCATTTGCAATGTAAATAAATGTGTGATGTTTGTCTTTCTACAATGCTCTTCACTGTGTGTGTGTGTGTGTGTGTGTGTGTGTGTGTGTGTGTGTGGTTGGTGTTTTTTTTTTTAAAAAAAACCCTTCAGAACTCATTGTTGAGTGGTTATTATTGAACAACTTGCAACAGCAAGTGTTACATCTGATTTTTCTCTTTCCTCACCAATCATTAAAACATGTGAAACATTCTTAAGTACAATCTTATCAGGAGTAAGATTTGACTGTGCCCACTTAAAACTAGTTGAAACTAGGAATGCTGATAAGGTAATTGTAATGTAGCCGTGCAGTTCAACATCAAGTTTTATTGCAGTCCTAACATTGCAAATGCAAACAATTGAAAACATGAGAGGAGTTCTGTTGAATCAGACCAAAGGTTCATCTACTCTAGCATCCTGTTTCTCACAGTGCCCAACCAGATGCTTCCAGGAAGCCCACAAGCAGGGCTTGAAAGCAACTACAGTGGTACCTCAGGTTACAAACACTTCGGGTTACAAACTCCGCTAACCCGGAAGTAGTACCTCGGGTTAAGAACTTTGCCTCAGGATGAGAACAGAAATCATGTGGCAGCGGCGGCAGCAGGAGGCCCCATTAACTAAAGTGGTACCTCAGGTTAAGAACAGTTTCGGGTTAAGAACAGACCTCCGGAACTAATTAAGTTCGTAACCCAAGGTACCACTGTACCCTCTTCCACTGCTGCTGCCCCCCAGCAGTTGGGTTTCTGTAGTATTTCTGATTTCTGAACATGGGAGTGTCCCCAGAACAATCACGAAAAATAACCATTGATTGATCTATTCATCATACAGAGCCAAGTGAGGCAAAAAAGTACATTTATATCCCAACTTTTCTCCAGAGGGCTCAAGGTGGAGTGCAAACTTCTCCCTCTCTTCATTTTATCCTCGTGACAACCGTGTGAAATAATGGGACTGCAAATTGTATGGATAGGGAAGATTGCCTTAGTTGCTGTAGAGTGAGGCAATTTTGAATGCTTCTTAGGCCTACTAGTTCACACAAACAGCAGATGAGGTTGCATAATGGTTCCTTGGTCTTAATACTTTCAGACTGCAGATGGTGAAATTGAATGGTTGCATACTTCACCAGGAGGAAAATTTGCTGCCCAGACAGAAAATTATAGAGCATTGAGGAGAAGACTAGGCGAGCTCAGGGATGTGCAGAGGTGATTTATAGTACAGTAGCAAGAATTCTGACTACCAATTGTTTAACAATAATGTCAGAAAGGGGCCTTCCAAATTATGTAATACATAACTGTGAGCTCCATTCTGAAACTGAAAACAATTTTTTTTGAGCTAGCTATAGAATTCTGTAATCCCAGCCCTGTCATTACTTTGCACCTGGCTCTCAATTACTAAAGGTAAAGGTAAATGGACCCCTGACAGTTGAGTCCAGTCGTGAACGACTCTGGGCTTGCAGCGTTCATCTTGCTTTACCGGCGTTTGTCCACAGACAGGTTCCAGGTCATGTTGCCAGCATGACTTAGCGGCTTCTGGCGAAACCAGAGCAGCACACGGTAACACTGTTTACCTTCCCGCTGGTAACCTCGGGTTACAAACACTTCAGGTTACAAACGCTTCAGGTTACAAACTCTGCTAACCCAGAAATAGTACCTCAGGTTAAGAACTTTGCTTCAGGATGAGAACACTGTACTTCGGTGGTGCAGCAGGATGTCATTAGCTAAAGTGGTGCTTCAGGTAAGAACGGACCGCCGGAATGAATTAAGTTCTTAACCAGAGGTACCACTGTACTCCCAATCTCTCCATGGAACAGTATTCTAGATGCATGTTTGCAAGAGTTCTAAAGTATCTAGATTTCTACAAACGGATAAAAAAAACTTTGGGCCTTCACATAGTGCTGCTGATAGCCCTCGTAGCTTTGTAAAGGGAGAATTTCTAAAATTCTAAGATGTTCTCTTTGGTGGTTCTTATGGTCAAGACCAATCTAGAGCTATCACTGGAGAACGAAAAGGTGAACCTGAGCACGGCTGCTCTTACTTCCAGTGTGCAAGAAACGTGTTATGTTGCTGCTGGCTCCACATTGAACTATGGTATATGATGCGCTGTGGGGGAGGGGAAACACTTTTTATTTTATGTGTCTGTAAATAGTCTTGGCTGTACAGAATAAGCTGCTTCATTTTTAGCACTTATTCCCTATACTCCCTCCACCCCATTCTGCTCTGTGTCCTTAGGCAGCAGACTTTGATCTGTTGCCGCTAAATAAATACATTTCTGTGTGTGATCTTTCGGTGACAGAGTCCTAATTTCAACATTTACTCCTGGTTCCTCAAGGTCAAAGTGGCATCACATGATTTATTAGTTACCAAAGGAATTCAGTGGGTAAGAGGTACAAATGGAGGGATGGAACCACAGGAAGCTTACTGTGTAAAGTTTAATACTAGTTTTACTTTGAATACAAATAAACAGATGAACATGACTTAATTTCAAAATGCTTTCAACATTGTACTTTGGAAATATTGCCATTTAGATTTTTGGATTTGGATTCAGAGTGTGGATTAACTTCTAGTGGTCAGCAGGGAGCAATTTACTCAATTGTATGGACATCTTTCAATTCATTGAGTAGCTCACTTGTGAGCCTTTTGAATATTTTAATCTCCTTGCCAATTGTCCTGCCATGTTTTCCACAATTCTTGGCTTGTTGTTGGATGTGCTGTGAATCAACAAATATTTATATTTTAAACAAGAATCCTGGGTCTGTGCATTTGCTGAAATTCTTGCAAAATTTGTAAGCTTCTGGGGGAGAAAATTGCTTCTGCCTTGTGAGTTGATTGATATGACCCAGAATTCACATCCAGGCAGAACTTGAAGCACTAGGTGTGGGGAGTTGTTGGTACTCCAGAGATGTTCTTGAACAAGATTAGAAGCCCACAAGTTCCCCATCCCTGACTTAGTTAGAAACATACTGTCTTTATCAGAGTAGCATCAGCTTTGAAGTTCTCATCTGCTACTACAGTGCCCTGTTCTTTCTTCTTTCAAAGAGGCATTTCCTTCTTTCTCTCAACCTAAACACCTTTATTTTCTCTCTACCTCTTCACTGCCACCCCCACACCACATGAGCGATGGACAGATGTGTAGTCTAAGAATTCAGAGAATCCCAGAATTCAGAGAATCTCAGCATTATTAACATAGGACTGTGGCCCTCTGGGAGAGCTGAAATTTAATGGCAAAAATGCTAGAAGACTGGAAATGGGAGGCTGGTGCAAATGATCCAGAAATTCATTGTTCTTGAACTGTTGTCTCAAAGTTGACACAAGACTTAACAAGGGCTGATTCAAGGTTTTGTCTTGTTTTTTCATAATCTAAGGTTAACAATTTAGGAATAAGTATATTGTGAAGTAATTACAGCATGTCCACCAACTGGAGCCTGGCATCCGTAGTGTTCTTGAAATGATATGGGAAGCCTGTTGATTTATGCAGTTTATAATAGTCCAAAGTATGTTAATTGCCGGCAGCTAAAAGAAGCAAACTAGGTCATGAAATTACCAGTGTGGGCATTGGTACTCGCCAAGCTGCCTGTCCTTGTTCTGCCACTTTCAGACCATGCAAGAAAATTAAACTCATTGCTAATATACGGTAATAAAACTTGCACAGTTTTTTGACAGTTTCTCTGTGAGTTGGTTACCAGAGGAACGCTTTTTCTTTCTTGATCACTACTAGAGGTCATGAAGAAACTATGGTAAAGAGCAGGCAGAGTTCAAAGTACATGCCTCTAGTGAAGTGAAGCAAATTCCTGTGAATATCATGACAATTGAAGAACTTGGCAAGCTTTCCCCAGTTATAAAGCTATATGATTCCTATAGTTAGCCTGTTGTTGTTTTTTTAAAAAATGGCCCAGTCCTGGATTTGACTATGGTGCAGTTCCAGTTCCATGTACTGAATTTTCCCTAACATGTTTTTCAATTGTTGTGGCCTGAAGAAATAGACAGGACACTTGGAGCAGTGAGGCCAACCACATGTCTGCCCAATCTGTCCATCAATGTTCGGGAAATCTAGTAGGAGAGGGTTGACTAGGTGGGTCCCTGACATGGTTCAAACATTTTTGAGAGGATTACACTCACTGCCTTGAAAGGGATGGTGCAGAGCCCCCTCAGGAAGTGGACCTCCCTGAATCTAGAGCTTTTTAGAAATCTGCCACCCACTCTCAATATTTCTTTCCTGGGCAAGATGTTCAAGTGGGTGGTGAGCAGCCAACTGCATGTGTTCCTGGAGGATGTAGATTACCTTTACCCATTTCAGTCTGGCTTCAAGCCTGCTCTAAGCACTGAAACAGCTTTGGTTGCCCTGACTGATGAGCTTTATCCATAGAGAGGCTGTTATGCAACCCTGTTGGTTCCTCTTGATCTCTCAGCACTTTTCAACACCGTTGACCATGATGTCATGGAGAGAGTCAAGGTTGGGAGTTGGAGGCACTACTTGCAAGGTTGCTACAAAATATTAGCATTAAGAGACAATTGCTCCAACCCCATGGTTTTTGGGCTGTGGGATTCTGCAGATGTCTCTTCTGTCTCCTGTGCTATTCTGTATCCACATGAAACCATTTGGAGCTGTCATCTGGGGATTTGGAGCATAGTTTTATCACCATTCTGATGACAGGAGGCCTGTCTCTCCATTCCATCTGAATTGGGATACTGTACACAGTAAAGGGGTTGCTCTGATGCCTAGTGGCAGAGATGGGCTGGATGGGTGGCCAAAACTGAGGTGAATCCTGGTGGCCTCTGTGGTCATAGTTGCCTATATGCAGATTAGGCTGGTCCACCAGTTGCAGCTGTTTCTCGACTGGCATCAGTTGGTAATTCTCTAGTTCCCTTCCATCTGGACTACTGCAGTGTACTCTTTGTGGGGATACACTTGAAGCTGGTTTCTGGAAGCTGCAGTGAGTGCAGAACACAGCTGCTGGGTTGGTAAATGAGCATTCCAATGGGGACCATGTTTCACCAGTACTGAATGAGCTGCACTGGCTCTCAGTGAGCTATCTGGCCTAATGCAAGAAAATAGTGGTGGTGAGCAAAGCCCAGAATAACTTGGATCCAAGTACTTAGAGGATTGCCTACCCCAAATAAACTATTTCAGACCTTGTAATTGGCAGGGGAAGTCCTGTTGGTAGTATCACTGATGTATATTACCTGACTGCTATAACAAGAAAAGCATGGTCTAGTGCAGCCCTAATGTAGTTATCTGCCTAAACCATATTTTGTGTGTATTTTGTGTGTTCTCAGTGGCAGTGAATGTGGTCTCATGCTGCAGAGGCAGCACAAGGCTTGAGTTTGAACCCAATGATTTTTTGCTTTTAGGTTGTCCTCAAAGGTTCAAAGGTCAGCATACTTGAAATGATTATGGTATGGTATCATATGTCAACACCAATACAGAACACTCATTTACTCTATGCATCAAGGGCCGCTCCCTGTTGGGAAAGCTAATCTTGCAGAATTCCTTATTTGCGCAAGTATTTATCTGCAATAGTTCTTGGTCAATACCTATATCCAGTCAGATGACAGACACAGAAGCCTTTCTCACTTTCTCATTATACTAGAACTTGGATGCTGGAATATGCAGGTTAGATGAAAGGAGGCACGTCTGGAATTCGCTTCCACAAGATGTTGTAATGGCCACCATATTGGATGGTTTAAAAAAGATGTTAGACAAAATTGTGGAAGGTTGGAAGATAAAATCACAAAACGGTAGCAATGATTGCTGTGTGCTACATGGGACGCGGGTGGCCCTGTGGGTTAAACCACAGAGCCTACGGCTTGCCGATCAGAAGGTCGGCGGTTCGAATCCCACGACGGGGTGAGCTCCTGTTGTTTGGTCCCTGCTCCTGCCAACCTAGCAGTTCGAAAGCACGTCAAAGTGCAAGTAGATAAATAGGTACAGCTCTGGCAGGAAGGTAAACAGCGTTTCCATGCGCTGCTCTGGTTCGCCCGAAGCGGCTTAGTCATGCTGGCCACATGACCTGGAAGCTGTAGGCCGGCTCCCTCGGCCAATAAAGCGAGTTGAGCGCCACAACCCCAGAGTCGGTCACGACTGGACCTAATGGTCCCTTTACCTTTATTTACATGTAGCATTGATACTGTTTGTAAGGAATCAGGTGACTAAATGCTCCTCTGTACAAATAATAATAATCTTCATCTAGAAACCAGTGTGTTGGTCAGAAGGGGGTCTAGTTTTCTTCCTGATAAGTTTATTTTCTGTGGAAATGTTTTTATGCATGGAGGAGCGATCAACCTATGGCTTTACTACCTCAATAAGAAGTAGGCCTAATTAAGCTTGTTTAGCGCAGTGACATTTTATGAGATAGGAAAGTTCCTGGAGCAAATTTCACATTGGCCATGAACTTACTTGGCTGCTTTATGCCAGTCAAAGTTGTCATGCTTCTTCATAAGCAATATGGAAATAATTGCACCGGCTATCAGGCAGGGATATTTGTGAAGACCTATTGTTGAACACTCAGAATGCATTACATAAATGCTAAGAAGTATTACATATTAATCTAAGCTCATGATGTTTCTGTAGATCAGGGGGGGGGATCACTTTTGACCCAGGACTGCATTCTCTTCTAGGCCAGTGGCGGGTGAGGCCAGAATGAAAAGTGAAGAAATAAATAAATTTATTTTTACCTCTTGGAAGGTATGTTTGTTTCAGTGCACACTCACACATCCATTGCCATTTAAGCAAGCAAGAATCATTAGTTGTTGTTAATCTCCCTCCATAGTTATATCTCAAGGCGATGTACAAAATATAATACAGTCATACCTCATGTTACAGACGCTTCAGGTTACGTGTTTTCGGGTTGCAGGCCGCGGGAAACCTGGAAGTACCATAACGGGTTATACTTCCAGGTTTCGCCACTCACGCATGCGCAGAAGCGCCAAATCGCGCTGGCGCATGCGCAAACACAGCACTTCAGGACGCGAACGCTGCAGGTTGCGGACGTGCTTCCATCATGGATTATGTCCACAACCCGAGGTTCCACTGTAAAAGCAAATAAAACAGTTAAAACACAACACACAAAATGCAAGTTTTTAAAAAACAAACAAAATAGACACCAGTGGCAGAGACCTATTCATACAACAGGAACAAAAACGTCTTCATTTGGTTCTGGAAAGTTCAGATAGTGGGCACCTGCCGAATCTCAAGGGAAATGTTGTTCCACAGAACTGGGGCAACTGAAAGCCCTGCTCCAAATGACTGTGGAGCTGGCTTTTTATATCTTGCAGGATAAGCTCTAGGCAGTGACCTACTGGGTACATAAGGGATGAGGTGGGTCAAGGAGACATTCTAGCCAAGCCAAACTCACTCAGTGAGGGTTGTGGCTGGGCAGGAGGGAATGTCCCAAGGGCCAAATAGAAAGGCCCTCTTGCCTGGAGGACTGCATTTGGTTCTGTATATGCAAATATTGTGTTGATTACTTTGTAGGTTAACTATATGTATATAGTAGGTTAACTATATGCATATAGATGACTGGAGTGTCTCCTGAAGAAAAGTAGAATTGGAGGAAGCACGAAAGGTTCATGCTGTCCTCTTCTCCTTGACTCTGAGTCGTGTACGGAGTCGTGTATGGGAGGTGGATGTGCTTCAGTTTTGAGAAAAGAATGTTTATATCTTCACAGGGGGTGTCCTTCCTCCCACCGCACCCTCAAGTATGACTACAAAGAGTGGGAGCACACCTGGCACTTTTGCTTCCTCATTTGCTGCTGCTTCTAAATGTCCAGGCAGGACTTTAATGGCTTTGTGAATGTGGTGGTGAGCAAAATGGTCATAAATCTTCTGGCGGTGTATTTGGTGATTAGGTAACAGAAAATTTAATGTAGAAGAACCAGACAAGGTATACATTTTGCCAGAGTACCTAAATACAGTTTTTAGAAGATGTCAGTGGATTTGCTGGAGGTCAGTGTTGTCTGTCTCTTCCTGTTCCCACTTTGATTGTAAACTCCATCTCTCCTTCATTCAATGGTACTATCTGTGCTTGGAGTAGAAGCTTATTAGGTATAGTTAACTGAGAAGTGCCATGCTCTACTCCCTTTCCTAGTGAAATTGGAAGTTATGTAAGAAAAGCAAATATAAAGACCTTGCTTGTGGAGTGCATGAAATAATATTGTTGAATCTAACTTGGTATAGTTTTGTTATGTTAACTGAAGCCAAGACAATTTAGTGGGGTTCAAGTGATACTTCAGAGGAGGTCATTATCACTTCTGGAATCAGAATTACATGTACAACTTTTACAGTGTTTACAGTGGAGCCACCATTAGAAATTTGTTATTTATTTTCTTCCTGCAAAATGTATCATAGTGATATGTGCCTATAAAACACATAGAGAAGTTTGTCTAGTCTGTCATTCTCTCTCCAGAGTCTATTTTAATCTACAAAACCTCCCATTAGTCTTTGAAATATTGAAAAAGAAAACATCTATTTTGGCTTCCTGAACACAGGTTGAATGTTTGCCTGGCAACTGGAAGAGAAATACCTAATTATAAGCTTGCAGAATTGATGGGGAAATCAAGTGTTCAAATATAGGGTTCATAATACCCTGTTTGCTTTAATTTCATAGTAAGACAGCAATTTAAACATTTATCACTTGCTACAGTTCCTGAAGAATGTGTGTCCTAACACCTACTAATGTAAACATTCAGGCCTGTAAATTGCTCCTACGCTTACAGAAAAATGTAGGAGTTGGAAGTTGGGAACTGAGATTTATTAAGTGGCTATAGAAAGCTGATCAGAAGAGGTTTCAGAGTGTCAGCAAAGTGCATTGTATTGAGGACGTTTTAAAGGTTCAGTTAATTTGATTTTACATGCTATAGTGTATAGACTTGTGATTGTGAAATGCACACAGCTTTCTTTGATTTTCTCCTGAGGGAACATCTTTTGATTTTACCCACCCCCAGCCATTTTATCCTTTGTATTTGAATGCACAAACTTATTTTAACAGGCAGTAGCTTAAGAATGCATTGCTGCTTAGTACCATCCTGAGATGATGGTTTCCCTTTTCATTAGCCTTGTTCATGTTAGAGGGGAAATTACACTGGATGTTCAACTACAGCTTTTTGAGGCAATGGTAGAAGGTGCGGAAGGAATCTTGAATTGTCCACATTGGGTTTTGAATTTTGGTCCATGATATGTGTGCTTCTCATAAGCAATAGGGAAAATCTCTAGTGTGCCTCCCCCAGTTCCACAGAAAGAAAACGGATTAAAAGAGGGGAAACTGAAAAAGTGGTTTCTGTGGCCCAGAGCTCCCCCTGAAAGCACAGGCGCGTGCTGACACACACCATGAGAACAAGAAAAAGTCTGAGCAATCCAGGGTGGATTTGATTTAAATCAAACTGATTTAAATCACGATTTAAATCACGATTTAAATCACTAGTCAGTAAGGCTTGATTTAAATCATAGTTTTCTACATAAAGACTAATTCTTGCTGGTATAACTTTAATATGCAAGTAGATGAAGATTTTTAGAATAACAACTTTTCATATTAGTTTTTTATCCCCAGTTTAATAAGTTAATCATTCATATTTGGACAACTTTACTGTTGTACTTAGGAAGGAGAAAAATAATCATTACCTTAATAATAACAATTTAAATAATTTATTCAACCGAAACAATAACATTACAGCATATGTTATTTGCTTAAACAAACATCCATGTTTGTTAACTAATTTGGCTAAACAAAAACAATATATATATATATATATATATATATATATATATATATATATATATATATATAGAAACTTAGACTGTCAGTCCAGCCTACACATGAAAAACTTAAATACTGTCCACTCCAAACAATCAGAAAAATATTGTTTCTATTCTATTCACTGAACTTCTTGAAACTTAGCACTGAAGGGGTTGTTTCTGTATTCATAGGTTTGTAGAACAATAGGATTAAGGTCTTTTTGTCAACTCTGTTCATGTTATAACATTTTTGCTGTGAAGAAGAGGCATGTGATCTCTGTTGAGTCAAATTCAGTTTTGAGAACTGCAAAAGTAAACCAAGCATCTGTGATAATATCTTGTAGGCAGAGAAACTGCCCAATAATCTTACAAAAACCTCTGGAAGAGCATGACATTGTGAATGGATTAATGGAATTAATTTACCCAAAAATTAAACATATACAACCTTATTCTACATAATTAAAAAACTAATCTTTATTTCATGATGGAATAACCTTTGGGTGGTAAAATATTTTCCTCAAAAAGCATTTTATTTAAAAAAAATCCGATTTAAATCAAAAAAATCGATTTAAATCAAAAAAATCTGATTTAAATCAAAAAAATCCGATTTTTTTGATTTTTTTTAAAAAAATCATTGATTTTTATCCACCCTGGAGCAATCTACCTGCAGACTTTTCAGAGTGTTGTCCATTTTTCTCTCCTGTCCTCCTCCTGTCTAGAATGGAAGGGAGGGGTGACTTTTGAAAGAGACTCAGCCTACATTTATCCCAATATTGGGATCTGGTTTTTCCAGTTGTCCAGTGTGCAGAAACACTTGAGGAAAAGGTGTTTTCTTGTTTCGAAAAATGTATGGTGAGAAAAGAAAGAAAAGTGTCTGAGTTCAGTGTGTCTAGTGACATCACTTGGGCGCAAGAATGCCGTATTTTAAAAAGTGGTTAAACGGTAGAAAGGGACTCAAGAACTTCTGCTCCCTATGGAAAGTAACCCTCCACCCACCGGCTTTATTCTCTTTTGCCTCATTGTGTACCCTTGAAAAAACAATTGTAGGAAACCTGTGTTTCTGGATTTGTTATGAGACACAGCACACCATTAGGCAGGCACAATATTTAGATGGATACAATTGCTATTGTCAGTAAATGCTAATGTTTACTATTTTCTAAACCAACATTCATCCCATTTCCCCAAGCTTCCATCACAGTGTCTTTGAAACACCATGGATCTCTGAGCTTAGATAGTGGGCATTGTACTTTGTGATCTTTTTTGCTAAGTAAAGTAAGCAATGAATACTTACGGTACTTCAAAGTATAAAGGGATTACTTGTTCTGATCACGTCAAAAGACCATTCCATAGATGCTTATATGACTTCTTTTTTCCTTATTGGAAAGCAATAGGGGGTGTAGATCACTCCATGTTTTGTTTTTTAAGAGGAGCCTTTGTAAATGACGCAAATCCTTCTGCTAATCAGCCCACCTGGGGACTGAAATTGGCAAAAGCAACAACTTGCAAATATGGAATGCAAGACACATAAGTGAGTTCCTTTAGTTAGGAACCCACATTTGTGCCCTGTTATACCTGCAAGTCTCCGTTGAACTCTATTACTTAACACCATCAGTGTAAACTACACAAAGTACATAAAAAAATAAGAACAAAAATAACCGATAACCCCAGCCCTCCTACAACACATTGAAAAGGTCATCAGTCAAAGGCCTGATTGAAGGGGAACCTTTTTGTCTGGTGCCTAAAGGTGTATAATGAAGGCGCTAGCTGAACCTCACTGGGGAGAGCATTCCACAAATGGGGAACCCACTGGAGAAAAGGCCCATTCTCATGTTGCCACCCTCCAGACTGTCTAGAGTGGCTGGAGCCGCCTAGAGTGGCTGGGGAAACCCAGCCAGATAGGTGGGGTATAAATAATACATTATTCTTATGGAGGAGGAGGAGGCCAATGAAGAAGGGCCTCAGATGATGATCTCGGGGTTATGGGTAGGCTCATATGGAGAGAGGTGGTGCTTGAGGTATTGCAGTCCTGATTGGCTGCCACACTTAGAATGTAGGGTTATCATGTTTGAAACCCGCTTTTCCATGTTCTGAGAAGAAAACCCTTTGTGGAATTATGACTAGTTTTCGGAGAATCTTTCCAACTGTCCCACCCATGTGGTGGGATGAAGCAGCTACCTGAGGCACTGCCACTTCAGTTTCTACTGCCCTACCTGCCCTGCTGCCTCTGCTGCTGACAGAAAAGCGATGCTGGCAGTGGTGCTGGTTTCTGGTGTGATCTTAGTGGAAACCTTTATTGTTGCTGTTGCTTTGCAGCTGTTGCCCCCCAGTGCAGATCACAGAGGCTTTGGAAGCAGCACGTTCCTGTTCCTGTTATTAGAGCAAGCTTCTGGCAGTGTGGTAGAACTTGCCTGTTAGCCAATACATCCTATGATATTCAGTAGCACACCATGGGCAATGTAAGAAACTTTGATCTAGGTAGCAGAGCGAGTTACAGATTACATAAAGCAACATAAAGGTCAAAGTGAATAATTGAAGACTGCCACAGAGGGGAGGAGGAAGGAGATATGAGAGAGAGGTGATTGGATTGGGTTTTTCTTTTTTTTACCTGTCTTTGTCTTCTTAGAAGCACATCAGGAGGAGGCAGCACACTAGGAAGAGGCAAACATCTGCATGGCAGAGTAAATCCAGGTCACATCATGTATTTTACTGGGCTGTGTCACAGATGTGAGAGTACAAAAGCAGTGGGTTTCTTCTATACCTGTGTTTCCTACTAAATAGCAGCACTTGCTAGCAAAGCTGTGGCTCCTTCCTGACCAGAACAGTCTCTTACCAAATACCTCTGCATTGTTTTAGTCATACATTTTGATTATACCAATAATCCTTGATAGCAGTTTTATTCACCAGAGAACGATTGCTTGTGCACTCCAGAGGTGAGAGTCAAAATGGACTAGTTTTGTTCAGTCAAATTTGGGGTCTATATGCAATTTCATATGCAATTGGATATACTGTGACTACTTTGCCAGAGCAGTGATATTTCCAATATGTCAGGGTTGTTAAGACTACTCCTGAGTAACGACCTTCCACATACTTGTCTTTCAAAAGTCTTTATTGGTGCACGTTATTTACAGTGTAGTGAGCTGTCGGTTTCATGTCTTCTCATTCCGTTTCAGAATCCGGCACTGCCCCTTTTCGCGACTTTGACCAACATAAAAGCCTCGGGACAGTGAATCTCCTCCCCTTTCTCCTCCTCCTTAATTCCGGTGTCGGGAAGAAAGGTCTGCAATCTGCTTTCTCCCTGTCCACCCTTCCCACCCCTCTCTCTTCCCGCCTGTGGAGCAGGGGCTCTCCCATGCTGCCAGAGACCTGGCACTCCTTCTCCATCTCCTGACTAGCCCCTTCAGACCCCGCGCTTTCATGACTGCTTGGAGACGGACTGCTCCTGATGAGAGGGGGCCGTTCTCTATAATCCCTCCCCCTTACACAATACTGGGCAAAAGGACCTAAAATCCATCATTTGTATCTCACTTGATTTCTAACTTGCCTGATCCCTAATAGTTAACCTCCACCTCTTAAACGCGATCATTTGTGGATGTGTTCCATTAAAATAGTGAATGAACATTAATGTTGGTGCTTTTAATCAAAATCTCAATGTGTGCTGTAATTTGGTGTTTCACAAGTATGGAATTACTGTAAATATTTCCCCCTTTTCCAGAAGTATGGTCTGTTATGCTCACAAGAAGGAAAAAACTATCTCACCCCAACCCAAAACTTTTGAATTACGGTACCATAGCTTGCAAAATTAATTGGTCAGCATGGTCAGCACTACATCACAACTACAGTCAAATCAGATTGAGATTGTTAGCTCTTGAAATGAAGGGGATAATTTTGCTTTTTTACAGCTGTTGCTAGAATTGTGTGGAGCATGTTGCTATGGCACTGAGTTGCTATAAGCAAGAAAATATTGAAATAAACAGCTACAATGCCTGCCTATTTTCTTTGCAGTGGACAGATATGTTCTTAGTATATGGCACACCAGCCCTTACTATATGGCACACCATCTTACTTTAGCTCAGGGACAGGGAACCTTCAGCTTGCCCACCAAATTTGGCACTGTGTGGGTCCCAGTTTAGCCCATGAGGTTGTTTTCTCCAGACTACAGCCACCTGCCCCACACCTAATGCAGCCAGGTAGAGATGTGGCTGAATCTAGCACAACTTCTCTGAAATAGCTGGGGGGTCCTTGGCTTCATTTATTTTTCTTGGTCAACAAGCTTTTCAATAAAAAAGTGTAGTGTCTGTGTTTGCGCGTGAGTAATATAACAGCAGCTCCTGATAGGAAGGGAATATTTTCACTTGTTCACGACACACAACAGGATGCAAATCTGAATCTACCTTGTGCGAACAGAGTTCTGCTTATAGCACAAAACTTCCCCTCCCCCTCCTGTCCCCATGTGCTCCAAAAATGTGTTCCAACCCTCTGAAGCAGATTTTGAGGGTGTGCAGGGGGATGAAAAGGGAGGTTTTGTTGCACAAGCAGAAATCGTTTGAAGGAATGCAATGGCAGTGCTGGATATAAACCCTTGTGTCCCTCCCTTCTCATGTTTTCAATCTCTTAATACACGGGTGTCAAACACAAGGCCCGGGGGCCAAATCCGGCCCGCCAGACCTCGTCATGTGGCCCGCCGAGCGCCCCAGCCAGCGGGACCCAGCAGTGGGACCTTGCTGCTGAAGCGCCGTGCCAACAAAGCGCCGACAAACAGCTGGGGCCAGGGAAATGCTTTTTGCCCCTGGGTCCCTTCGCGCTCTTTTCTGGCGCTGAATCAAGGCGGCGACCCCCCTTCCCTTTCTTTCTTCCTCTCTCTCGTTATTATTCTTTCTTTCCCTCTCCTTCCTTCCTTCTTTATCTCTGTCTTCTCTCCCTCTTTCTTTTTCTTTCCTTCTTTATTCCTTCTTTCCTACTCTTCTTTCTCTCACCTCTTTCCTTCCTCTCTCCCTCCTGCTCCCTCTTTTCTTCCTTCCTTCCTTCCTTCCTTCCCAACTTTCTTCCTCTCCCTCATTCTTATTCTTTCTTTCCCTCTACTTCCTTCCTTCTTTCTCCCTTTCCGTCTTCTCTCCCTCTTTCTTTTTCTTTCCTTCTTTTTTCTCTTCCTTATTTCCAACTCTTCTTTCTCTCCCCTCTTTCCTTCCTTCCTTCCTCTCTCCCTCCCACTCCCTCTTTTCTTCCTTCCTCCCTCCCTCCCTCCCTCTCCCTCTCCCTCTCCCTCTCCTCAGAAACATAGGATGCTGCTTTATACTTCTGGCCCTTATACCCTGGAACCAGGAGAGCAGCTTCAGTGAGTCAACCTCAGCCAGTCCCTTTGGTGAAGGGTGGTGGCTCACTGGCAGAACATCTGTCCTGCATGCAGAAGGACCCCAGCATCTCCAGGTACTAGTAGCTCTGCAAAGGTCCTGCATGAAACCCTAGCGAGCCTCCACCACCCAGTGCAGTTACCAAAAATCATTTTTCAATAAATTGTACAATAATTGTACATTTGAATATCTACTTGCCATTATTCTGACTATGTTTCCGCTTTCAGAGCTAGTTATTACTTACATTATTACAAAAAACAGTAATAATTGAATGCAGTGACAATAATTTATGATAATAAAGAGTGGATACATAGTCCTACAGATACAACCGGCCCTTTGAGGGTGACCAAACTGCTGATGCGGCCCCCGATGAATTTGAGTTTGACACCCCTGTCTTAATAGGATGAGTTTAACAACCTGGCAGTTCCTAATCCCAAAATGTGTCAAAATTAGAGCACTTTATAAGGGGTTCCCCTTAGTGTGTTGGAACAAAATAGTCACTGACCCACATGGCTGGCACTTTAGGGATAGTGGAGTGAATAGTCACTTGCCCCCCTCCTTTTGTCTAAAAGTCCCACCTATACCAGAGCTGCTTGCAGAAAAACTTGACACCCCACCCCACCCTAATACAGTGTATTTCACATCTTGGTTTTCTGGAATGTGTGAAAGAGCTGACCTAAAATGGCTGATCCTTCTCCAAGAAATGACCTTGGAATGTCTGAGCCATAGGCATTTCCCCCCACTTTCTCTTTACCAGATTCTTCTCAAAAGTTAAAGGTTTAAAGCCAACATGATTCATCATAATGGGTTATTATTTCAAGATCAACATCAGTGATTTTTATGAAATATGAATTGCTGAGAATGGACTTCAGATTACTGGAGAAATGAGGCATACTGAGATCAGTGCTTAATTTAATGCTTAGCTGTGATTTCTTACATGGTAACTTGGTAGCAGCCAAATGTGGGATGATCATTCATGATGAACAACATTTTCCAAGCCTTGAAACAATGAGTGTCTTTTTTTATTCACAAATGTGGATGCTGTTGCGATCTACTTGGCATTTCTGCTTTGCAGTTGAAGCAAGACCAGCGACTAATGCAGCCAAATTTTCTGTATTGAAATAAGTGTGTTTTTATGTTTTAATGTTTCAGACATTTCAAAGTGCATCCTGAAACCTTAAAATATTATGTCATTAGTCATGCCACCATGTGATAGTTTTTCCTTGACTAAAGTTGCTATTATATTGCCGGAGATAAGGGAATTGCATTTCACCTCACATATTAATTGGTGGTAAGAAAATAGCAGCAGTGGCTATATAGTATCTCCAATATTAATGAATACACCCAGTCCAGGAACTATGATTATAATTCTCTCACTGTGAAACACTTGTTGATTAAAAAAAAAACACCTTCTGTTAATTTATTGCAGATGTGGGAAACCTTTGACCCTGCAGCTGTTTCTGAGCTACAACTTCTACAATCCCTGGCACTAGCCAGGCTATCTGGGGCAAATGGGAGTTGTAGTTCAGCAACAAGACCTAGGGGAATGCGCTAAAATTAGGATTGCCAATTTTAGAGTGAGTGAAGTGGGTACCAGACCTTCTGGCCACTTCTCTCACCCAATCCTTGGATCACCCACCCACCAAAGGCACAGAAAAAGTACATGCACACATACTTCACTTTTCTAAGGGATCTGGGTAAAAGCTGGATAGAGGAGAATTGATCTGAGCCTTGAAAAACACATAGAGCTGAAAGACAAAGTGGGAAATGGTGTCCCTCTTCTAACTTTCTCCTTCAGCTTGATGGTACTTTCCAAGGGAGGGAAAATGTAACCACCCTCAGCACCGCATAACCAAGAGGGCAGTAAGGGGCGGTGGCTCAGAGTATTCATGGACACCAAGGGGAAACCTCAGGAGCACCCATGGGTACCACACCGACAACCTTTGTAGTTAAATGTTTAGATTTTTGTCACTGTTACTGCCTTGATACTCTTAGAAACTGATGTCTTTATTCCTGTAACCATCTTTACCAGAGGTTGTTTAACACAGTTACCACAGATCTCATGCAGGCAGTAAATCAAATAATAGTTCAGTTTGGAAGTGTGTGTGAATTAAGAAGAATTTCTAAACTAATGTTTAATACAAGCATTGCACTCCTTCCCATTACTACCTCACTTTTAAACAGGTGAAATAGAACTGTAGCAACATGGAAGTAGTAAGAGCACATATTCATGCAGCTAAAGAACCAGAGTAAAAGTTGTAAGGACAGCTGGTGTTGGAACAGTAAATAGTGGTAAACGCCTCCAGTGGAAGATGTGAAATGCCTTCATAATGTGTTCATGAGATTCATGTACAAACTCATAGGAGAAAACTTTCCAGGACTTGTACAATGGTTTGATCTTTCTGCTATGCCAAACTGTTTTCCTTGCTCAGGCCTCAGAATTTGTTCAGCACATAGCCTTAGTCTTGGAAAAGTACAGAGAAGTACCTTGGAGTAGTAACATGGAAATAAACCCCAAATTATAAGAACCATCTTGTGGAGAAACTTATTTTGTGACTAATTGTCAACATGTTAGTCATAAATACTTCTCTCACAAGGGGATCTTCACCCTCTTTGGTTGTTCTTGCCAAATTGCTAGACTCCATGTCCTGTCGAAATGAACCTGCTGTCGTTCTACTCTTTAGTGTCTAGTCCATTGTCAAGTGTCCTGTGTTTGTGTGTCCTTATTCAATTGGGAGGTCAGTGGGCTGTTGTGGGCTCTTGCGTGAAATACATTTTGGGAGCCCCTCTTAGCTAGTTTTTATTATACATCAGCTTTTAATTACATTCCTTTAGAGATGAAAAAATATTACAAGAAGCAGTTTCATTAAATATGAAGTACATATATTCAGAGTTTATGTAAATTGTTAACATGACAAATTAGAATATATTAGCAGAAAGTTGGATGGCATAAGTTGTGCACACTGACATCACTATGTCAGTGCATAGCTCAGCTAATAACAACAATATATTAATTTATTATTTATATGCCACCGAACTGGGTTGCCCTAGCCACTCTGTGTGGCTTCCAACAAATTTTAAAACCACAGTAGAACATTAAACATTGAAAACTTCCCTATATGGGGCTGCCTTCAGATGCCTTCTAGAAGTCAGATAGTTTATTTACTTGACATCTAATGGGAGGGTGATGTATAGGGTGGTCACAACTACTGAGAAGGCCCTCTGCCTGGTTCCCTGTTCCCTGGTTCTAAAGCTCTCAATTGAGGGAACCACTAGAAGGCCCTTGGAGCTGGATCTCAGTGTCTGGGATGAATGATGGTGGTGGAGATGCTCCTTCAGGTACACAGGGTCAAGGCCGTTTAGGGCTTTAAAGATTAAACTTTGAATTGTGCTTGGAAATGTACTGGGAACCAAAGCAGATCTTTTAGGACCAGTGTTATATGGTCCCGGCGGCTGCTCCCAGTCACCAGTCTGGCAGCCACATCTGGATTAGTTGTAGTTTCTGAGTCATCTTCAAAAGTATCCCCATGGAGAGCACATTACTATGGTCCAAGTGGGAGATAACCAGAGCATGCACCACTTGGGCAAGACAGGGCACAGGCAGATGGTAGGGTCTTATGATAAATTCCCACAACAGGCAGTGGGCAAGCTTCAGACCTCATGCATTGCTGTCAAGAGAAATTTTTTTTAAAAAATGAACAAAAATTATTATACTGTATGATGAAATGATATGCAGCTTCTGAATTTGACTGACACCGTGAAGCATGTAGGCATTCATGCACCAGAGTGCAGACTTGGCTGCCACTGTGTGAGAGGTACACTTCTTTTCAGGTTTTAATTATTGTGGTAGATGCATGGGAGGTCAGGAGACACACCGTGGTTACATTCCTTTTGTGCTTTCCTCCTGTACCTTTATTACTTCAGAGTTGTTCATTAATGGCTTTGAAAGCAAGTGTTGGTTCAGCGTGGTTTATCTGTACATCTGATCTCCCAGCCTAGAAAGTGTCACACATCTGTGCAACACATCTCTTCTCCCCCCCCCCCACCACTATTGATAATCTGGCCTTTCCCCAAGGAGTTCAGGACAGCATACCTGTGAGGTAAGGTAGGTGGAAAAAGTGACTTGCCTAAAGTAATGGTTAACTTCATTGCTGAGAAGGGATTTGAGTTCATGTTTTTCTGGTCCAGGTCCAACCACCTGTCTATTACACTACTTGAACACTTCCTTGCAGTTTCCCTTGCCCAGCAGTAATTTTAGATTTACGGATGGTAGATCATTTAAGGGTCATTGAAAGGCAGAGTTTCAGGAGTGACTGCAATAGTAGTGAAGACAATATATGACATATGTGTAGCAGCAGTTAAGAATGTTCCTCCTAGCAGTAATTCCATGTAGGTAAATAGTTCTTTAATTTTTACATATGCTTACTGCTTGAAGAAGGTGAAGTACTAAAACAGATCACTCACCTTTGAACTATTCTGCTTTGATCAATGTACCATAACTTACTCTCAACCCACAACAAACCTTTTATTTGGCTCGTGAAATGTGTTATAAAATTGAATCTAATATGTGAACCTTTCTTGTTCTGAGGCTATGCTCTTTTGGATGAGTAAATCTTGTATTCATTTGTGGCGTCCCCAGAGTAGGATATAGCAATTGCCCCACATGCACAAATTAGAGGACAATGGTTAGCTATGCCTTAGGTCAAGGAATGGTCTGAAAACATGTGGTACTGTTCTGTTGCTGAAGCTAAGCAAATCTGGCACTGAACGCTGCTTTGATGAAAGACTGTCTGGGAACCACATGCAAGTCTCACTGAGGCTAAAAGGAAATAGGAGTGTAAATAACAATCTGCTGCTGCTACTAGTGTAAATCCAATATTCACATCCCTAATATATCTAAAAAGAAAAGCTTGGTTTTTCCTCATGCTTCATAGCACATGCAAATGTCACATCTTTGATGTGCATGACTTTTTTTTTTTTTACACAAGGCAGACTGGTATGAAAATTGTTTTCTTTACCCTGAGAGGTGTTCAGTCTTAAGTAGTTTTTTTAAAAAAAACATACTGTCTTTAGCAAAAGGCTTCCACTGTCCTGTCAGAAGGAATAGTCTATAAGCACATCAGAGAAGAGCAGTGTAGTTAATGTAAGTTAATTCCCCTGCATGAGAGCTGCCAATAGTGCAATGAATCTGGACATAGAAGAATTTCCCTTCTTGTAAAATGCATACCTGAGAGCTCTCAATCTCCAAACCCAGGAGCAGTTGCTGCTGCTGTTGTTGTTGTTGCTGTGCTCTATGTGATTATTTCCCAGCAGTGGTTAGCCCTCCAGATTGCAAGTGCCCTTTTGGCTGTTCTGAATTAAGTCTGAGGTGGACTGGACAGTTGTCAAGTTGGAAAGGAGCTTTAAAGCCTGCTTTGTTCCTTTCCAGTCCTGCTTTCAGTGAAATTCAATTGGTTTGGGGAATCTGGCCCCTGCATTTTAGGACAGATTAATTCTAACCTGATACCATGTGTGCTTGGGAGACTTTCTCTTTGGAAGGAGTCCAGATGTTGTGTGGCAGGAGGCCAAAACACTTTAACATGCTGTGCAGTGTCCTGAAATTGAAAGGCCAGAGGAGAGCACTTTTGCCTTGTTTCTGCTAAATGACAGAAATATATAGTGGCATATAAGCAACATAACATATGAAATCATTGAAAATCCTTAATATGCAACATCTCTTAAATAAACTAGTTGTGTTCAGAACTTGGATTTATTCGTGATGAAATTGCCAAAGCTTCATTTGGAAAGAATTGCACAGTATTTGGGCAGGCATGGGGAATATTGAAGAAGAACCAGTTCTACTGCCTTGATAACACATTGGAGCATTGGTGGTATTGACATGCCTTCAGTGCAAAGCTGGGTAGTACTTATGCTAACAGATCAGAAGCTGGCTTGGTTTTATCAAGAAGTGGGTAGTGCTCTTCTTTCTGCAGTGATTTCCTTTTCTGTGAAGCACAGAGTCTTTCAGGCAAGGGGGTGTTTTCATGTCACCCAACTTCTCAGTAATAATAATAATAATAATAATAATAATAATTTATTATTTATACCCCGCCTATCTGCCCAGCTACTCTGGGCAGCTTCCAACAGAATATTAAAATACAACAATCTATTAAACATTAAAAGCTTCCCTAAACAGGGCTGCTTTCAGATGTCGTCTAAAAGTCTGGTAGCTGTTTTTCTCTTTGACATCTGGTGGGAGGGCGATCCACAGGGCGGGTGCCACTACTGAGAAGGCCCTCTGCCTGGTTCCCTGTAACCTCGCTTCTCGCAATGAGGGAACCGTCAGAAGGCCCTCGGCACTGGACCTCAGTGTTCGGGCAGAACGATGGGGGTGGAGATGTTCCTTCAGATATACTGGACCGAGGCTGTTTAGGGCTTTAAAGGTCAGCACCAACACTTTGAATTGTGCTCGGAAACGTACTGGAAGCCAATGTAGGTCTTTCAAGACCGGTGTTATGCGGTCTCGGCGGCCACTCCCAGTCACCAGTCTAGCTGCTGCCGCATTCTGGATTGGTTGTAGTTTTTGGAGGAAGATTATTATGCAGACTCTGTTCCTTCCATGGGACAAACTTCCCACGTGAAAACATGCTATGCTGCATTAACGCTTATCGCTTTACCTGATTGTGAGGTTTGTTGTTGTTGTCGTCTATACAGAACTTGGAGATTTTTACTTGTTGCAGTAAATAATGGCAGAATTAGAAATTGTGGCAGAGTTGTAATAGATTATGATAATGCTGGTGTTTATGATAAATTAATGATGGTGCTAAATGTTGAAATAGAATGGATTTGAAATACAACTTTCATGCAACATACTGTAACTTTGCAAGACTGTGATTGTAAAAATACAGCATTGGATAGAATAGTAACAGATTTCCTTGACTGTATGCCAAAGTTTTCAGTTGTCACCTGAACAAATATAGTAGAGGGATAACTGAATCTCCATAGGAAAGGAGTTCCACAACTGAGTTGCTACCATTGAGGAAGCAGTGCCATATTTAGCAGCCCCATGAAGAATCTCCCATACTGATCTCAAAATGTGGGCTGGCTGATCTCAGAACTCAGGCTGGTATATGGAGAAGCTCCTTTAAATATTTGGATCCTGAGCAGTTCAGAATTTTGCTTGTTAATACTAACACCTTGGGTTGAGCCTAGTAGCTCACCAGAGGCCACTTCAGTGCTCTCAGGGTCCAACCTTGCTTCCCCAGATAACAGCTGAGTTGCAGCATGCTGCATCAGACAACCTTCAAGCAAAGCCCCATGTAGAGTGCATCACAGTTGGCAGATCCAGGAGGTTATTGGAGCCTGGCTCACTGTAGCTAGTTATTATCCCTGTCCAGAAATAGCCATAGCTGGCTATAGTCACCCCTCACAACTGAGACCACTTGCCACCAAGATCTTATCATTGAGACCTTGAGTGACAGCTTCGAATCTAGGAGGACTCCATGACTCCATAACCATTTCAGGGAGAGTGCCACCCCATCCAAAAAAGGCTGTCTACCTAATTCTCGGACCTGGGAACCACCCATCCATATGACCTCAGTCTTACTGGGATTCAACTTCAGTTTGTTGCTCCCACATCATTGTCTCCTTACACTCAATCAGCCCTTACACATTCTCTCCTGGTTCAACATAGGGAGAATGGGAGGGAGTGGGGAACCTGTTATTGGACTCCAGCTACCTTCATTTCCAGCCAGTATGGCTAGTGGCCAAAGATGATGGGAGTTGTAGTCCAGTAACATCTGGAGGACCACAGCTTCCCCATCTCTGCTTTTACAGGATGGGTGGTAAATCAAGCAGCATCTGGCTGAAACAGCCTCTGTACCTGTTCTCTCTTCCCCCACCCCAAATATTCTGAACCATTAGGCTTTTAGCTAGCAGTGGACAGAGATGGTCTTTCTGTGACTGAACCATTAGCATCTGTGTAACTTGTGATCTGTATAGAGCAGCTAATATCACAATTTTTTTTTTAGGGGGGAAAGTCTAATATTAAAAAAGCAGCAATAAAACTTTTAAAAAACTTTTAAAGAAATGAATACAACAAACAAGCTAAAGGCCTGCTGGAACTAATAGTTTTTTCAGTTATCCTTAAAGGTAAAGGATGGGACCATAAAATCTCCAGGACAGAGATGTTCCAAAGCCTGGACACTATGACTGTATGTCTTCCATGTTACCACCAGCCAGTGGTGGCTGGTGCCAATTTGCATGGTTAGGGCATAAGAGAGGGAAACTCAACAGTAGATGGATCCAGAGTGAATGACAGGCAGAATGGTTGTAAGAATGCAGGCAGGTAGTGGGCTCGCTGAGGGCAGACTGAGTTTGGTGGAGCAGTCCCCCATTTGCTCCAAAAGACCAGCCTCCACTGCCATTAGATATACCTCTTTGGGGATGAGGCATGAAGCCAATATTTTCCTGTCAATTTAAGTGAGTGGGTAGATTCATATGGGAAGATACTGCCCAGAAAGTATCATACTCCCTCACAACCCCCATATCTGAGGAATATAGTGTTATGAGTTTGTAGGGGGAACAGGGATCCCCCCCCAGATCCCTGGGTGGCAGGTTTCCCCCTCTGGATTCTTGGTTGCTGCGATTTAATCAGAGCTGACAGGCTGAGCTTGTTTTTCTGCCAAACAGAGGGACAGAGGGAGATGATGGCCCTGCTATTAAACTATCTACAAGGCAAAATACGGTACCCTGTGGGCATGGTGTCACACAGGAATTTTTCACCTTTTAAAGGGGTTGAGGGGAGGAGTTGCTTGGCAAGGGGGTTTTCTGGGAAGGAGTAGCAAGCAATTGGGGTGGTGCACAACCTTTGTAACAACAGGAAGTTGCTTTATACAGAGTCAGACCATTGGTTTATCTAGCTCAGCACTGTCTGCACTGACAAGCAGCGGCAGTCTGGATTTCAGGGCATGTGTCTTTCCCAGCTCTACTTGGGAGATGCTGTGAATTGAATTTGGGGCCTTCTGCATACAGAGCTTGTGCTAAACCAATTAGGACTTTAAAGGTAATAATCAGCACTTTGAGTTGAGCCTGGAAACAGACCTTAAGACAGTGATGCTGGTGGTGTTTGTTTGTTTTTAAATGTTGCTATAAAAAAAGGTTGAAACTTGCAACTTACATTGCTCTAACTGAAATTTCCAAACATTTTTCAAAGGCAGCCCCAGGAAACCAATCTATAATACCCTGTTTCTCATATTTTAAGACATACCCATAAAATAAGCCATAGCAGGATTTTAAAGCATTCAAGGAATATAAGCCATACCCTGAAAATAAGACATAGTGATAGGCGCAGCAGCAATGCCGGCTGCGGCAGGAGGAGGAGGAAAAAAAATAAGACATCCCTTGAAAATAAGCCATAGTGTGTGTTTTTTGAGGAAAAAATAAATATAAGACATGTCTTATAATATGAGAAACACGGTAGGCCAACCATGATGTAACCAAGGCATGTGCGACCTCATCCAGGTCCATCTTCTCCAGGAACTACCGTAACTGTTGTTGCTGGCTTGCCACCTTAAACTGTGTGAAAGCTCTGCTGTGCCCCAGTTGCATTGGGGGGGGGGCAGACCTAGAAATGGATAATTTCAGCCCTATTGTTCCCTTGAGAGAGCATACCTGTGTAAAGTTGTCATTTGTGCAAATAAGCCATGGTTTCTCTCCTTTTCGATAGTGCTGAAAGAAATACTGTAGGCTGAAGCTTGTTGAAGATATGTGAATGGAGAATAAAAGCATAGCAGACTGAAATGCCATTAAACACCAACATCTGCCTTGCTCGAGATGGACAAGTTCATGCATATCAAACTACAGCAAAAACTTAGAAACATGGACAAAAACAAAACAAAAGCACTTCTGACTATGAAATGGGAGCCTCAGACACACATTTATTGGGTCACAGAGGAACTAAAGTGAAAGCTGGCTCTGACTATCCCATTGGAGGGTGTGCATTTTTTCCTTGAGAAATAGACATTGGAGAATAGGTGTGGTCTGCATTTGTCTCTTACATCTTGGATTAATTGCAGCTTGGATAAACTGGCAATTCACATTCCCCATCAAATTTAGGGCAAACATCCAGTTACGTTTAGACTAAACTAAAATAAGTAAATGGCTTTAGAATTAAAATACCAAGGAGATGCAGGCTTATTTTGCTGTTGTGTCAAGAGTTTGGATTCCTTTGATTACCATGAATGGGTCTATCATTAGTTTTTCCTAAAGTTTTGCCTGATTAGTGGTCAGGTTTAGGTTATAATTTTGTGATATCCTGGAGTGTGACTCCAGCTTTCAGAAGGCAACACTCTTTAACTTACAAGGAAGGGCAGAGAAATTGCTCGGGAAGCCGAAAGCAAGAAGAAAGAGAAGAGAAGAGTTTGGATTTGATATCCCGCTTTATCACTACCCGAAGGAGTCTCAAAGCGGCTAACAATCTCCTTTTCCCTTCCTCCCCCACAAAAAACACTCTGTGAGGTGGGTGGGGCTGAGAGACTTCAAAGAAGTGTGACTAGCCCAAGGTCACCCAGCAGCTGCATGTGGAGGAGCGGGGACGTGAACCCTCTACCGCTCTTAACCACTACACCACACTGCCTCTCAGTGTGTCTTTTTGCTCAGTGACAGAGCACATGTTTTGCTCATAACAGGTTGCAGACTTACTTACTTACTTACTTACTTAATTACTTACTTACTTACTTACTTACTTATTTTGAAAGATTTATATACCTCTTGATTGTAGAACCAAACCTCACAGCAGACTATTCTTTTGTCCCAACAGATGTCAAGATTGCAGAGTGAGAGGTTATTGATTTGTTTCTGATTTTTGATTATGTATTTTGTGTTCTCATTTTGTATTTTATGTTGTGAACCGCACTGTGATCTCCAGATAAGGGGCGGTGTACAAATTTAATAAATAAAATAAGATTTAAAAAAATATGTCAGTACCTCCAGCTCCAATAAATAGGAATCAGAGTTGGGTACCTTGTAGCCTGGCTGATCATGAGATGGAACGTGGCAGCAGTATACCACAGTCAAAGGCAGTATAGCAGTTGCTGGAGGGGAGGGGGGAGCGCTGTTATGCTTGGCTCCTGCTTATAGATTTCCCACAGGCATCTGGGTGGGCCTCTGTGGGAACAGGGTCCTGGACTAGATAGGCTTGATCCAAAAGGCCCTTCTTATGTTTAAGGGGAAGAATCCTGTCTGGAACCCTGGGCAGCTGCAGCCAGTCAGTATAAACAACATGAGCAGGATATATTGGCCTGTTTCACAGAACTATGGCTTGCTTGCTGAGAATAAGCAAACATAGAATAATAGAATCATAGAGTCGGAAGAGACCACAAGGGCCATCCAGTCCAACCCCCTGCCAAGCAGGAAACACCATCAAAGCATTCCTGACAGATGGCTGTCAAGCCTCCGCTTAAAGACCTCCAAAGGAGGAGACTCCACCACACTCCTTGGCAGCAAATTCCACTGTTGAACAGCTCTTACTGTCAGGAAGTTCTTCCTAATGTTTAGGTGGAATCTTCTTTCTTGTAGCTTGAATCCATTGCTCCGTGTCCGCTTCTCTGAAGCAGCAGAAAACAACCTTTCACCCTCTTCTATATGACATCCTTTTATATATTTGAACATGGCTATCATATCACCCCTTAACCTTCTCTAGACCCTGGAGAGGAGCTTGCACAGGCTTTGCTCCTCTGTGATTATTTCACCCCAGCACCTATGCCAGCACCTATGGCTTATCATGTTGTCTGGACTGAGGTTCGAGGTCAAGGTCTCTCCTCCTTAACTATGATCTGGAGCCAAATGATCTGGAGACTGATTCAGGAGGAGAGACCTGCTAAAAGGACTGAGGAGGGGCAAAGCAACCGTGAGCTTCTCTTGGGAAGCCAGAAAGTTTGTACATCCTTAGTTGGCTTACCGTGGCATGCAAACCAGGCCACTTGTCTAAAGCAGCTCCTGAGGTTCCAACTTTCAATTTGGACTTACCAAGGCAGGAAGTAAACAGTTGAAACAGGAGTTAGCTGAAACTTGGAGCAAACAAGCAGCAGCTGCCACTGTGACTGTCAGGGATTTCGATTCGCAATCAGAGGTTGTGCAAACTGCTATAAGAATGTCTTTTGTTTCCACCGGACTATGCCTCTGTATTTGTAAATAGGTCACATAGTGCAAACACGAGTCTTCAGTGTGCACTACCATCCAAAGAAAACTCAGTCCTGCAGCACTACATTTTTAGAACAGCCTTTGCCTTTACTGGACGGGGCTGATGGGAGTTGTAGCCCAAAACATCTGGACACGAGCTTGGGGAAGGCTGCCCTGGAAGTGAGGAGCATATAACAATAAATAAATGCTACTTTGTCCAATGTGACATGAGCTTGTATGTGGTCCTAGTTCTTGCCTAATACTAAGCCAAACACACTGGTTCCCAGAGAGAAGACTACAACTGTAGCACTGCTCTCCCAGTTTTTCTGTTTCTACATTATGAAGACCAAGTAATGGCTTGGCTTAGTATTCCAGGAGAGGAGTACTGTAGCCACGATCTTCACCCTGAGAACTCACGTGCTAGGCTATGGTCTAGCTTAGTGTTATGTGCAAACCAGGCCATTGTCTGAGAGCCCCTAAAATAAGTAGACGGGTATCTCTTCCTATGTGTGAAATAATTGGTCATCATAGGTCTCTCCTTGACTCTTAAAGGAGAGTCTGCATTTCAGAACATGCCCTCTCTGCAGAATATGGCCTTCTGACTCACTGCAAGAAGTAAGGTTACAGGGAACCAGGCAGAGGTAGTGGCGCCTGCCCTGTGGAACACCCTCTCATCAGATGTCAAGGAAATAAACAACTATCTGACTTTTAGAAGACATCTGAAGGCAGCCCTGTTTAGGGAAGTTTTTAATGTTTGATGTTTTATTGTATATTTAATATTTTGTTGGAAGCCACCCAGAGTGGCTGGGGAAACCCAGCCAGATGGGCGGGGTATAAATAATTTGTTGTTGTTGTTGTTAACTTCATTCTTTCAAAAAAACTTGATATTTCAGCCACGGTTCAAAATTAGCAAGGTGCCAGATGCATTTTGTGCCTAAAGATTCTCCATTTGCAAGCACCTCAAAAAGCATAGCTGCCAAGTATCCCGTATCCGCCGGGAAAACCCCTTTTTTCTTACCGTTTCCCGGCGGTCTCCCGTTTGGCGGAAAATCCCGACATTGTCCCTTTAATTTGCTTCTTCCCGGCGGCCATTTTTCTGGTGCCGCTTTGCCCTTCTATGGGCACCAGAAAATGGCGGCGCCGGAAGTCGCTTCCGCGCATGACCGGAAGTTGCGTGACGCGACTTCCGGTTGCGGTTTGCCCTTCTATGGGCATCAGAAAATGGCAGCGCCGGCGTCGGAAGTCGCTTTTACGTGTTTCGGGTCATGCGCGGAAGCGACTTCCGGCGCTGGCGCCGCCATTTTCTGGTGCCCATAGAAGGGCGAAGCGCCACCGGAAGTTGCGTCACGCAACTTCCGGTTATGCGCGCGCTGCCGATCCCGGATCTTTACGATCCGGACTTGGCAGCTATGCTCAAAAAGTCTGGGTAACCATTTTTTTGCGCCTGGATGATACTCAAGGATTACTGAAATGTATGTGCTTTGAAGCCTCAAAGTATATGTTAAGGATAGACAATATGTTAAGGAGTTTAACAATAAAAAGTAGAGTGTTTTGAAAAGTATGGGATCAATGTTTTTTATTGTAAACACCAAATTAAACATGCATTAACAATTTCAGCTAAATATGTGATGTTAACAATATATCACTTATGTGAATTGCATATTAGTTCATGCTTATCAAAATAATAAATAGAAAGTGTTGGTGAACCCCCCCCCCAAATGGCGACTAGACATTCTGTTTTGGCGTCCGCAACCCAGGTCCCAGAAGCCATCTGGCTCCTAGTTTTTCTATCCTAGTTTCTAACACTGATTTCAGTGAAGTTCTTTACTGTGTTACATGGGAAGGAGAAAAGATTTGTGAAGTTGTGTATTAAATGTTGTTTGTAATCTGCAGTGTGATGAAAAATTGATTGCTCTTTAAAATTATTTTAACTTGTGAGGCTTTGTTGCTATGGGACTAGGGAGAGCATCCCAGAGGCCATAAGCATATTTGGGTCTCCCTCTTCAAGAAGAAGATTTTACCCCTTAAAGCCCCTGCCTGCGACTCCAAAAATCTCCATAACTCTTGCCTTACTGATGTTAAAGTGGAGCTCTAGTACCAGCAGAGGTAAAGAGCAGCATGCTCTCAGGAATAAATCAGGGGAAGCAGCCTGGAAAGAATGGAAAAAATAGGAAGATGTTCAGAAAATGCCTGGCAGAACATCAGAAAAGGCATCTCATCATCCTTCTGTTCTCCTATGCCCAACATGGTATAAGATAGCTTTGCGAAAATATTTTTTAAAAAAATAATTGGGAGGAGAGCCCCCTAGTAGAGTATTATGGGTCAAAATAAGGTTGTATAATGTTGAATTTTAAAAAAGTGATTCTTCAGACTAGTTGTTTTGGACTTGGGGATTGGAGCAATAGTAAAGTGACCATGGTTAACTTGCTAAGCACAGCCTACAACTGCAAATGTTGATATTTCTTCATTGCTTCTCTATTTAAACTTGATTTAATGTAAATGTAAAGTATTTTGGTGATTCTTGAGTTCTTAGTCTTTAATCCGAGAATAAAGTACTCTATTACCTCTCAGTGAGAACCTAAAAAGCATGATCTAAACAGAGCTGTTACAGAATAAGGAAGCAACCCATTTTGATTGTCTGTTACATCCTGCTCATGAAGGTCTCTTAGTAAGAGATGGTGGATTTGGCTGCATGACAAAGAAGAAAAAGGCAATTGTGCTGCTTCAAAAGTGTACAGTCATTTTTAACCTTTTGGAGTAAGGTAAATATTTGAACAACGCAAGTGATTTGCTAAAACTCTGAATAACATTTCTGGCTTGAAATAATTGCGTTGATACCTCACAGAACACGTTTTTAACAGGCAGAGGCGTTAAATATGCTAGGTGAAGGCTCATTTGATTAGGTTTGGCAAATATCCTGTGTCTGCGGAATATTGGATATGCACATGAATATCTGGTTTTGGCTGTTCCATAGGGCTATTTAGAACAGTTGTAAATAGGGATTCAGATGCAGGGCTCTCCTTTCAACATCCCACTTTAGTAGGGCACTTTCTGCATGAATTCTTTTCTGTATGAATATTCCCTAGTGAACTAATGTTGAGAGCACCAACACTCCACTCTGTGTGAACAGTTATCAGTTATGCTGCAATCCACTCTCCTTATGGAAGCCTTGTTGCTCCACTTTGCAAAACTCCCTCATTCTTTGTAGCTGGGGTACTTTCAGCAGGTTCTGAACCTTCCCTCTCTAAAGCTACAACTGTCTGCTTGTATAGTTTTCAGTAAACTTTCTAACTTTCTAGGAGAATGATGGTGGCAGCAATTTCTCCAACATGCCTCCATATGCTTCCTTACAGAGTTCAGCATCCTGTTTTGGAAGAGCTGGTCTGAACTTTACCTTGGAGTTTGGCAGCAGTCCAGTTCCTCTCTTGGTGAAAGTTCTCTTAATGTATCTAGATGTTTAATTGCTAGTTGTTCATAAATACTGTAATTTCAAATATTGTATATAAAGGCACTGGTGTGTGTTTTTAATAAACATATTCCAGGGGTGATGATTTAATCATTTTTATTTTGTTTTCTAAAACTAAACACATTCTGTGGACATTTTTGCTTGGATAGATTTGCCCCCACAATGAATGTTCATAAACAAAGCATCTGCTAAAACAGACAATTGGACTTACCTGAAATGGTGAAATTGTATCCCAGGCAGAACTCTATTTGCGAAGTACAACTGAATAAAGCAGTATTTAACTTAAAAATATCCATACCCTGCCTTTCTTTCATATGAGAGACCTGCCCTCCACCACAACAGCTAATATTTAGTTAATTAAGAACATGTCAATAAATTAAAGAATAAATGCAGAACAGCAGATGAAATAGCAGGTGGCAAAGCCTAGCAAGGAAAGAGTATTCCAGGCAGAAATGTTAATGTTTTCCATTTTCCATTTGAATACCAGTTAAGAGGGGATTTAACAACCTCTGTGGCACCACCACAGATAAGACCCTATCTCTTATATGCCCACTGGAACATAGAACATGCCCTCCACTGAGGACCTGAGTGACCAGGTTCAATCATGTGAGAGGTGACAAATTTTTAGATAATCTGGCTCCAATTTTAGTTAGTTTGGTTACTAAACTAAAGCCTAAGACTGCGATCCTAACCCCAGTTATCTGAGAGTTGGCCCCATTGAATTCAATAGTACAGTACGTACTTGTGAGCAGACATGGTTCTGATTGCACTGTAAATTGGATTGTGTGAACTATATGACAGTGGATCATAATATTCACATTATGAGAATGATGTGATTGCGCTTCAGTGATATTCAGGGCTAGGTTTCTGCATTTTTGCTCGAAGTGGCGAACACGCTGATACTATTTGGCGTGCATGACTAACTACAGCCTTGGAGCTGCAGAAGGGGGTGGGGATTTTCTTGGTAATTGTGCAGTGAGCCCCTGCTCCTGGGGACCAATATTGGGAAAAAGAGTGTAAAAGTGAACTCTGATTATTAAGACTGAGCTGAAAGGGAGTATGTTGGTTATCATGAATACAATTTGCATATGTGGAATAGCATTAAAGTGTGTGCCAATTCATAATGCATTGCCCTCACTTTGATTAGGCTTCATTTGCCCTAAGTATAGCCCAGGCATAGGCAAACTCGGCCCTCCAGATGTTTTGGGACTACAACTCCCAACATCCCTGACCACTGGTCCTGTTAGCTAGGGATGATGGGAGTTGTAGTCCCAAAACATCTGGCGGGCCGAGTTTGCCTATGCCTGTTATAGCCAAATCCAGCTAAATTGCTTTCTGGAAAATCCCGTATCTGGCTTGAAATCACTCTACAAAACAATGGCAGCAGACAGGTTTTTTGTCAGGGGTGGTAAGGAGGTGTGGAATAATGTTTTCCCCGCAACCACTTCTTTCTAACAGAAAATTGAAATGGGCAAACATTTTCCTCCTTTCTATCTCCCCCCCCCGTCTGCTCCCTGCAGTAAATTAGGCTGTAATTGACAGTTTATACAGCAATTTATGCAGATTGTAATTGCTCTTGGGGATTAATATTGGCTTCCTGGTTCCAGAGCGCCACCTTCTACTTTGAGGCTTTAGACAGCTCTAGAGATAATTGGTTCATCTTGGATTCTCATGTGGCTAACTGCTAAATCTCTTCCAAAGCCGATTTCTTGTTTGGGGGTTTAGCTAGATATCGGTGGTTTCAGATTTCCTGCTTCATGACTGTTGCATTTCCTTTGGCACTCAGACTCAGACTTCTTGTTTTGCATTGGTGTGGTTACTGGAGAATTTGAATGAGCCAGAGAATTTGGGGCTGACATTTTTAATAGGACTTCTCTTACTTTCCCTTTAGGATCTGAAGCACAAACAGAGAACTGCTCAAGTATTGTGGGTTAAGTGACCCTGAGTAACTTGCAAGCTTCAGTTAAACGCTTCATCACATTAGCTTTCCTTTTGAAAAGGTGTGTACAGTGGTACCTCGGTTTATGAACACAATTGGTTCCGGAAGTCTGTTCATAAACTGAAGCGTTCATAAACTGAAGCGAACTTTCCCATTGAAAGTAATGGAAAGTGGATTAATCCGTTCTAGACGGGTCCGCGGAGTACTTAAACAGAAATGTTCATAAACTGAAGCATGGGTGTAATTGGTTCCGGAAGTCTGTTCATAAACTGAAGCGTTCATAAACTGAAGCGTTCATAAACTGAAGCGAACTTTCCCATTGAAAGTAATGGAAAATGAATTAATCCGTTCTAGATGGGTCCGCGGTGTTCATAAACCGAAAATTCATAAACCGAGGTGTTCATAAACCGAGGTTCCACTGTACAGCCTTGGTGGATGCAGAGTTTAGTTTGGGACAAGGGTGTGAAATGTGGTCTTATATTGTGGACCATTTCATGATCAAGATAGTTATAACAAAGAGTCATGCGGTACTTTAAAGACTAACAAATTTATTATGGCATAAGGCACCACGTAGTACAGTATTTATTAATCTTTAGGTTACCATACGATTTTTAATCGGTTGCACCAAAACCAACAAATGTGGCTACAACTCTGGAAAAATAAATTTATGTTCTAACTTGTTGAAAATAATGACTCAAGAATATTAAAATCTCATCAATTATCATGGCTACAAATAAGTCTCATGTTCTCTAAAGTAACGGTGTCTGTGCAAACATTTTGCTGGGAATAATGGCTTACTTGCTTGTTTTCAAGTAGGAACTGGGGCTCCCAACTTCACCTAAATGAATTTATTTATTATACATATTTAAGATAGATTGTGGTCTCTGTGTACATGAAGATAATGCTTATTAGGAATTTGAGGACTCCAAAGTTGATCAAGCAGCCACTTGGAAACAGGTCATGTGAAGTACAGGAAAACAACACTTGTCATCTGAACCTACTTTTGTAATGGGATTAGCTGCAAAGCTATTACAGACAAATAGAGATAGGGGATCTGTTTAGCATTCTGCAGATATTATGCATATGCTCATGTTGCAGATGCAGTAGTTGTAGAAATGTTGGCATTTGTGACTTGACTTAGAGGCAAAATATAGAACCAGGCATCTGACAAGAGTGTATTGCTATCAGTTGGTAATCAATGTGCAATGCATCCATTTTAAACAAATGAGCCATAGTGCCAGCTGAAAAAATTCTGACAATGCTGACTATTAGAGCAGTAAATCTATTCACATGATGGTAGATGCTTTCTGAATAAAACTGATGCACATCTTCACTTTAATTACTGCATTTAGCTCTTGTCAAGAATGCTGCAACCAAATGAACTTAATAAAAACTAGTGAAAAATTTGCACAACCCCTTAGCAAGGTTGTGTGAGAAGCTCCCATCTTTAACATGGGAAGGGTTCAAGCATTGGGGACAGACTTTCAGGGAACCACAATTTTACAGTGGTTTGCTAGACGTGACTTGTCATTTTTAGATTTTACATCTGTTTATCATTACTTCTTTACTATTACTGAAGTGGGCTAAATAGCTTGATGCCAGCTAAGGTATTAGTCTAGAACAGGCATCCCCAAACTGCGGCCCTCCAGATGTTTTGGCCTACTACTCCCATGATCCCTAGCTAACAGGATGGGAATTGTAGTCCAAAACATCTGCAGGGCCGAAGTTTGGGGGTGCCTGGTCTAGAATGTGGTGGTGGGGTGACAGGTGCTAGTTTCCCCTACTAAAATTGAAAAAGTGGTGTTCAGTTTCTGCTTGTCCTTGTCTGCGTGTGTGCACATAAAGAATTGCATCCCATCTTATTTGGCCTAAATGTGTGTTTGGCTTTTGATAAGGACTAGGAGTATTTAACATACTTGAACCTTATAGGTAAAACTGATGTTTCTAAAGCAACCGTTTGTTTTGATAGAGGAACCCATCTCTTTTTTTTGCAAGCAAGCAGTAAAAACAATTTTATCTTCCAAAATGGTCTGACTCCCCCCCCCCCCTTCTCAGTCCTTCCTAATACTCTAGTGCAGGGGTAGGCAACCTAAGGCCTGTGGGCCGGATGCGGCCCAATCTCCTTCTTAATCCGCCCCGTGGACGGTCCGGGAATCAGTTTGTTTTACATGAGTAGAATGTGTCTTTTTATTTAAAATGCATCTCTGGGTTATTTGTGGGGCATAGGAATTTGTTCGTATTTCCCCCCCAAAATACAGTCTGGCCCAGCACATGGTCTGAGGGACGGTGGACCGGCCCACGGCTGAAAAAGGTTGCTGGCCCCCGCTCTAGTGTCTGGAACAAGGCTAAATGTTGAATTAAGAGATGCTGAAGTGTCAGAATAATTAAAAGATACAGTATTTAGAGTGTTTATTAGAGGGTGGTCAACCAGCATCCTCCATTATAAGTTCTGCCAAATTATGGGTATGATGTCATAAATGAAGAGCTGTGTTGCTGATATTTATAGTAGATACAATTCTAAGAGCTGGTGACAGTCATGTTTGAATGGCTGTGATTAAGTTTGTAGCACACAAAGTCCTGCTCCATCTGCTTTCTTTACAGCTGTGTATAAAAAAAATTAAAACTGTTCCGCAGAAAGAAAATTTCATTTTCACAGGTGTCGGGACATATTTAATCCCTCCCTGTTCCTCTTCTGCAAGATAAATTGTCATGTCTATTGTGTATGTATTTTTCCATATTAATGAAATGTTATGACTTAAACACTGTGGAATATATCCATTCATTAAGCATAAACATTGTGGGCTGAACTGGCAAAGAGTAACCATTGCAATAGCTTTTGTGCTAGCATAATAGACTTTTATATTTGTAGGTGTTGATATATCCTAACGTCTCATCCAGCGCTGTTTCTGGCGGAAATTGTCTAAGATGATTAATTGTTTTGTAGTTTCCTGAGTAGTTTTCTGGAGAGTATATGCCTTCATGAAACAATTTTCATGTACTGTACTATGCAGCGTCCAGGAGTAAGTTTAAATGTTTCCCTGTTCTACCATACCCTGATTTGCATAAAACTTTACTGGAGGAGTTCAGAAGAACTTGAAAGTTTGCCAAATGTTGCAACTTTTTGGATGGTCCTCATTGACCAGCTGTGGAATTTGGAGTTTTTTCTTATAGACCTACATGGCTACGCTAGTAGGGTTTTTTTTAATAGAATAAGTTTACTTGGTATTCATGAGATGCTGATATGATAAACATTTATTTCCCCCTTGTAAGGAATGAACTGTAACTAAAAAGATGCTGCTTACAAAGGGTTAAAATAAAATAAATAAAATTCACCCTCAGTTAGTTGCATCTTGGCTAAACATTGGGGTTACAATACTTGTGGTTTAGTGTTGTGTTGAGTCGCATCGTGAATATAACATAAAAGGTAAAGGTAAAGGGACCCCTGACCATTAGGTCCAGTCGTGTCCGACTCTGAGGTTGCGGCGTTCATCTCGCGTTATTGGCCAAGTGAGCCGGTGTATAGCTTCCAGGTCATGTGGTCAGCATGACAAAGCCGCTTCTGGCGAACCAGAGCAGCACACGGAAACGCTGTTTACCTCCCCGCTGTAGCGGTACCTATTTATCTACCTGTACTTTGACGTGCTTTCAAACTGCTACCGTAGGTTGACAGGAGCTGGGACTGAGCAATGGGAGCTCACCCCATCGTGGGGATTCGAACCGCCGACCTTCTGATCGGCAAGCCCTAGGCTCTGTGGTTTAACCCACAGCACCACCCGCGTCCCTGAATATAACATATTTACCATATTAAAGCTACTGGTTAAAACTGGAATGTTTTATATTGCACATTTGCAGGTGGATGGAAGTCTGTCTTAATGAAGAGCTGCCACCAACTACTGAACTGGAAGAAGGATTACGGAATGGTGTTTACCTTGCCAAATTGGCAAAGTTTTTTGCACCTAAGCTAGTTTCTGACAAGAAGATCTATGATGTGGAACAAGCACGTTATAAGGTAAAGGGCATACCGTACTTACGATATGCTTACTTCTTGTAGTAGTTCAGCAGTTGCTTTGTCTGTCACTGTTTCCTCAGAATTATAGTGTAACAGCATGACCCCTCAAAACAGCATCAGATCTGAGGGGGCCCTAAGGAAGGTGCCCTCCACCAACACTCTTGTTCCTCCCCCCACCCCCAATGTAGAGGGGGGGTGAGCAGCTGCCATCTCCATTCCCCCAGAATGCCTGTGGGCCCTGATTTTCCCCAGGCTTTCTGCAGAAATAGTGGCAGAAGTACCAGACAAGGCTGCAGCAACTTCTCTTCACAACACTGACCTGAGCACCACTGACCCTAAATTGATCTTGGCAAATCTATGTGTTAAAAAAACAACCCAACATTCTGAACTATTATATATATTTGTAGAATATTAGGCTTTTACCTTGTGTACACAAACTGAAAAAGATAAAAATGGGGGCATGCCAGCCAGAAATAAGCTTTCCATTCTATACTGATCTTTTAACAAATAATATAGAGTCAGAAATTCTGTTTTGATTAATGCTACAACCCTCAAACAATTTTGAACAATGCTCTTGACTTCGTGTTCTACAGCATTACTCTAGAGAGTAAGTAGATTAAATATTTGTAGCTCGTGCTGTCCTATAACAACTTTCTATAGATTGTCTTTTCATTGATTTTGACAGTGTTTCAAATTTTATGTGCAGGGAAGACTTGGACTAGATGTCATTTGTAGAGTAATAGAAATAATAGATTAATCCTTTCTCTTCTCTTTCTCTTTTCATTAGAAATCAGGTCTTCATTTCCGACACACAGATAATACTGTGCAATGGTTAAGGGCAATGGAGTCCATCGGCCTGCCTAAAGTAAGCATTTGAACCTTGCCTGTATGTTATGCCCAAATTTTAAAGTGTTTGCTAAAATAAAGACATATGCCTGAAGCAGATCAATGTAGAGTGAAACTAAAGTTGGCACTTTGGGAATTATTAACTTGTAGAAAAACTGCGGCGGGGGGGACATCTAAGTGAAGGAGGTGGAATTCTTGTGCTCCCCCTCTTTTGCCAAGGCAGCTGGTATCATGCAGAACATGAACAGGCTCGCTTACATTCCAGCTGGCTTCAGTAGGTGCTGTTGGGTCAAACAGCTCATATGAGCTTAGGAGACCTGGCATTAGGGATGGGAACAATGGATAAAGCCAGAGTCTCTAAAGAGGGAATTAACAGCACTTCCCAGTTCAAGTTTATCAACACAAGCTTAGCAGGCAAGCTCTGAGGACTTGTGATTTCATAATTTGTGTTTATAGCACATCTACAAAGCTTGATTCTCCACTTCCTTTCAAATCCATTGTCGGCCCCCCTTTTTTGAGGGGGGGACTCTGTGAAGTATTTTTTCAGACCTCAGAGGCTCCTGACTTAGGCAACCTGAATGCACAGTACTGTCAAAAGCTAGCATTATTGCTTCATATCTCTGCCCCACCCCTGTGTGGCCCACACAGGATACTTTGTTTGACATTAAGAAACATACTGATGTAAGGTGTGCTTTTTCTTCTAATGTTTCTGCAAGGTTTTGGAATGGCAGTAGTGCTCATTTAGTCTTGCATCTGGGGGCAAATTGAGAGCCTGTAATGAAATGAATGTTACACAAGTCTTACACAAGTCTTAGAATATCAGAACTGGTAGGTCATATAGCAGAGCACCCAGAATGATGCATGAATAGCTAACAGGTGCTTTTCAGGCTGCTTTTTCATAATTTCAAAGAAGAAATCCTTAAGGAGCCGGACCCATTTCTGCATTTTTGAATTTTTTATTATTGATGCTGAACTGGACCTTAGTAGATTCAGGCTTGTCAGGGCTAGAGTTAGATGCAAGAACCAGAGTCAATGAAGTTAACTCTTTATTCAAGGCATACAAGTCAGAAACACTTCCCAGTAGGTCTTGCCCCTATAGAGCAGTTGCGAGGACTGAGGATCCTTGCCATCCATGCCTTCTAAGGCTCCTTTTCCGGATGTTTCCCAAGCAGTCTCAAATTGTGTCTCCCCATCTCTGTTCTGTTGTCCGTGTTTACCCTGTGCGTTCTTAGAGACTGGGGGAAGGGGAGCTTGTCACAGCAGGAGAGGGAGATTCCCTGGATACTTCAGCAGCTTCTTGACCTCCCTCCTCTCAGAGTCTGAACAGCTCCCTGTCACAGGTTCCCCCTGCTCACTAAACCCTGTTGTCCCTTCAGTATTCAGCACCTCCTCCCAATCTTCCCCCTCTGACCTCTCCTCAGTGTCCTACCACCAATCCCCAGACTCCGAGCCTTCAACTTCTGGGATTTCCTATGGGGGTTCCCCGGCTAGTGCTTCCCACTACTCCTCATCATTCATCTGTGTCAGGGACTGGCTGAATGTAAAATATGTTGTTATTGAAATAACTCTTAATGTTTTGGGGGTGGGTGGGTCTTTTTTCTCTTTAGATCTTCTATCCAGAAACCACAGATGTCTATGATAGGAAGAACATACCTCGAATGATATATTGCATCCATGCACTAAGGTAAGCCAGATTTATGCTAACAGTTTGTCTTAAGTTCTACATTTTTAAAATGCTTGCTATCTTTTTAGAAGTTTGCAGTGAAACCTTACTGGGTTTACAATGTTGAGAGTTTTACATGTTTTGAAGGCAACATAGACATGGAAAAGTGATGGCATATTCCATAAGAGAAGTAAAACTTGTAAGAATCTCTGAAATGTATGTACACAACCTTCTGTCATTAAAGAATGTGTGAAATACAATTTACCCCTCTTGAATTAGAAAAATAGAAATAGCATTTGAAAAGATAAAAGGATTATCACTCTGAGCGTATGTCTAACCTTTTTCTATTAAAAAAACAAGAGAGAGAGAGAGACTCTTCACCTTGGACACTGTTTGCAGTCTTTTCTACTTATTCTTCATTGTTCTGTTTTAATTTTAATATCACTGTGCATTTACTGTCATTTCAATAAGGCTCCAAAGTCCACATACAACTAGTTACCTTTGACATTCAGGATACAGAAGCAGAAAAATGCCTCATTCCTGTTTCTGTAGATATACTTTCACTTAGAAGAGAGCTTTGCAAATACCATGTGCAGTAGTTCTATTTAGGTTGGGGGACATGTTCACTGCAGCATTAATGTCTGAGTAACAAGCTCAGGGTGACAAACTTATTGAACTGTTCTACATCACATTGTGTTTTCTGAATGTGGAAATAGATTGGTAGATCTGTTCTGCTAATGCATGCATCATTCCTTTTCTTACCTGCACACAACAGCATTCTGTGCAGATTTCCTTGAATGCATGGCAGAGCAATGGATCCTGTAAGGCAGCCGTGGGGAAACTCCGGCCCACAGGCCTAACCAGCCGCCCCCCGCCCCCAGGTCTCCCCATTTGGCCTGCAAGGCTGTCTTGGACCTATCTCATAGGATGTCAAGTGTAGGACAGGTAAAAGACACAGCAGAGCTAAAAAGCTTTATTTCTGCAAACTCATCTGATTAGAAGTGCTTCCAAAGCACTATGTCTTTGCCCATGTGGTTTGATTTCAAAGACAAATTGGTCACCTGACATCATTGTCATGTCGGGTGACAGGTGAGGAGCCCCACCCACCTGCCTGCCTGCCTAGGGGGACGGAGGAGTTAAGATTCTGGCCTGCTAACCGGATCCACTTCTCCATCCCTGATCTGAGAGTATTGTCTTTAGGAATAATACCTAATCTGTGCGCTTAACATTACGCAGAATAGGGTTGTTCAGTCAGGGTGTCTCAACAGAAAATCACTTTGCTGCTTTTATAAGGCTATTAATGGCTATGGGCCATGACGGCTATGGTCTGTCTCCATGGTCAGAGGCAGTAATGCTTCTGAATACCAGTTGCTGGAAACTGCAAGAGGGGGGAGTGCACTCTTGTCCTGCTTTCAGCTTTCCCACAGGCCTCTGGGAGGGCACTGTGAGAACAGAATGCTTGACTAGATGGGCCATTGGCCTGATCCTTCAATGCTCTTATCTTCTTGTGTTAGTAAGTATCTCTGTGTGATAATTATTTTCAGACCACAAATATTGGAAAGCAAGTGGTGTCCAGCCTTTAGAAACTCAAAAACCTAATTGTAACTTTTTCTAATTTTCTCCAGTAATGCCTCTAGCAGCCCCTTCTCAAGCAGAATGTTAATCTTCATATTTTCACTCTTGGCTATATTATGGAAGCCTCCCCATTATTATTTTTTTACAATTTCAGAATTATAAAGGTGGCTTGGGGGTACATTATTTTAATGACCTGATTTAAAAGAGAAAAGTAAATAGTGAACCTATTTTCTTGAATAGCATTGGAAATTCAATTTTGGATGAACTCTAAATGTTTTCTAATTTTTGTTCATTGTCTTGCTTACTCATGTAAGCCATTTGCTCCACACAATAAACAAATGAAGGACCTTTTTTATAATGCCAAACGAGTATTATATATATACAAGCTGTGAGGGTGATACTGTTGTTGTTAGTTTAAATTCGAGTTTGAAACTGTTTCCTGAAGTGGTCACACATGGGACTCTTAACGTTAAGTAGCTTATGAAGGAATGGTTTGCTGAGTTCCATTCCAGTGATGTCACAATTGTTCAGATGTTCTGCTGAATACTGAACAGAGCAAAGCTTTCAGATGTTTATATCTGCTGGAGTACTGAAGATGGCTTAATCAATGGTTTGACTGCTACAATAAACATGTGCACAGAGCCTTTCACATTCAGCAGTGCATATCCCATATATTATATATATTTTAACTCTATTGTGCAGTATTATGGCCTTTTGGTTTTAACCTCGCCTTGTTTAGGATGCAATCTGAGCCATCAAGTGCAGCAGAAAATGTGGTTTAGCTTTATGATACTACCCTAATACTTGGAAGAAAGAAGTTTAAATATCAAAGGCACCCAGTCCCAGGTACATGTGGTTAGGTTCAGTTTGTTTAACGTGCAGTTTATGCAGTTGTGTAGGTAGCTGAATGTCAGTTGAATGAATGGACTTTCTCCTCAGGGAGATGATTGTATTTTGAAATCATGTGAAAACTCTTCAGTGTTGTCTCTTGTTGCTTGTTGCACATGTGAAGTGTCACTTGCTGTTACACTTACAAGGAGATGAATACGCAAACGTGAACAGGGCCCCAGTTTCTTCCAGACCTGGTTTCCTTGCCAACAGCAGAAATACTGGACAATATCTTGATGCTATTCAAGCAGACTTCCACTTGTACAACAGGACTTCTCACTGCAGTTGTCTGCACCCCCCCCCCCAACCTCTGGAGCAGATGGGGAGGGCATTTGGTGAACTGCAGGCCCATTCCACTTGTGAGAAGTCCATCCCACTACAGACACACAGCACTGGATATCCCCCATTGTATTATTGCAAATAATAATAATAATAATAATAATAATAATAATAATAATAAACTTTTGTTTATATCCCGCCCTCCCCGGCTGAAGTAGTGCTCAGGGCAGCTAACATCAGATATATAAACATTAGTATAAAATCAAACAATAATTAGATTACCTCATAAAAACAGGTCAAAATCAAATTAAAGTCTAATTAGATGGCTTTCCGCAGGGTTGGGGTTGGGAACAGTAAGTGCTCATCGCTTCATATGTGAATTCCTGTAGCATTATGCTACTGTCCCACAGTGAATAAGAGAGCGACTTGCATTCAGATTTGAACATCTGATGTTACTATTTAATTATAATGTCATATACTGTAATGTGGAACTTAACAGGAAGCTCCTATCTTGACTGCCACAATGCTCTGGTCTCAGAGTCAGATTTGGGGCTTTAAAATTTCAGTGGCATTTTGTGCAACGCCAAGATTTGTCCCTCCACCTCTCACCTTCCGTTGTTTGGCGTTGTTGCACTGGCCCTTGTGGCTCCCTCTCAGCTCAGTAACCAGTCCAGGCAAACTGGTTGCATTTCTCTAAATCTGCCTCTTGCTGGTCAATGAAAATATTTAGAAGAAGATGTTGTATTTAACTTTTCTGGCTTCTGTTGATAGCTTGTTTGTCTGTGGATTTTAAGTACTATAATGTAGAACACTTTTCATAATCAGAATTGAGTTGTTTGCTGAAAGCATACCGTATTTACTAGAGTCTAATATGCACCTTTTTTGCCAAATTATGCTGCAAAAAATGGGTGTGCATTACATTCGATGGCACATTAGACTCAAGTAAATACAATATTTTAGTCTTCCTTTCACCTGTATACCCTGTGCACTGTACACTGAAATATATTTTCCCTTAAAATCCAAATGCCTTCTAATAGTTCTTTGTTCCATTTTCTTGACTTGTAATTAGATTTAATGTGAATTCTTATTTCTATGGCTTCACAGTTAATATTTGTTTTTTAAGCAGTTTGATTTTGACCATACCAATTCTGGGTGTGTGCTTAAAATTCTCAGCTCAGGTGCAAGTGTTTAAAAAATGCTTGTTAGCACAACATCAAATACAGCAATCCATGTTAATAACTCCTCATATTAAACACCGAGGAAAGGAGCGTGTTCAGTACAGTTTATTGGTGTAGTCATTATAACCTCAAAGCATTTGTAGTAATATTAAGATGAACACATTACTGGCAATCTTAAAACAAAATTCTATTGCCATCTAGTGGTAAACAGTATTCTCACAAATGATCTCTGGGCAGTGGAGAATATGCCACTCCATGGAAATTGTAGTTCTCATGCCAAGGTATCATAATTGGTGTATTAGTGACTACTTGTGTCAATGAAACATTGCATTAGTGCCAACTTGAAAACAGTTTGTAGGCTTCTTCTTAATCCTAGGAAGTTTAAATGGAGTTTTTCACAGAACTCTTGGAACAGCATCTAATAAAAGGAAATAGTTATTGAAGGCCTAATACTGCTTTTAAAAATATATAAAACAAGTAGGGTAAGATGGGGATTTGTTGTCAGAAGAAGGCAGTGAAACTTACGAAACTTGCCTATACCACTAGCTACTAATTCTTTAGGTCTGATATCAGTTCTATGAACTCTCACCCTTGGAAAAAAACTTTATTATTGTAACATATTTTCAAGCCATTTGTTAAAATGTCAACTTTTACAAACTTCTAGCATTTCCCCCTGTTGCCTCTCTGACATCTAGCACCTAAAGTCTAAACCAAGTTCAGTGTGTGAGACTATATTAGCTCACAGTCTTTTAATTCTTGCCTTCTCTTTGCTGAATCATGCTAGCCCGAATTTTGAAATGTTAAGCTTCCCCAAGTGGAATCTCACCATTCTTTTTAGATCTAAACAGTGCCCAGACCACTGATTATTCTGTCTAAATAGGTTTGAGCTCCTTTGACTATGACTTCTAATAACAACTTTGATTAGTCCCTTGTGTAATCTTAATAAATTCCCCAAATCCTTAACAGTTGTTAATTTCACATGGCAGGAAGACATGAATAAAGATGTGAATTTGTTCAGCTGTCGGCCAGATGGTTTCACTATACACATTTTGGAATGGTATTAATACAGACATTTCAAACAACGCTGAAACAAAAATAGGGGTTCTGGGATTGTCTTTGTGTATATTTTTTTTTAACTTCCTTTCAGATACATTAAGAACATTTGAGTATTTAATGATAAGTAAGTTGATTTTAAAGGTGGAAATATGTAAGGACCCTTTCTTATTTAAAAACAAAACATATATTTAAGTTCTTGGGGAAAACCAAAATGTGTTTCTTTGATTACTAACCTAGTGTTTTATTCAGTATTTGCTTGAGGATGGGAATCCCAAAGTTGGCAGAAGTGTTACTTAAAATACTGTTTTCAGAGGAAAACAGGTTACATTTATTACAAAGGAGAATAGTCATGCTTGTCGTAACAGAAGCAACAGAGAGTCCTGTGGCATGCTATCGACCAACAAATACATCGTGGAATGGACTTTTGTAGGCTGAATGTACTTCATCAGATCCTAATAGTAATAATAATGCTCATAATAATATTTCTAAAATTGAACCGCTTTGAGTTCTTTTCTTACAACCAATCAGTATATAAATTTTATGGAATAAATTAGGGTTGCCATATTTCAAGAAGTAAAAATCCAGAGCTTTGTTGTTGAGGTTTTTTTGGGGGGGGGAGGAATCAACCTCAAAGTTGTGATACTCAAACACACACTTTCTGGTTCTGTTGTCAAAAACCCGGACATTTTGCTGATTTTTTTTCAAAATTCTGTCCTGGATGCTAATTTAGCCGTTTGGATCCTGGACATGTCCAGGAAATTCCAGACATGTGTCAACCCTAAATAAATAAATAAATGTCTTGTGATATAACACATAATTTCCCTTTTTTCTTTTGCAGCCTTTACCTGTTTAAACTAGGAGTTGCTCCACAGATCCAAGATTTGCTGGGGAAAGTAGACTTTACAGGTACTTTAATCTTTGAAAATATTTTATTGTATTGAAACCCCATGCTCTACTCCCCCAGCATTCTCCATGTTTTTATGCAGAAGTGGGTGTAGAGTAGCTATGTGAAAAATGTGCTTCTACTTTATTAAAAGATGCTGGTTAACAAATCCTTGTATTTATTTTTCCCCAGCCTGTGATTTTTCTCAGGCAGGAGGAAAAGGCCAAGCAGAATTGGAAGCATGTTACAGCCCCCAACCTACCCCAAGCATTATTATTGTGTATGTTTTACCATCTAAGAAATCCTAATTAGGTTTGCTGATGCCTTCTCCCATTTTTCTCCCTTCGTAATTAGAGGAAGAAATCAATAACATGCGGAAGGAATTGGAGAAATATGGTATACAGATGCCGTCATTTCATAAAATTGGAGGTATCCTGGCGAGTGAGCTTTCGGTGGATGAAGCTGCGTGTAAGTGAGCCCTAATCAAAGTGTTATGTAAGAACATGCTGACATATAATCTCAGATATGGTAACATGTTTTAAAGTTGCTTTAACTTCAGGTATCATTTGGAAACTAATTAGATGAAGGAAAGAAATCTTTTTTAAAAAAAATCTAAGGTATTTTAAAATCAATTCCTCTGCCTTGAACTTTAAAGAAATAATACAGTATTGAGTACACAGACGTCTTTCATGTAGTGAAAGCATTGTCTAGTTTGTTCCTGTTGGTTAGCAGGGGATGGAAAGGTTTTTAACCTTGATCTCCTCTGTCCTGATCTGAATCAAGGTGGGGTGGTGAATGGTTTCCTCCTCCACTCCCCACACAAATTAAGGCTCTCTGATTTGGATCAAGAGAATTCCAGGAGGTAAGGGGGACTAGATGAATCCCAAGCCGGAATTAAGATTGCCGGAAGAAATATCAACAACCTCAGGTATGCAGATGACACAACCTTGATGGCAGAAAGTGAGGAGGAATTAAAGAACCTTTTAATGAGGGTGAAAGAGGAGAGCGCAAAATATGGTCTGAAGCTCAACATCAAAAAAACCAAGATCATGGCCACTGGTCCCATCACCTCCTGGCAAATAGAAGGGGAAGAAATGGAGGCAGTGAGAGATTTTACTTTCTTGGGCTCCTTGATCACTGCAGATGGTGACAGCAGTCACGAAATTAAAAGACGCCTGCTTCTTGGGAGAAAAGCAATGACAAACCTAGACAGCATCTTAAAAAGCAGAGACATCACCTTGCCTACAAAGGTCCATATAGTTAAAGCTATGGTTTTCCCAGTAGTGATGTATGGAAGTGAGAGCTGGACCATAAAGAAGGCTGATTGCCAAAGAATTGATGCTTTTGAATTATGGTGCTGGAGGAGACTCTTGAGAGTCCCATGGACTGCAAGAAGATCAAACCTATCCATTCTTAAGGAAATCAGCCCTGAGTGCTCACTGAAAGGACAGATCCTGAAACTGAGGCTCCAATACTTTGGCCACCTCATGAGAAGAGAAGACTCCCTGGAAAAGACCCTGATGTTGGGAAAGATTGAGGGCACTAGGAGAAGGGGACGACAGAGGACAAGATGGTTGGACAGTGTTCTCGAAGCTACCAACATGAGTTTGACCAAACTACGGGAGGCAGTGCAAGACAGGAGTGCCTGGCGTGCTATGGTCCATGGGGTCACGAAGAGTCGGACACGACTAAACGACTAAACAACAACAACAAGGGGTTAAAACACACACACCGGGGGGGTAGGATTTAGGAGCATAATCCAGTTCACTGGGCCCCACACTGTCAGTTTGTGATTAAAAACAAACAAACTATCCATGTAAGAGTTTAGATATATAGCAAATACATATGGCCCCTTCTGCAAGTCCAATGGCCAGCTAAAATCCCTTCTAGGAATCAATATTTGTAAACACGAGGCATTTATGGACAGCTCGTCTGAATTGGTGATTGGCCTGCTACAGCTTCAAATGGCCATCTTGACTTCATAATGCTTTTATAATGCTGAAAATAACTTTTATGCCCTCTAAAATAAGTTCTGAGAAAATGAACCAATATGAAATGAGCAGCACAAAGATGGCACACAAAAAGCTGCCACACTGTTTAGAACATAGAATAGTGTGGTAGCTTTTTGTGTGCCGTCTTTGTGTGCCGTCTTTGTGCTGCTTATTTCATATCGCTCTAAAATAAGTTAGCACAACAATTTTATTTTACAAGTTTGTTGTCCTTATATTTTATTTTTAAAACCTATGTTAGTCTCTAAGTGTGGTGTGGGGAACCAGTATCTCACTAGATGTTGGACCTACCTTCCATCAGCCCAAACCAGCATGGCCCAGTGGCCAAAGGTAATGGCAGTTGTAGCTCAACTTCATCTGAAGGGCTACAAGTTTCCATCCCTGCAATAGACAGACATGTATTAATCTGTTCTGGTGTTGGATTGGTGTGTATTTCCACTAACATAATCTTTAGATCTTCAGCTGTAGTTAGGTGGCTAACTGTGGCTACAGATGTCGCTGGGATACAACTCTCATCATCCCTGACCAGTTGCCTATGCTGCCTAGATCTTATGGAAGCTGAAAAACAGCATCTGGAGAACTGTACCTTTGCTTTGACTATTTAGTAGATTCCTGTACACTGAGATGGCAGTCCTGTATATAATTAGGATTGTAGTTTGGCCAGAATCCAAAGTAGACTTAAGCTGTGTGTACATGTTATCATTCAGTGCAGTGTTTGAAGCTGTGTGCAGATGACGTTAGCCATTACCCATATCTGTCCTGTAGTATCTTGAGAAATACTGCTGTTTTATTTGTTTTCCCTCAAACCAGTTTCCAGCTGATTTGAAAGCTTCACATTTAAAGTGAGGTGTGTACATTGCGACAGTCTTTGTGTGTGCATTTGCAGGTGACAGCTTCAAGAATAAGAATTGGGGTGGTGGTTTCAGGTATGGGGAAACCAAACAGGTAATGTGCAGAGGTGAAAAGACCCCCCTGCACTCTTTCTGGTGTGAGCAGCAACATGCAAATGCAAGTTGAAACACAGTGGGGATGGGGGGCAGGGAACAACTTCGCTGTGTTTTAAGCCGCTAATGTGTACCTAGCCTTAGTTGAAGGTATGCTAAATTGAAATTAAGGATGTTGCCAATAAAAGGGCACTGGGTTTTACAGTGCTTTACTTTCTGCTCACTGGCTGTCTTGTAGAAAGCTGTACCATGTATATTTGTAGTTGTACGTAGGTGTGTAAAAAAAGTGATAATGACAATGCTTTTTAAAAAACATTTAATGATGATTCATTCTAATTGCCCGGGGTCACCGATGTGACTCCCTTGGACGCTACAGTTTTCTATGGGTCCATGCCCCAAATAATTTTATTTATTTATTTATTTTTAAGGGGGGTTATTTGGGGTTATTTGGCAGAAGCTATCTGGTTTGCTAGCTCTTTTGGGGGGTGTTGTACCTTTGGTGTTTTGCCTGCAAGGGATTTTCTCAGTATCACCAGTTTTCCTCTGATGAAATGGATATTTTGTGATGCCATGTCAAGTTATTAGATTTCCAGATGTGCCCTTGGCTTAAAAGCATTGGAGATTCCTAAAGATTAGGCAAACTCAAATTTAATTTTAATTCTGGCAATTATTTCCTATATTTAAATACTGGACTCTTATTCTTTTCAGTGCATGCTGCAGTAATTGCAATTAATGAAGCTATTGAGAAAGGAGTAGCAGATCAAACTATCAAAACACTGAAAAATCCCAATGCTATGTTAGTTAACGTGGACGATAATCTTGCCCATGCGTATCAGAAGGAACTATCAGAAGCTAAAAAGAGAAAAGAAGAGAATGCAAGACTGAAGGTACTCTAATGGAATACTCTAATACTCTTTTAAAACTGGATATGAATTCAATTTCAGTTAATTTTATTTACATAAAATAGCATGGTGTGTTATTAAGCACCAATACTCCATAAATCAAACCAAATAGCACACATTGGCAGATACCTTGAAGTTACTCATAGCTATGTAATAATGAGTTGTGTATGTTCCATCTGCTCATGATAATCCAGGAAATACAATATTTATTTGGAACCTTCATGACTGACAGAACAGCATTTTAGAATACGTGTCAAAATGTTCTGGTTCCCAAAACCAATATATAAGCCACTTAGAATGCAGAGTTTTATTATACTTGTCTCAATGGAATGTGAGCTACTACTGAACAGTTAAAATACCCGTATGCATTTATATGATAGTACTAAAACTCCAGGCTTGTAAAACCTTGCAGTGACAAATTGGCTTGTTGCTAGCAAAGCATTTGTTCCTGCAGTGCTCCTCTTAAATTCATGTCATCTTGTGACAATAATGCCACCGAAATTCCTAAGAAATGAAGGTCAATAAACATTGAGAATGCAAGAGGAGGAATGGTTGAGCGACCTTTTGAGGTCATATCCAGGTCATTAGGAAGTAATTAGACATGGATGACTTTGGAATAAAATTCCTGGTTCTGGCAAGGGAGCTGGACTCATGTTTCTCCTCCTTCAGTTTAGTTGAGCATCTAGAGCCTGGAATTTTAAAAAGAAACAGTTGTGCCAGGTTTGGGCTGATGCATTCTTCCTCCTTAGGTCGCATTCTGAGCGACTACTGTTTATAAACAATTGGTGGGTAAGCATACTAAAGCTTGTAAATTGTTAGAAAGTAAAAGCATACTCATTTTTCTCATGTTGGTGCAATTGCTGTATTTTAAAGAGGGATTTCTAATTTAGCTGCTTTTGCACAGTTTCATTTTGTATCAATAACGGCCCTTACAAGTCCCCCCACCCGCACTGAAATTTGCTTTCCATAGTGAAATTTCTGTGTGTTTACACAAACACCACCCACCTTGAAAACAGGAGTGGGCATTGTCCTTTGTTCAGTAACAGTATTGTTGCTTTCAGAATGGCTCGATTTTGGAGGAGGAAAGAGATGTTTATGAAGAGTTGCTGACACAAGCTGAGATACAGGGAAACATCAATAAGGTCAACAGTGAGTAATCTTCCCAGAGTCCCAAAACTTTAAGAGTTGTGTATTTGGCTTTAATTCCAGTGGGAAATATCAGAATATTTAATTTTATTTCTCATATATTAGTGTATCTGCAGTAATATGCAATTCTCTGGAACGCGGCTTTCTATTGTATTACAAACTTGAGTGAGGATTCTCTTCCTTGGCCTTTGCATTCTTAATAACAGCAGACTTGATAATTGATGCATAACTTCTTTTATCTGCTTTTCTCTCTCTTCTGCTAGCTGCAAAATACTGTAAATTTTGACCCCCTCTTACAAGCTGCATTTTAGCCCTGGGTCCTTAGAATTAAGAAAGTTTTCGTTCTGATGTGTCCAGCACACTGATGTGTGTTTCATTGGAAAATGGTGTGAGAGAGGGCTTTGAGAATGAAACTCGTTCAAAGTTTTCTGCTGTCTGTAAGCATTGTTTTCCTTTCAGTTCACGTGGCTTTAACCCAAGTGAACAAGGCTATTGACAGGCAAGATGAAGGGGCACTGATGGCAGGCTTGACGAACTCTGCACTGAGCCTGCTTGAAGTTCTGCCACAAAATTCCTCATGGTATCTAGCACAGTTAATTGACTCTAAAGAGCAGAAGATGCAGGTAACTGAATGTAACACCTAAGTGTGACACCTAAGTTTGCCTTAAACGCTTTAATTTTAAAATACGATTTCAACATTACCTGTGGCTCTCTTATTAATAGCAAAGAGAAGCTTGCAAACACACACACACACACACACACACACACACACACACACACACACACACACACTGGCAATGCACCATGTACTTTTTCAGCTATAACATAAAAAATATTCAATCCTATTCAAGCACTTGGAGGAGATAAAACTTCCCATTCCATAGAAAACTACACACAGCAGTTCAAAATGAGTCATAGTACAGATTACTCATTTTTCTTTTGATTTAGAAATATATAATGAAAATCTTTTTTTCCCATATACGTTAGATAGCGGGGGTTCCAATTATGTTGGACAAAAGTGAGATACAGGACGAAGTTAGTGTTGCCAATGAGGAAGCAGACTTTCGTAAATTTAGTGAGTAAATTGTTCTTAATTTTCTCTTGTATCTTCACCACATGGTAAACCATAAGGCTGGACAACTACGGCAATTACTAGAATCATTGTTTCTTCAAGTTTATTTTGTCACTTTTTTGGAGGTGTTAGCATTCCTGAGTCATTAATATTCTCTTCTAAGATGGCATTCTTACTCTTGTCACAGTTATTCAGTCAATGTATTAAGTACACTGTCTGGTCTTCCAAATTGAATTTGCTTATGCCTGGCTCACATATTTTGTATGCACAAACAAGAATTTTAAAACCTCACACACTCACAATTTGTACTTAAGTTAAGGGGGTTCTAAATTTGCAGGTGCATTTCTATCTGTTGCTTTTCTTGTATTCCTGAAGTTTTAGAATTCTCCTTCATCTTTGGGAGTATTAAGCTTGAAATTCACTTTCATCTCATGCTTTCTGTGGCTTAAGTCTTCTTTTTGCTCTGTACCATTTCATTTTAATTCAACAGACTAACCGTCCTTTGCTTGCTGTGCATTCACAGAAAATGGAACAGGGCATTTTTTATTTCAGTTGGGATATGTTTGGGATTTCTTCCAACTTGGGCAATTTTTAAAAGTGTATTGCTTCACTATGTGGAGTACTTGCATTCTTCATGAAGTGTTTATTCAAAAGGTAATTAATTATTCTATTAATTGAATACAGGGGATAATTCCAGATAATCTAGCTGGGCACATGATTTATTCTAGTGTCTTGTTGTCCATTTTGATAAGGGAGTCTTGACCTCTATCATCCTCCAGTGTTAACTATGGGACCCGGTCTGAGCCTTGTAAAATCAAAAAGATATTGTGTATGTGAGCAGAGTCTTTATACCATTTTAGGTTAGTTATCACTATACCCCCTTCTTTCTTGAGATAGCCAATGCCTCTTTTTTGCATGAATACAGTTTAGTAGATTATTAACATGAAAGAGATGGGTGTGCTTTGAATAAGTAAAACTCTGAATAAGTAAAGAAGGCACAGTAATATCACCCTACTTGTTATAGAAACTCTTCCCAACTATAAGAATGTTAGTTTTGACCGATTCTTGAGCTTAGTTGTTAAATCTTTTGTCAAGGTAGTAAAGTTCAATTATTCTAGTTTAGATAGATTCTTCGGTATATTCATTTCCAGGTATTTACAACAGAGTCCCAGGCCGGTCATTTTGTGCCAGTGCAGCTGCAGGTTTGGCAAGGTATACATACACAACAGCTCAGATTTGGCGAAGTTAATAGTGAACCCAGATATCTTGCCAATAGATAATTATTGTCCCAAATAATTCAAAACCTTTTACACAACCCTTTAAGAATGCCTGATAAAATAAAAATGCTGTAACCTGGGGCTGAAAAGCATGCCCTGTTGGCATCAACTGTACCTTGTTGGGAACGCACCACTGAAAAGGCCCTGAAAAGTTATGCATATGTCATGTACTTCATTGCAGTATTCGACTTACTGCTGTCCATTAATACCTGGCAAAATCATAATAAGATTTTCTTTTCTTTCATTTGAAAGAAAGGTGTAAAGAAATATGTCTGGGTTCATTGTGGGCACTTCCCCCCTTGCTTTGTAATCATATCTGCCCATTCGCTCAAACTGCTGTGCTTTTACCAGTCACTGTAATCTTTTAAAAAATTAACCCCCCCCCCAAGAAAGCAAAAGTAATTCAAACAAGGCATGTAAATTAAATATGAAGCATAAACATTTGCACTATTCTGAGCACACTTTCTTTGCAGGTTTTTTTTCCTCCTCAGTAACTTGACATTTCTACTTGTGGTCTGGAGTTAAGTTCCCCTTGAGTTGCAAAACTGGTCTGAGCAGACTTTCTTGGACAATGGTATCACTAGGAATATAAGGTACACGGTATTAAACAAAGCAGATGTGTGGGGACTTCTGATGTCGTTTTTCCTCTTACCCCCTAGAACTTATAGCAGTTGACAGTATCAATGCTGCAATTCGTAACTGTGACCCCAGTAAGACAATTGCTGCTCTAATGAAACCTGAGGCTCAGTTGTGTGATGTTTACCCATCTGCTGCTAATGTCTATCAGACTGAACTCTTCAATCTTCAGCAACAGAATGCTGCGGTAAGACGGAATTAGTTGATTGCCTATTTTAATATCTTAATAGGAAAGGGGAAGTAGAAGAGGGGGAAGAATGGAAGGAGAGAATAGCAAAAGGAAAGAAGAAAAAGAAAGCAGTAGTGCATGGAAAATAATAATAATAATAATAATAATAATAATAATAATAATAATAATAATATTTATACGCCACCCATCTGGCTGGGTTTCCCCAGCCACTCTGGGCAGCTTCCAACAGAAAAATGAAATAAAATGTCTGATAAAGCATTGGTTTTCCTTAGTAAAATTCTCCCACGACTTAATGTGACTGAGTTATATATATATATATATATATATATATATATATATATATATATATATATTTAAAGTTTAAAAATCATCTTTATTTAAATTTCATAAAATATGACAACATAAAATCATAAAATCACAACATTTGTATAGGTCTTGTTATACAATATATGCTTGTTTCCAATAAGAAAAAGAAAAGAAGGTTACCTTCCAAGTCATTTCACATCGCTTACCTTATAAATTCATTTTAAATTTGCGTTGCTTTCATTTGTTATATATGTCTTTGATTTATCTTTTTTACTTTCCAATTTTTGTTTTCCTCATGACTATCTTAATTTAAACAGATCATCAGCTCCGTTTTTATACCATTTTTAAAAAAATATTCTTCTACAAACCCCCATTCCAATTTGGATTTCTGTTTAGAGGTATTTCTAATTGCTGCCGTCATTCTCTCTAGATTCATAAATTCAATCATTTTTAATTGCCATTCTTGAATTGTGGGTAGATCGTTCTTCCTCCATTTCTGAGCAATCAGTAGTCTTGCTGCTACACACGCATATAAGAATATGTTTTTCCTATTATCAGGTATATTGTCTGGTATGATGCTCAGTAAAAAGTACTCTGGCTTTTTCCCAAAAGTCACCCTCAACATTTTTTTCATTTCTTCATAGATTTCACCCCACAATTTATAAATTTTTTCGCAGCTCCACCAACAATGAAAGTAATTTCCTCCTTTTTCACCACATTTCCAACAATTGTCTAAGTCATTTCTATATATTTTGGCTAATTTATTCGGGGTCAGGTGCCATCTGTAAACGAGTTTCAAGATGTTTTCTTTTATATTCGTACTAGCCGTAACATTTACGGCTAATGTGACTGAGTTATAATGAGGTCATGTGTTAGTTAACAATCCTTCCTTCAACAGTTACTTAAGAGTTGACCTTTCTAACCTTTCGGAAATTTTAAAAAACTGAATTTAAGCTATAGGTCCTTTTTCACTTGTTGCTAGCTGCTTTATTTCTCTGCTGATCAGAATATATTCTTTTCAGAAATACTTGGCTCATGATGAACTATCTATTGCTGTTGAAATGCTATCAGCAGTGGTGCTGCTAAACCAGGCTTTGGAAAGCAAGGACGTAGCGGCAGCAAAGACTCATCTCAGCAACCCATGTGTTGGCTTTAATAACCTGGAAGAAGAGAACTTGCAGCGGTAACAGCTTCTACTCTAGACAGGGCTGCTTTCATATTACTGAATGCTTACTGGGTAGGAAATTACAGGAATGCTAGCTGATTGCAGACTGCTGCATGTATGTGTGAGGAGATGTGCATGTTCTGTGTGCTTCCATCTGTTGATAGGTATGTAAAACTATGTATTCAGCTAGAGTAGTCTTCTTTTAACTATAGTAAAGTATATATATAGCATTAGGCCCAGAACAACTCTTACAATGCATAAAATTTTAATTGCATATTGTGATAAGATTTTAATTCCCTTCCTACAGTTATGCTGATACCTTGATGTCTATTAAATTAGAAGCATCATCTCAAGGACAAGAATATTTAAGCTGGAATGATATTCAGAATGCTATTGATATGGTTAATTCACAAATTCAAGAGGAAAATGACAGTAAGTGTTTTGTTGTTCCCTCTAGGTTTGGTCTACAAATTTAACCCAGTGCAGTTTAGTAGTGGTTATCTATAAATCATCTCTTTCTTGAATGACATTCATTCATTCATTCATTCATTCATTCCACCATTTCAAAACAATTCTGGGTTGCTGAGAGATGCCTACGGTAACTTTCAGCACAGTTGATCAACAAAGAGTTGCATGTTAGAGATGTTACAGTTTAAGGCTTTCAAAGTAACCCATATTAACTACTGAAATCATAAACATCTATCACCACCCCTCTTCCCAAGCCTTTTGGATAGCTGCAGTCTGCAAGGAGCAGACAGTTTGCATGAGATTAGAGACAAGCACGACTTTCATATACCCCAAAAGAAATTGTACCAGACTAGGAGCACTTCCAATGGGATTTAATAGGTCTCTTTCTCTTAATCAACAACAGCCTATACTTTGCCTTTACAAGGGCCTTGAACATCTATGCTGACCAGTGGCAATATGAACTACAGTGGTATCCAATGTCTCTGTGCAGCCTCTGTGTGCCTTGTCTGTTACCAAGGCCATTACCAAGTTGCAGAAGTCAGATGGTTAATGGAATGCTCTGTGAATGTATGGAGAAACAGGGGGATCTAACTGGCTTTCCTCAATGTAGGCTACCCACCTGGCTACCCACCTCTACTCCTATACTGCTACCCAGTAGCATAGGAAAAGCTGCTTCGGCATGCTCAGCTAGTTGCCAGTTGCTTTTTTCAACAGGTTGTTCTGAAACATAAGGGTTTTTCAGAAAATCATGTTAAAAGCCAAATCCTGTTGTATGATCTTAGCTGTTGCATTTTTTGTGTGCACACTTTGTACACTTTTCATTTGTTCTTGTGTAGGGATTGTAGCAATTGGACACATTAATGAAGCAATTGATCAGGGTGATCCTACGAAAACAGTAGAAGCACTGCTACTCCCTACGGCAAAACTTCATGGTGTGAAAGAAGCAAATGCACAGCATTACCAGGATGTTCTGAAGAACGCAAAAACACTCAAATGCCAGGTAGTTTTTACCCCCAAAGTCTTTCATATTTTGCAAATGCCAAAGCTTCCTGTAATTCCAATTGTACACGTGCCCAGTGGCAGAGAGAGCTCAAGGAGCACCCAAACTGTAAATCGGTTCACTCATAGGGTGTGGAACCCTATTCAAAATACAGCCCCAACTAATGACACCTCCATTTTGGATGGACTGAGCCTCAGTTTGTTGGTCTTCATCCACTTGTTTTGCATTACCTGAATAAGCTGAAAAGAGAAATTAAGTTTTGGGCCTCAGTAACTGAAACTCACCCATCAATGCTGAATCAGTTGGGTCTGTGGGCCACCTTCATAGACTGCCCTCTAATTGTTGCAACCATAACAGTGACTTTTAGATGCTTTTGTGTGCTTTCAGATCTCCCTTCACATCCCCAGGCGGGCTAGCTTGTGACAGGCAGGCCCTAAACAACTTGCCAGGCGCTACTGCGAGAGGCAATGAAGGCGGAAGATAGTTCATTCTTCATGGTCCTCACTTGCAGAGATTAGGCTTAATAACATGGTCTTATTCATGTTCTGTCTGGCTGAGAGTGAGTTTCCTGCTACTTGCATGCTGGCCACCGCCCTTCTTGCTTCACTGTCCACAGCTCAACAGTCAGTCATAGGGAGAGGGCCTTTGGAAGTGATTGTGTCACAAGCACAAGTCATCTCCCTATTTCACAGCAAACTAGACTAATCTAACAAAGTTCACCCTTCATTGTAAGACTGAAGTACAGGATAACTGCATACAGTTTTTTCAGAATTGTATAACACTCCCTTACACACACACACACACACACACACACACACACACACACACACACACAGAGTCTTTGGTTGCCATGTAGCAGAATACCTAGAACGATATTAAGTATATGTAGACTTAATTTAAACAGAGTTGTTTACATAGGTTATTATTTAGCCAGAAGTTGAATTTCCTAAAGAAAAACACTGTCTCTGCAAGTGTTGAGCAAGAAACAGTGTTGCTAGTTGCAAAATGTTCTGAAGCCACTTTCCAATGTAGGAAAAAAGAAGCCAGCTCTGTTATCTGTTGTCATGTTTACAAGCTTTTTAAAGCATAGCTGCCAAGTTTTCCCTTTTCTTGCGAGGAAGCCTATTCAGCATAAGGGAAAATCCCTGTAAAAAAGGGATAACTTGGCAGCTATGTTAAAGTTGCTTTTAAAAATAATAATACTGGTATTACAAAAAAAGATGCATTTGTGAGTTGTTAGCCTTAAAAAAGTAACAGAACTGATATCAAATGCCAATGAATAAATACGAAACATTTATTCAAAATTTAGGTCGTACCGAGTGCAGTGGGACTTGCTTTATGTAAACATACTATTCTAGGCAATAAATGTAATGTTCAGGTTTAGCAATGCAGTGCAGGAAATGACCACAGGGGAGTAGCAACAACACAACTAAAATGTAGCATGTAAATTAAGACATATTTTGAGATTAAGGAAAAGTAATGTGTTAAGTGTTCCATTGCTAGCCTTTTCAGTTTTAGAAAGAGAAACATTGGGATGATCAACAAGTTGGATAATTTTGTTTGATTAATCTGCGCACCAGCAGATTAATGTTTAATTAGCTAAATTGGAATAAGATACATAATACCAGAACCTCCATATAGGTGTCTCTTTGAGATGGTCAGGGCCGGCTCTAGGTAGACCCCCGGTGGCGCGGTGAGCCAGGGCGCGGGGCCAGTAGGCAGGGCGCCGCGTGGAAACCATACTGCGCCCTGCAAGAGCGGGGGCGCCGGAGCGATCTCCGCCCCTCAGCGCCAGGGCGGCCGACCTGCTCGAGACTGCCCTGGAGATGGTGAATGAATTATAAAGTAATTTACATTTAAATTAGTGCTTATTGCTAGAGGAAAAGCCCGTAGATATCTTTTTCATTCCCAATTATGGTAATGTAATAGAACCAAAATAGGTTTAAAAAGTAAACACAGATGTGTGTCTTTAATGTCTATCCCCATCAGTTAAATTTTGTCCTCAGTGATATCGATTAAACCTTGCAACCCTAAAATACATATGTAAGTAGTTCGGATTTATTCAGTTTTGCCATTATAAAAATATATATCTTAAATTGTAAATTTATGAACAAATGATGTATATACAACTTCATCAAGTACCACAGCAGAAGTGTGTCACGTCTTTTCATCCCGGGGTATTTTAACCATGGTGAGAGAAACACTGCTATCTTTGGTTTTGGACATCATGAAGTAAAGGAATGGATCAAGGCAACTGTTCAGACTGCTTAAACATAGAGCAATAAGGTAAAAGAAATACAAATTGTCTGCAGAATTTCGATGGTAATTCACATGATGAACAATCAGTATGACGTTGCTGGGTGTGTAGCAGACAGCGAAAATGCTGAGGATGAGAAGAGTGATTTTGATGTACCACAGCCACTTCTGATCATAAGATTTGAGGGTTCGGATAATTGAAACATAACAAAAAATAACAACACAGAACGGAATCACAAATCCAAATACTGCCAGCGAGATGAAGTAATAGTATTGGAAGGATGATGGAGTTTCGCAGGTATTGCTGACATCGTGGCAGGTAAAGATATTTAGCTGATCCAGATTATAGCTTTGCTTCGCTATGATCAGAGGCAGCATGTATAAGAAAACAACTGTCCATACTGCCCCACATGCTACTGTTGCTAAGGGCTGCTTGGGCAGAGCCCTGTAAGTAAATGGATAAACAATGGCCACATAACGGCTGATACTGATGCAGGTGAGGAAGAGCGTGGAACAATACATATTGCCATAGAAGATGGCTGTCATGATTCGACACATTGGTTCTCCAAATATCCAGTTGTTGCCTCTGAGGTGATACGAAATTTTGAACGGCAGCATGATACAGAAGAGGAAATCCGAAATGGCTAAGTTTGTGTAGAATATAGCAATCCGGGCTGACCTGATTCTGAAAAACAGCGTCCATAGTACGAAGGCATTTGCTGGCACTCCTATTAAAACAACAGTTATGTATAGAGCTGGAATCAGCTTTACACTCAGAGGGCTGGTAAGGTACTCCAACGTGGTGTTGCGTACTTTCAGTACTGAAACGTAGGACCTCTTCACAGAACAGTTGTTTTCTTGGTTGTGATTGGTCCTTGTTGCACCTTCTATGGCAGAATGAGGTATTTTTTCATAAGCACCTTGTGGCGAGCCGTGGAAGGTCCTGATGGGGTGCAGTTTGTTACCTTGACATTCCAGGCTACTGTTGTTACATTTTCTGTCTAAAAGTTTAAAAAAAAAATGGATAGTTGCAGTAATTTATACTCAAAGACCGGAGGCGGGGGGCAGGCGGAATGAACAGTGTTTCCCTGAATATGATATATACAATAGGTGTTGCACTAGGACCTGGGAGTCCAGGGCTCAAATTGCCAGTCAGCCAACAAGCATGTCCTTGGGCCAGTCGTTGCCTCTCTGCCCTAACCTACCTCACAGGGTTGTTGTGGGGATTAAATGAAGAGGGGGGGGAACCATTTGCATCATCTTACACTCCCTGGAGGAAAAGGTGGTATATAAATGCAGTACATGATACAAGTATGTTGCTAATTTTAGGGAAAGAAAAGGGCTCCCAGAAATCAGCTTGGGAAGCAAAAAACATTTTCTTTGCCATCTAAGGATTGGTATCACACACACAAAAACACTTCACCTGCAAAATTAGCTTTCGTGGTCTTCTTGTTACTTTAACTTCTGTGCTTGGGGGTGAGCTCTGTATCACACAAATTACTATCCCAGAGGTAAGTTATTGCCCCTTGTAAATAATTTTTGGGATTGCAACCTTAAACTGCTTGAGTCCAATTAATGTGAGGCCGGGAAGTTTCGCTATCTTTCCTGCAGTAACTGTGAAACCGCGTCACACCTTTCTTTGTATTAGGTGAGTAGGAAACATGTAAGGGCAGTACAACCAGGAATGAAGGGCAAGCAGTGCAGAAAGTTGGGTCATCAACTATACCCTCACAGACAGCTGCTCCCACCAGGTGCCTCAGAAGAACTTTGCCTGTCAAGGCTGGAAAAGCCCAGCACTGCAGTGTATTGTTTAAAGTTGTAGAAATTACAATAAAGCAGGTCTTTAAAGACTTAGACAACACAGGAAATACTGCAGGGCTGTTTTCTGGATTCTCATAACTGAGTAAACAAATGATTCTAGTTCCCAATAAAACATTTACTGTGCAAGCAGCCTTCATTTATCATCCTGTCAATAGAGAAATTATTCAGATATAAGGCAGGACTGAGAAGAAACAGGCAACATAAAGTAGTAATCAAGTATTTTGTCTGTCCTTATTCCCCGTTATGTCATGCTAAACTTGTTTTTCACTGTGTATATACAGAACTTCATTGTTTATAGAAGTTATGTTAATACTCAGACAACTTTGGGAGGGTGTTATTTTTATTAGCAATGTGTTTTAGGAATGCTATTAGATTAGTATTCTGTAAAGTCCTCAAAAGGGGTAGGGGTTTGTTTGTTTGTTTGCATTTGAAAATGCATCAAAATGTTTTCAAATAACCAAAGCACATATAATGAAAAGTTAAGTTTCCACAATGGATTGCTATTGACTATGTATAAAAGAGAACATCACCAAAGGCAGTGACACATTACAGCCAAGTACTGCTAATAAAAATTAAGCATTAAATATATTGTTTTCTCCCATCAAAGAAGCATTAAATACTTCTTTTTACTCATGAAGATACTGTCACTGAAATAGAAATCTTTCTCATTTGAGATTTTAGTATTCCATTTAAAGATAGATACAGATATGACTTTGACTTGGTCAATTTCTGTCAAAAGAAACAACACAAATGCAAACTTCTTACCTTTCTGGGATAAGCAGGAGGATATGAAGAGCAGTCCACTTATTAATAAGAGTATAGTTGTCATTGTAGCAGTAATCAAAACTCAGTTTTTAAAATATGCATTTTAGCTTCTCCATTGCTGCTTAATCCTCCTTATAGTGAAGAAATGCTTAGCGTGTCAGATCTGTGAAGTGAACTCATCCTGTATGTACTAGCGATTTTGAGGAAACTTGCTGTTTTGTTCTTTGGAGAAGGGTGTGACACACCAGAATGTGGAAACAGGCAAAGCTGCTTAAGCTTTGAGCTGACACAGAGATTAGTTTCATTTAACAAGAGTGAAGTTAACTCTTGAACTACCATAAGTACAGAGAAGAATGGGGTGTTCGGTCTCTAGGACTTCCAAAACAATTATTTAAGAGGAGGAAAACTTGGTGTTAACTTGCTGGCCTAATCTGGGCTTGAATTCGCATTTTAGCAACCCAGTAGGCCTGGGAATAAAGTATAACCAGTGATAAAAGACCACAGACTCAAGACTTTAGCTGAAACAAATAATTTGGTTTATTGATAAACTATGGCCTGGTTTACATATCAGATTAGGCCATGATAATAATAATAATTAAAACCACCATGTTAACCACCAGTTAAGTTGTGCATAAGCTTCTGAAGACCCAACTAGACTTGATGTTGACAGACCTGTATGTCAGCTGTGAGTTTTTACCAAATTCCTGAAGCCGAATTTTGGTGAAATGAGCTTTGTTTTATGTAAATGCAAAAAGTTATCTAGGTTTAGAAAATGCATTAACCTCATTTTCCAAATGCAATAGGAATCTAATTGTATATTTATACCGTAAGCTGAAATATTTTGTGTGTGTGTGTGTGTGTGTGTGTGTGTGTGTGTGTGTGTGATAAAGTTCATAGTGGTATAATTGGATGATGTGGCTCTTTGTCTGCACGCACACATCTTTCATATTGCAAATATCTTGAGATTGCAAGCCAGCTTTCGTTCATGGGAACTGAGTCATCTTCCTGTGAATACATTCAGTGTTTTTCTCTGGGAATAAACTTTAAACCCACATCTCTGTTAATGAACATTATTAACATACCAAACAACCCAGAGTTTGTGAAGTTTCCAGTCTAGCAATAGAATTAGAAAATGGGAAGCTGACCTTCCATTCCCAGTTTCAAGAACCAAGTATTTAACACTGCAAACTCCCCTATAACACCTGATATTATCCTGACAACAATGCATCACAAGCAAAGAGCACACATACTGTGCTGCTGTCTCTGCAGAGTAAATGGGGTAATGATGTTCAAAATAAGATATATTAAGTGTGCGTATGCCCAGGAAAACAAAACAAAACTTTGGTTATCCTTTGCATTTCATCCCATCTGGCATCATAACTTTCAGAACTTGCAAACTCATACCTTGTTGCAATATTTCAGAAAGGTTTAGTAAACATGGTTTTTCATTGGACAAATTAAGATCCAAGAAACTATTAATTTTTAGTGCCCTTTTCTCCCTTTTCCAGGAATTTCAAGATGATTCTTCAGTCCTTTGGCTGGATGAGATACAGAAAGGAATTGATGATGCCAACGCGAACTTAGAAGATGCATCAGAATGTAAGCACCCACCTGAATCCATTCTATGAACTGTTAATCGTTATTTTGCAATAGCAGTAAAAAGCTCACTCTCTATTTCAATAAGGCCAGTTAAATTCCATTTAACACCAGCAATTTACATTGGGAATCCATACTTGCATGATTGTGTGCAATGGCTTTCAAGGATAGAACTTTGTTAGTATAGGAATGCAATTGATAGCGGGAGATGCAAGCTTACCAAAAAAAATTCACAACTTCCCTTGAATAATCTTGTGAATTTCAACTAAGTGACCAAGATATTGACTCACTTCCTACCTTAGTAATACAGAATTATAAATCTCACAGAATCATATATCTCATCTATGGATAGGCCTTTGTTCAGTGGTAGAGTATCTGCTTTGCATGCAGAAGCTCCCAGGTTCAATCCTTGGCATTGCCAAGTAGTCTAGGAGAGACCCCTGTCTGAAATCCTAAAGAGCTGCTGTCCGTCATTGTAAACTACTATGCTACAGATGGACCAATTATAAGGCAATTTCCTATTTTTTCTACCTCTGTCATAACTTTACTCTTAGACCCACAATTTCCCATCTGTTACATCACATGTGATTGTTGTGAAGGTGAATGCATTAAACTTATAAAGTACTTGAGAAGTTAAAAGTTCCATATTGATTTTGGCACTTAAGAAAAAAAAAGACAATGGAGCCAAGCTGCTGTTGCTATGGAATAACCAACTGGAATAAAACCATGTTGATTTGTGGATGGTAGAGGTTGTTAAAGCTTAGTACTTCAGTATGTTGAACACTACTTTTGTTGTCAAAAGTACTTGCTGTTCCCTTCCTGAAAAGGTAGACATGAACTTTGAAACCAAGTATTGACACCAGTTTACCTGGAACTTTATCCCCCCTACCCAAGGCAAATACACACCTCGCAAGTCACATTCTGAAATATTCAATCTATTTGGACGCAAGTCTATTTACTTTGACTCTCAACTATTTTATGTAAAGAAAATGACATTTAACTTAAGTTTGCTTTTGCTTGAATTGTTGGCTGATTGTCCAAGGATGAAACTCCCCCTCCCTCAAAAAAGACCAAAGATTTAGTAAACACTAAAAATGACAAGCTGTTGAATTTTGGATATTGTTGCTGATTTACCAGATTCATTTGTTTGCCTTCTCTGATTTGAAGTGTGTGATATAATCTTTCTAGCGACTGTACCATTTTAGCCTGAAAGTGGGTATTATATGTTTGCTCCCCAAATTAGGAATAAACCTGCATTCCTTTGCTTAGAAAACCAGCACATATCGGAGAAGGTTAGCCTAAAGTGGAACTCTCCTCTCTGGCTAGCTAGACTTATATATTAGAACCCTCCCCCCATTTTAATGCGAGAGGAGAAAGAGTAATTATGACATTTTCCACCTGAGTGCTAAAGTTTTTTGTAAAGCAGACAAGTATAGGAGAGAAGATGTGGCCCAAAATGAGCTGTAAACTTGTTTGGGTTTTTCTTCTTTTTAAACATTGGTACATCGCTTCATCCCACACTCAAGGTGGCTAATACAATCTAAAACCCACATAAAATTCATTAAAAACTACTCCTTATTTCCTTGTTTACAATATGAATGTTTTCATGCTGTTTATGTGCTCTGAACCTTATAAGCAAGTTTTATAGGGTTAATATCTTTACTAAAATTTGCTAAACCTATTTGACCAGAGGGGAAGAAAAGTGAGAACATTGTAGGAAGCAATGTTCAATTCCCTTTCTTTCTTTCTTTCTTTCTTTCTGTTGTTATTGTTGTTTTATTTTAAAATTTATATCCCACCCTTCCTCCCAACTGAACCCAGGGCAGCAAATGCACAAAACATCTGAAAATATTGGGTGGAGGGAAAACGAAGGGACAGTGCTGTATTGTATGTTTGTGTAGTTGTGTAGTCTGTTTAGTTTTGTTTGAAAATTAATAAAAATTATTATAAAAAAAAACATCTGAAAATAATACCAATGCAGATGCAGACTTGGAAAGATCACTACTTAAAAGGGCTTTCCTTCTCTGAGCTCAAGATGGCTTATGTGGGTCTTTATTTCTCCAGCTGAGTGAGGATTTGTTCCCATGTCTTCCCACTCCTAGTCTGGCACTCTAGCTTCTGTGCCACTCTTGCTTAAAACTTGCCGTGCCCAGCTTTGAGCAGTTCTGCATCTGCACTGGAACCAAGTTCTTCTTTGAATTAAGAGACTGTGAAGTTCAAGCTTAACTGTTAAGGGCAGTATGGAAGAGGAGGGGCAGTTGGGGGTTAAAAGAATAAAAAAACATACATATGATACTTTCAGAAGTGTTATTCATTTATAAGAATATTAAATATATATCTTAAGGCTTGTATGATGTTGTGTCCCTGCTCTGATCACATTCCAGGCTGGTTATAGGGGAAAGCACTCTGGATGTGTTCAGAAACTGAATTATTTGTAACATACTCCAATGCTTAGACCCTACACCAAGCACAGCTTCTGGGGGAATAAGTCTCCAAACTCAGTGAAGCCTTTGAACCCAAAGCAAGTTTACCACTGATATCTATATCTGTTTCTATATCTATACGCTGGTGGGAGTTCAAATAAGCCAGTTCTCGGAACATGGTAGCTTAACTCTGCTTAGTTTCTTGAAGGCTTTCCTCCCCTGGTGGCAGTGTAATACACAAGCCCATCTCCCAGTTAACAAAAATCCTTCCTAATTACTCTCTCAAAAATTAAGCAATACATGACTAGTATAACCAATTGCAAAACTACATGGATTCTTCAGATTTTCCAGCCACTCTGAAATATGTCAAAATCAGATATCTCTTTTAAGGACATTTCATTGTTACATGCAACTTCCTCTCTAAGCATTTGTATTGCATTAAATTTCAGCAATCTTTAATTAACCCTTAAATGGCTGTGCAATATCTCCCATATTTAGATTATTTTTTTATTATTTTCCCCAGAATAATCTGATGTAAAGCAAATGTCCTGTGCATGAGATGAATCCCCAATCTATGAGTTCCCTTTGTCAGTTACCATGAACTGGACTAGAAAACGGTGGTTTCACCCTGTGCCACAAACTTGCTTAAGTCCCATAATGTGTGGGTTGCTGGAAATGCATAATTGATAACCTTTAAATTTATTCTGTCCTTTAGTGGCCATTGGGACAACAATGATAAACCAGTGTTTAGAAAAGGGTGATTCTGCACAGATAGTCACCATCCTGCAGCCTCCTAACTTCAGTTTAAGAGCTGTCCCAGAGTGTGCTGAAACCTACTACAACAGTCTGTTGGAAGCCAAGAATCTAAAAACCAAAGGTAATGCCCTAACCTGTCACATCCAGCACAACAAATGGGACCTAGTTAAATATGAAGTTTTTATAAATGTTTTGCATGTTTCACAAGCTGCTTGTCTACTCCTATTGTTAAAAGCATTGCTAGTCTTACCGTAGGCCGGTAAGAACCATTTTAGATATGTTTTGTTCTTGCTTGCCCTTGAAAGAAATTATTTTAGTTTGATAAGCAGTACTTGAAATACTCTGACAAAGGTCTTCTTGGATGTATTAGTTGGGGGAATGTCAATTGCTAATTAAACACAGAAGGAGCTGAGCTTGAAGCAGTTATGCTTTCACAATTCTGATCTCTGTTGCAAACTAGAGCAGTCCTCCACAGAACTTCCTGCCGCCTCAGAAGTTGCTGCTGAGTTTCTTCTGACAAGCTGCCTCTGGAGAAGGGTTGGCATTCCAGAATTCCTGCATTTTGTAGTTCTATAACTATGTTCCTGCCCAGATTTAACCCAATAGCATTGCTTATGACTGTGGCTTTGTGCATGTGCACCATATGAAGACTATAAAAGCATGATGGCCCTCCACAACAGAGGCATAGACCTGAATGTTTAAAAACATAGGAACTATATTATTGGGTCAAACCAGTGACTCACTCACTGCAGCATCCTGTTTCTCTCAATGACTAACTAGTTTGCTTCCTATGACGAACATCTGGTACAAGGCTCCTGCCACTAATTAACTTCTGTTTTCTACCAGCCTTTACTTTCAATCTGTTTCTCTCAAAGTGTGCATGAGGTGTGACATCCAGTAAAGATGTAAGCAGCAGCTGTGAGATAAAAGTTTAATTTTGTTTTGCACCGGGGTAGAGAGACCTGCTTCATCTTTCCTCATTATTCAAATCACTTAGTGTTGGCTATTTCATGCCTATTCCCTTCTGGTACTGAATGATTAAAGCTAATAAAAAAGAATCCTACATATTGCAGTGTTATTATCCCTCCTCCTCCCCCCAACCACAAAGAAAATGTTTTGTAGGCCTCTGGTGGTACTATGGGTAAATATGGTCCTGCTAGCTACCTCTTCTAATGATGCACCTCACAAGATCCTGGACTGTTCTCTGTTTAAAGCAGACTTCAGTTGTGAATCAAAGTTTCAGAACTCTTGAATGGCTCTGTTGCCTCAGTTAAGTCTACTACTTTCCTAGTGAATGTATAGTCTCAAACCTACTTTCCTAGTGAATGTATAGTCTCAAACCAGCATTGCTGAAGCTGAGCTGGTATTGGTCTGTTCAGTAACCTGGGTGGAGTAATCTGGGTGGGAAGCTGAGAGTCCTCTGAATCAACATGATATATTGTTTTTAGTAGTAGTAATAGTTGTTGTTGTTGTTTAGTCGTTTAGTCGTGTCCGACTCTTCGTGACCCCATGGACCATAGCACGCCAGGCACTCCTGTCTTCCACTGCCTCCCGCAGTTTGGTCAAACTCATGTTGGTAGCTTCGAGAACACTGTCCAACCATCTTGTCCTCTGACGTCCCCTTCTCCTAGTGCCCTCAATCTTTCCCAACATCAGGGTCTTTTCCAAGGATTCTTCTCTTCTCATGAGGTGGCCAAAGTATTGGAGCCTCAGCTTCACGATCTGTCCTTCCAGGGAGCACTCAGGGCTGATTTCTTTAAGAATGGATAGGTTTGATCTTCTAGCAGTCCATGGGACTCTCAAGAGTCTCCTCCAGCACCATAATTCAAAAGCATCAATTCTTCGGCGATCAGCCTTCTTTATGGTCCAGCTCTCACTTCCATACATCACTACTGGGAAAACCATAGCTTTAACTATACGGACCTTTGTCGGCAAGGTGATGTCTCTGCTTTTTATGATGCTGTCTAGGTTTGTCATTGCTTTTCTCCCAAGAAGCAGGCGTCTTTTAATTTCGTGACTGCTGTCACCATCTGCAGTGATCAAGGAGCCCAAGAAGGTAAAATCTCTCACTGCCTCCATTTCTTCCCCTTCTATTTGCCAGGAGGTGATGGGACCAGTGGCCATGATCTTGGTTTTTTTGATGTTGAGCTTCAGACCATAATTTGCGCTCTCCTCTTTCACCCTCATTAAAAGGTTCTTTAATTCCTCCTCGCTTTCTGCCATCAAGGTTGTGTCATCTGCATATCTGAGGTTGTTGATATTTCTTCCGGCAATCTTAATTCCGGCTTGGGATTCATCTAGTCCAGCCTTTCGCATGATGAATTCTGCATATAAGTTAAATAAGCAGGGAGACAATATACAACCTTGTCGTACTCCTTTCCCAATTTTGAACCACTCAGTTGTTCCATATCCAGTTCTAACTGTAGCTTCTTGTCCCACATAGAGATTTCTCAGGAGACAGATGAGGTGATTAGGCACTCCCATTTCTTTAAGAACTTGCCATAGTTTGCTGTGGTCGACACAGTCAAAGGCTTTTGCATAGTCAATGAAGCAGAAGTAGACGTTTTTCTGGAACTCTCTAGCTTTCTCCATAATCCAGCGCATGTTTGCTATTTGGTCTCTGGTTCCTCTGCCCTTTTGAAATCCAGCTTGCACTTCTGGGAGTTCTCGGTCCACATACTGCCTAAGCCTGCCTTGTAGAATTTTAAGCATAACCTTACTAGCGTGTTAAATGAGCGCAATTGTGCGGTAGTTGGAGCATTCTTTGGCACTGCCCTTCTTTGGAATTGGGATGTAGACTGATCTTCTCCAATCCTCTGGCCATTGCTGAGTTTTCCAAACTAAACGTGATCCACCTGGAGAAGGAACTGGCAAGCCACTCCAGTATCCCTGCCAAGAAAACTCCATGGACAAAGACAACAGTAGCAATAGTAGTAATCTTAATTTGTTACCTGCCTTTCACTCTAAAGTCCCAGGGCAGGTACAACACTTTAAAATGCAGTTTAAAACAGTTCAAAAACTTGCAATTTTAAAAATGTAATAACAAAAAGTAGGGTTGGTCCTGAAGAAATACATCTCCATTACCAAAGGCCAGGCTAATGAGGTGAATCTTTGGCATTCACCAAAAACTGTACGATGAAGTCGCCAGATGTATAGGTGAAACTCAAAAAATTAGAATATCGTCGAAAAGTGCATTTATTTCAGTAACGCAACTTAAAAGGTGAAACCAATATATGAGATAGATGCATGACATGCAAACCAAGATATGTCAAGCCTTTATTTGTTGTAATTGTAATTATTTGTCATTAGGCGGGTCAATTATAAATGGAATGTAATTAATGAAATGTAATAGTGATGTTGCTGTTTATTTTTGTATTGTATTATTGTAACTATTTGTTTTATTACTGTGGAATTTCCAAAAGAAAGCATTTGTAAAAATCAAAAGATAATAAATATAATATAAGGTGGCGCTGTGGTTAAACCACTGAGCCTAGGGCTTGCTGATCAGAAGGTCGGCGGTTCGAATCCCTGTGACGGGGTGAGCTCCCGTTGCTTGGTCACAGCTCCTGCCAACCTAGCAGTTCGAAAGCATGTCAAAATGCAAGTAGATAAATAGGAACCGCTATAGCGGGAAGGTAAACGGCGTTTCCATGTGCTGCTCTGGTTTGCCAGAAGCGGCTTTGTCATGCTGGCCACATGACCTGGAAGCTATACGCCGGCTCCCTCGGCCAATAATGCGAGATGAGCGCGCAACCCCAGAGTCGGGTCACGACTGGACCTAATGGTCAGGGGTCCCTTTATAATAATAATAATAATAATAGTTGCATTACTGAAATAAATTCACTTTTCGATGATATTCTAATTTTCCGAGTTTCACCAGTATCTCTGTGAGAGGTAGTTTCACAACTTAGGGTGGCTGCCATAAAGAATGACCTCTCCCAGGACACCAACACCCAGGTCGGATCTTAGCACCTGAGAGGTTCTGTAGGGAAGGAGGTGGTCTTTCAGGTATTTGGGACATGAGCCATGTTGGGTTCAATGCCCTAAGTGGCTTTGGAGCCTTTGTGAATACAGTGTAGATTTATGGTAGCTGCAGAGGTAGAAGTCTCTTCTACTTGGCCAATCAATGTGGTTGCAGAGCTTGCATTGTGGAGGCTGCAGTAGGGGTGGTTTTAAGCAGCCTTCATGTTGTGTTTGTTCATGTGCACTTTAACCCTAAACTGTTGTAGAGTGAGCTGACCTAATTAAGGTCTAGGGAGGAGGTGCCAGGGAAGGAACTAGTCATCTAGTCGAACCCCCTGCAATGCAGCAATCTCAACTAAAGCATCCATGACATATGACCATCCAAACTCTGCTTAAAAACCTCAAATGAAGGAGAGTCCACCACCTTCTGAGGAAGTCAGTTTCTCTAGACCAGTAATTCCCAATTAGCTTAGTACTGCAGGCCCCCTGTTTCTCAAAACTATGTACCCGCTACTTTTGAAAATTTTGGTATCTCTGTGGTAGTTTTGGTTATGTGAATGGTGCAGTGGACCCTCTGGGGTCTGCGGACTAGGAAACACTGCTCTAGATCATTCAAATATTTATAATTGAAGTGGGGTTGTGGTGTTCTAAAAGCCCCAAGAGTAGAGTGAAGGTTACATGAAGGTTGAATCCTTCTCATAGCACCATGTCCTTTTTCTCCTTGCAACCACAAGTCTGCATTTGTATTGGTGCTGAAGGATTAGAAATGGGAGGGTGGAGGCGCATTTATGTTATTTTGGCAATGTCGAAACAATAAAATTATTGTCTTTAAATTCTTTCAGATCCTGATGAAGGCCCATGGATCAAATTCTTAATGCAAGGCAGCTATGATTATTACTATAATGTGGAAACTGGAAAGGGAACTTGTGTACCACCTGAAGGAATTGTACCTAAAACATCTTGGCTGACTGGTGAAGAGATTCAGGTAGAACAAAATAGTTGCTGTGATTCGTTTCTGTGTTAGTTTTGGATTTTTTTGAGGAGAGTGTAAAATGAAGCTGCTTTAAGCATGGCTTTAACTATCAATAGGCAGTGTGCACATAAAATGGTAAAGAATGATGAGGAAGATGCTGCTGGGCATCAAGAATATAGTTAAGATGGCAATGGAGCAAGGCATGAAACTCAATGGGAAAGAAGATAGCCTTTCATTTTAAATGGAAAGGTTGCAGTGCTATTTCTCAGACCTGAACCACTCTGGAATATCTGTTTCTTTATATTACCGTATGTTAAGAGTTACAAATATTTTTCAAGGTAGTAATGTCTTCTGCATATTTAGCATTCCACATTTAATTTTCTTAAACCTTCATTTAAAACCTATTACAGATGGGGAGTTCAAAGATGCACTATAAATTCATTTTGTCATAGTTCAGATCACAAAACCAATGCATCAAATATTTTCAAGGCTCATCTTTTAGGGCTTATCTCTTCTCCCCCTGCCCCCAGCAGCCCAAATTTGACAAGTGGGCAGGACGACCGACCTGTAAATTGCATGATGTCATAATGATGTCAGGTGGTTGACACCTGTCAAGTGAATTGCTAATAAATCTGGCAGCATTTTAAAAATAAGAACATCCTAGTATAATAACCCTTGTGGAATTCACTCGACAGATGCAGTTTTTATGAAGCCCATGTACCAGTTCACAGTGTAGCAACGTGAATTATAGAACAAATATTAAAACTAAATGAGAGGAAAGCAATGTAAGGGTGGTCATTGGGCTCAAATGGAAATTGGAATGCAATTAGCTGCACAAACTGTTTGGCTTTTGCTTGGCTACTTAAGTTATGCCTGATATCTAGCACTGTCTTTTTCTTTCCTTAGAATATTGTTGCCCAAATTACCTCTGATTACAACAGAGAACAGCTGTGGTTTGCAAATGAGGACTTGATCATCCAGCTACAAGCTAAAGCAAGGGGATTCCTTGTCAGGAAAAAATATAAGGAAAGAAAAGCGTATCTCCAAAACCAGGAGCCATCAGTGATAAAGTTACAGGTATGATCATCCAGTGACGGTTTATGGCTGCTTCTGGCTGTTAACTGAACAACCCAATAGTGAGATTAGACAAATGTTGCACTAGTATAGCCTAGGATGATAACATTGTTCTCTGTTTATGGCTGGCTAGCAGCTGGTTGCAGTGTCCCTATCCCAGTCAGCCTAACAGTCATTTGCCTGGACCCAGATTGTTGTTGTTGTTTAGTCATTTAGTCGTGTCCGACTCTTCGTGACCCCATGGACCATAGCACGCCAGGCACTCCTGTCTTCCACTGCCTCCCGCAGTTTGGTCAAGCTCATGTTCCCAGATAGACCTGACATTTTTTATCCTGTGTCTTATGCAACAGATTAATAATGGTTATTACTGTACAGGTGATATATAGTGCTGTCTTTTGCAAAAAAATTCAACAGACCACTTTTGAATGATGGGATTGAGAACCACAAGTAAAATTAGTCATGTCATAGCCGCAGTTTGCATAAACCAATCACTGTTTGTTGAAAAACAACATTCTCATCTCCTCTATGTTTTCATTTCAAAACCTTGACATTACAGTAGAATAGGTAAAGGTAAAGGGGCCCCTGACCATCAGGTCCAGTCGTGTCCGACTCTGGGGTTGCGGCGCTCATCTCGCTCTATAGGCCGAGGGAGCCGGCATTTGTCTGCAGACAGCTTCCGGGTCATGTGGCCAGCATGACAAAGCTACTTCTGGCGAACCAGAGCAGTGCACGGAAACGCCGTTTACCTTCCCGCCGGAGCGGTCCCTATTTATCTACTTGCACTTTGATGTTCTTTCGAACTGCTAGGTGGGCAAGAGCTGGGACCGAGCAACGGGAGCTCACCCCGTTGCAGGGATTCGAACCGCCGACCTTCTGATCAGCAAGCTCTAGGCTCTGTGGTTTAACCCACAGCGCCACCTGTAGAATAGTTTCTGTCTATTCTGAATTTGAGCATGAGCCACAGAATAGGAAGCCTTAAATGAGGGCTGAGATGTGTATTGAGAAGTTAGTTGACTAATCAAAGAGGAATGGGCTAAAAAAAATGGTGGTGTTTCTTTTAAAATGTCATCGTTCTTTGCTTCTAGAAAATGCTCCAAAGGGTTTTCAAAATAAAATAATATCTAGAATTGTTCTTAGTCCTAATAATTTGTTCCTTTGTTGTTGTTTTTCATCCAAATAAATAGGCATCCTGGAAAGGTTATAAGCAAAGGAAAACCTACTCTGAAAGACTTCAAATGTTGCAAAGAAATGTTGCTTCTGTTATCAAGGTAAGTATTCCTATATTAATTGATATTGTTATAATTGGGTTATTATTGGGTAAAATTGGAAAACTAATAAAAATTATTTTTTAAAAAATGTATTCCTCTATTTGGATACCACCAATGCTTCATATACTATGTGTCCTGATTGTTATTATCTTCCTGGTTTAGGCACAATGATTATTCTCTGAAAGGGGCTGCTATTGTGGACCAGTAGCTATTTTATTGTGTTTGGTCATTGACCTGATTCCCACATAATGATAGGCTAAACCATGGCTTAGCATGAGCAAATATATGTGTGGATTCCTAGAGCCAAGATTGAGATTGGAGCACTCCTTCCCTGGTCCTGTTACACAGCACAAAACTATAGTTAAGACTTTACATTACATCCAGATCGAGGTTTGTGGTTTGTCTTGCTCCAGATAAACAATCAGGAGTTGCCAAGGTTTGCTCTTGGTTGATCACTTATGATTTGTCTGGGGGAGACAAACCACAAACCTGCATTTTGACAGAATGCCAAGTCAAACCACACCTTAGCCCCAGGCTAAGGGGAGCTGCATTATCAGTATAATGTCCGTACACATTTGCTCATTCACACTAAGCGATAGTTTAGCTTAGTGTTATATGCAAACTATGTCTGTTTCTGAAAGCATGTGCACCTTAATCATGCACCTTAATCAAGCATGCAAACCTTCAGTAGCTTGGTGACATGGCAAAAAACCATGATTTCTGGTGTCTGCAACCTAGTTCTTGAGAGCTAGGTAATAGCATTTATCTGATTGCTTCTTATTGTAGAGATATTTAGGAATGTGCATAATTGTGTGCATAATTGTATAGTCAAGAACAGGCATCCCCAAACTTCGGCCCTCCAGATGTTTTGGACTACAATTCCCATCTTCCCCGACCACTGGTCCTGTTAGCTAGGGATCATGGGAGTTGTAGGCCAAAGCATCTGGAGGGCCGCAGTTTGGGGATGCCTGGTCAAGAACCCTGAAATTATCATTTGAAAGAGCCAGTGTCTGTCCATGTCACTCTGGGATTGTAGGCTGATGAACTGAAACAGAGGAATTTGCCCCGTCTTAATATGGAGAGCTTTCAGTGGATAAGTGTTATGTTTAGTTTTTAACTTCAGGTGTGATATGTATATGTGCTCCAATCTGTATGCATTAGACAAAAGACTAGACATGCCATCATGTAGTTTGTGAATAAATTGTTTTTAAACTTAGAACTTTTCAAAAACAGAACTTTCATTGTTCATTGTTTTATTGTAACTGCATTTGATTTAAAAAAATGTTTTTAATGGTTACTGATTTTTTAATGTTTTTCTTAAAATCAGTTTTATTATTGTTGTGTTTGCTGCCCTGTGCTCCTTCAGGAGGAAGGGTAGAATATGAATTGAATAAATAAAAACTAAATAAATATTTTACCTATTGGTTCATTCTTATTTGACTTTCAGATTCAATCATGGGTCAAAATGTGGTTAGCAAGAAGAGCATACAAGAAACGGATGCAATATTTCAAAGATCATGTAAGGTTCCCCACCTTCCCTCCTATTCTGTACTGGGTAGATCCTCTGGGTCCTGCTGCTTTCAGTTTGACTGGACAAAAACAAATTTATAATAGATCAGACATTTGTCCCCTACCACGGGATGGCATGGTTTCGGTGCCAGAGGAAAAGAGATAAAAAGCATGCTTGAGTTTGCATTATATTCAGGAAGATAATTATTACAGCCTGTGTGATGATGTCCATAAATGCATAATCTGTGTCTTTTTCAGAATGAAGAAATTGTGAAAATCCAAGCCTTCCTTAAAGCAAACAAAGCTAGGGACGACTACAGGACACTGAGTAAGTGCTGGGTAATATTTTTGGGGCATAAATTAAGTGGGCGGATAAATGCCTAACAAACACCAGCACACATGTTGCAACTGGTTTGAGGAATTTTGTTTAGAATGAAATGTCTAAAGTTCCTGAGCTTAAATTATGATTTGTTTACTTAACTTGCAGCTGGTTCTGAAAATCCTCCTTTGAATGTCCTTCGCAAATTTGCTTATCTCATGGACCAGAGTGATTTAGACTTTCAAGAAGAGCTAGAAGTAACAAGGTTAAGAGAGGAGGTGGTCACAAATATCCGATCTAGTCAACAGCTGGAGAAAGATCTGAACCTGATGGATATCAAGATAGGATTGCTGGTTAAAAACAGAATAACTCTGCAGGTTGGTTAAACAGGTGACAGTGGTTGTGAGATCCCAGTGTTTTGGATAGTCCTATCCCATTTCCCTACTTTGGTAGCTCAGCTGCTTAATAACTGAAAGAGTACCAAAATAAATTTATCTAAGATCTTTGTGTTTTCTTAAATGAATAATTGCAGTTTTCCTATACACACACCATAGCTGCCAAGTTTTCCCTTTTCTCGCGAGGAGGCCTATTCAGCATAAGGGGAAATCCCTTAAAAAAAGGGATAACTCGGCAGCTATGACACACACACTTGTTGGGAGGCAATGTTCACACAACATTAGTCACAATCCATATCTATCCTGTCATTTCTGATGAAATACTGCATTTCCCCTGAACCAGCTTTAATCTGAAGTGAGAAAAAGAGTGATTCTAGATGCATTTTAAGCCAGTAAGGTTTACATAGCCTAAAGTTTTTATCTTCTAAATGAAGCAAAACTCTTTAATCTAGCTCCTGGAATCTACCTTCTATTACAATTACAATAGCCTAAAGGATTATTGTGGGGACGCGGGTGGCACTGTGGGTTAAACCACAGAGCCTAGAGCTTGCTGATTGGAAGGTCGGTGGTTCGAATCCCCGCAACGGGGTGAGCTCCCCTTGCTCGATCCCAGCTCCTGCCCACCTAGCAGTTCGAAAGCACGTCAAAGTGCAAGTAGATAAATAGGTACTGCTCCGGTGGGAAGGTAAACGGCGTTTCCGTGCACTCCTCTGGTTCGCCAGAAGCGGCTTAGTCATGCTGGGCACATGACCTGGAAGCTGTACGCCGGCTCTCTCAGACAGTAAAGCGAGATGAGCGCCGCAACCCCAGAGTCATCCGCGACTGGACCTAACGGTCAGGGGTCCCTTTACCTTTTTAAAGGATTATTGCCCCCAGTCAAGCAGTGTTGTCTCCTGCTACATGGAACTAATAAGTGGTTGAATCTGTGTGACAACTGTCTCTAGCTGGGCTTAATCCATTGACCCTCTGCCTGTTGCTTAGATGTCATTTTTTTACATTCAGAACTATGGTATGCACCTTTTTTTTTTTTTTTGCTAACTTAATATTTAGCCTTCTTACATCTGTTTTATTTGGTTGTAACAGACTGCTGTTGCCCAATATGTTCTACTTCTAATGTTGGTATTCTTTCTATGTTACTTACAGAACAGCAGCATTACTTTGCCTTAACAATTGAGTTCTGTGTTTGTTTGTTTTTACAGGATGTTGTATCGCACAGCAAGAAGCTGAACAAAAAAAGCAAAAATCAGGCAGAAGAGATGGTTTCTGGAGATAAGCAGGGCATCAAAGGCTTGAGCAAAGAGAGGCGGAAAAAGCTGGAGGCCTATCAACACTTGTTTTACCTTCTACAGGTGAGCTGTGTGGTGGTTGAGGATTCATGTTAAGTAGTTTCATAATACATGTCTGTTTGAATACCGGTAATGAATTCCCATTTTCAACATGGGGGGCAGGGAGAACCTTTGGTAAATATCACTTCTGACTTCAAACATATACACGTAGGTCCCACTATCTACCCACTCATTATGCAAAAAATCATTTATCCAAACCTTTCTATGCACACCACAGATTCTGATATCCATACATCCAGAGTTTGCCTACTTCTTTACTTTCTTGCTTGTTTGTGCTTTGATGGTCAGCAGCAGCCATTTTAGGGCAGAGACCATGCAGAGGAGAGGAGAAGAGAGGAGAGATCAGACAAATCAGAAAGCAGGAGAGATTGGACAAATTTCCTGCGTTCCTGTTCACTTGCAACATATATTGTTGCAATGTAGATTATTCAGAAGCTGTTGGTTATTGGCTCTTCAGTAGAAACACAAAAGTAGGGTGGCAAATAAGATTCCTAAATGAGTTTATCCATACAGTTATATTGCTTAGCTGTGTTTCACGTTATATAGAGGCCTGCGTTAACAACCTTACCTTATCTCTTCCTTCCTGCTGTCCTGGAGGTTATTCACTCATTCACTTCGCAGCCATTGTTGAAACCGCAATGAGAAACTTTATAGCCATGCTATCTTTTTAAAAGGCTTTCAGATGGCTGGCCTGTGTAGATAACCAGAGTGCCATAGTTTCCAAGAGTAAAAAAGTTGATACTAGGAAGTGGTGTAGTACTTACCGTTTTCTACCATGGCGTTTTCAGTCATTGGCAAGCTTGGATTAGTGTTGATATAAATGAAAGTGCATTAAGGACTCAGTGCTAATAAAGCAGGCAGTGGAAAACTTCACCATTTTGATTAATATGTTTTTTCAGTCATTCTAATATTTCTTCCATAGACTAATCCAACTTACCTGGCAAAGCTGATCTTCCAGATGCCCCAGAATAAATCCACCAAGTTTATGGATACAGTTATCTTTACTTTGTACAACTATGCTTCTAATCAGCGAGAAGAATACTTGCTTCTGAAGCTGTTTAAAACTGCTCTAGAAGAAGAAATAAAGTGCGTATATTAAAGGACACAGTGGCCCTACATTTTATCTCCATTTTTTTAATTCTAAGACTTCTATGTCTTGCCTCTTTAAACAAAATTGTAAACTGTTAAATTCCCTTCTGTTGTCTCTTGTGATTATAGTGGGTTTTTCATCGCAGGCAGAATTGCCAAGCATAGGGTGTTTGCATCATATTAACTGAAGCAGAATTTAAAGGATCAAACCGTAAATCATATCAGTAATGGTTTATATGCAAGCCATATTCTGTACTTCTGTATCAAAACCATCCTTCATTTTAGTTATCTTTACATTGAACAGAATAGTTTGTTGCCAAATTCTGTGAGCATGTTTGTTCTTAAACAGTTATTAGTGAATGGACAAAATGGTATGAGCCATTGTGCTTCACTGTTCCCATTCAAAAATCACAGACATAGGTTTTAAATCTTAAACCGTAATGTAAGTGCTGGTTATTTTTACTGCAGTTCCAAAGTAGACCAGATTCAAGACATTGTCACGGGAAACCCTACAGTCATCAAAATGGTTGTTAGCTTTAATCGAGGTGCTCGAGGGCAGAATACTCTACGTCAGTTGTTGGCACCAGTAGTGAAAGACATCATGGATGATAAATCTCTAGTCATCAACACAAGTCCCGTGGAGGTCTACAAAGCATGGGTGAACCAATTAGAAATGCAAACTGGAGAGGCCAGGTAAGTGTGCAACATGAATAAACTATATTTATTTATGAAGAATGTCCAGTGCTTTTTAACCATATAACTCCTTTAGGACAATGAAATGATTAATAAGTAGACATTAAAATGAATATGAAGTGTTAAAACAAATCTTATGATCTTCAAATGAAAGCTGTAAGTAAAGTTGTATAAGTAACTCAAATACTTATTCAATAGCAATCATGTAACATATTGATGTACTGTTTCCCAGTCTTAGCTATTTGTGCTGTATTTATGTTGCTCTAGGGCACGGGTGTCAGAGTCAAGGCCCGGGGGCCTAATCCGGCCCGGCAGACCTCGTGATGTGGCCCGCTGCCCGCCCAGGGCCGGAACGTTCACTTAGGCACGCCTGTGGTGGCTTTCTTTCCCCTGAGCTTACGGCGTGCTTTTGTTTTCTTTCTGAGGCTGCCGGGCTCGGGGCTGGGGAGGAGGGGAGAGGGGCGGGCTAGGCTAGCAAGGCGCCGCGTTATTGGCTGGCTGGCGTGACGCTGACGCCCCTCCCTCCTAACTGGCCCGCCCCTCGCCTCCCTGCTCCTAGAAGGCGGAGCATGGCGCTGCGCCTCTCAGCTGGTTTTTTTGCTTCTAGGGGGGGCAGCTGCGGGGGGGAGGAGGAGAGGTTTGACAGGGAGCAGGGAAGGCACGGGGGCTGCCCTTCCTCCTCCCAAGCCACCACCAGCGTGCCACTGCAGCTGCCCCCCTAGAAGCAAAAAACAGCTGAGAGGCGCAGCAGCCGGAGGAGGAGCAGGAGAAGGTGGACAAGGTCGGGGCCTCTGCAGCGGCGGCGGCGGCTCCACGTCCGTCCGTCCGGGCTCCCGTCCGGCCTCCTCGCCTTGCTCCTGGCCAAGACGCGCCCCTCCCTCCCTCGCCGCCTCCTCGTCCCTCCTTCCTCCCCTTCCTCCGCAGGCTCCTCCTCGCGCCCTGCGCGCGGGCAACTCGGTGGCAGCTGCAGACGCCGCTCCTGCTGCGCTTGCAATTGCAAGCCGAGAGGGCTGCTAGCAACGCCTCTGCTTTTTTTCTCCACCGCCCCCTCCCTTCCAGGAGCCCGGGTCAGGATCCAAGCGCCACCCAATACTTTTCTCCCTCTGCTGCTTTCGGGTGAGCACGGAGGATGGCTCCACCTCCTTCCCTCCAAAGCAGCTCCGCTCCGGGAAAAGCGAACCTGCCCCTCCTCCCCTGCTCCGTGAAGCATCTCTGCCGCTTGCAAAAGCCTGCTTTTACAAGCTGCGGGGGGAGGGGGAGAAGTTTGACAGGGAGCAGGGAAGGCACGGGGGCTGCCTTCACGAAGAGGAGGGGGGCAGCCCTTAACGATGCTGCTCTTCTTCCTCCCAAGCCACTGCCAGCGTGCTCCGCTTTTGCGGTGGGGGGGGAGGAACGAGCAGCCCACCCGCGTTAGCAGCCGCGGCGACAGAAAGAAAGTCGCTTCCCTCAGCTGCTCTTTGTTGAACGGGGCGAGGGGCAGAGAGGGCTGCTCCAACCCCAACATACACACACAGAGCCCTTAAGCTTCTCTTCAACATCTCTTTACTTGCCCACACACAAATACACACCCTCTGGCTTGCTTCAACACACACACACACACACACACACACACACACACACACACACACAGCACTTGAGTTTGTTCAACACCCCCACACCTTTATTTGATTCAACACCCCCCTACAAACGCACGTACACACACCTTGATATGGAAGATGGAGCAAGTTTGTTTTATCCTGCTCTGGAGGGCAGGACTCAAATGAATGGCTTCAAGTTAAAAGAAAGGAGATTCCAAACTAAACATCAGGAATAACCTTCTGGTTGAAAGAGCTGTTTGTCAGTGGAGTGGTCTCCCTTGGGAGGTGGTGGACTCTCCTTGGAGGTTTCTAAGCAAAGGTTGCATGACCATCTGTCATGGATGCTTTTGTTGAGGTTCCTGCATTGCAGGGGGTTGGATTGGATGACCCTCAGGGTCCCTCCCAACTCTACAAATCTATGATAAAGTGTTAGTCAGCAGCTGCCGCCGATCCTGCTGCTGAACTGCGTTCAGAGGAGGGGAAAAGAAAAAAGGAGAGTGCTTCTGGGCATGCAGGTCACCTTAAAAGACCACCACATTAGTGCCGCGTGGCGGAGCGGGCGCTAAGAAGCTTGTACAGATACAACCGGCCCTTTGAGGGTGACCAAACTGCTGATGCGGCCCCCGATGAATTTGAGTTTGACACCCCTGCTCTAGGGGATATTTTTTTTCACTTTGGGGCCTAATTCAGAAATTACCTTGATCACATGGAAGATAGTTCCCTGTTCTCTCTCATTGTGTGTGAGAGACACACACAGAGAGGGGAACATGAGTGGGGCCAGTAGTAGTAGTAGTAGTAGTAATACTGTAATAATAATATTAATAAATTTATTATTTCTACCCCGCCCATCTGGCTGGGCTTCCCCAGCCACTCTGGGCGGCTTTCAACAGAATATTAAAAACAGAATAAAACATCAAACATTAAAAACTTCCCTAAACAGGGCTGCCTTCAGATGTCTTTTAAAAGTGAGGTAGTTGTTTATTTCCTTGACGGGAGGGCATTTCATAGGGCAGGCGCCACTACCAAGAAGGCCCTAATAATATGATTTCCTTCCCACCTTGAATTTGTTATGGGTTTATAATTCACTGCTTGACCAAAGTTCTCAGCTGAGCAAGTAATTAAGATTAGTTGAACAAATTCAATAATTAGACATATAAAATTAATTTATTGTAACTTTTTCGGGGGGGGGGTGTACTATTCAATACACTATTCTCTTGCTGTGTGTAGCATCTCCTCTCTATTTCCCCAGCAAATTACCTTATGATGTAACAACAGAACAAGCATTGGCACATCCCGAAGTAGTGAATCGACTGGAGTCCTCAATTCAGAGCCTCAGAGCAGTAACTGATAACGTCCTTGCTTCCATATTCTCCTCTCTGAACTTAATGCCGTAAGTGAAAGTCCATAAGCAAGTTGTTTTTAAAAGCCATCTCTCATTTTTGCAAAATACTAGTTTAAATATATGCTTTGAATCATAAGGACACTTCACCAGCAGAGGGGAGTATTCTCTCTCCATCATCAAACTGGCATACTTTATATCTAATAAGCACTCATGATGTAAATTTTCTTTTGTGTCACCTTGTTTAGTTGGTTCTAAAGCAAAGTGTACTGTTTTGTTTTGTTTTTTGTTAACTTGAATTAGTTATTTTTCATCCTAAGTATCTTTCCATTATTTTCCTTTTTCATCTTTTTTTTGCATGTAGTTATGGAATGAGATATATAGCCAAAGTTCTGAAGAACTCGCTCCATGAGAAATTCCCAGAGGCAACAGAAGATGAGCTATTGAAGGTAGATTTGTGAGGGTGATTTGTCAGTATCTTTGTGCTTCCTGATTATGCCGACAGGCAAATTTATTTGCACTTGGGGAAACAGCCAGGGGCGTACCCAGGATCAAAACTAGGGGGGGCAAGCCATGGTCGTTCAGGGGCGGGGCCAAGGCATGGGAGGGGGGGACCACAAAGTGGGGAAGTGGGCGGGGCTACAGGGCCAGCGGGCCCTACGACTCGGCGGCGGCGGCTGCAGCCGCTAGATGAACCCCCGGGAAACAGGGCGGGGGGCGCCAGAGGGATCCGTCACACCACGGTGCCAGGGTGCCAGGTATGCTTAACACGGCCCTGCTCTGAAAACACCGCTCCCATCCATTTACGGCTAGCCACCCCCCTGAAAAACCCCTTTGGGCCCCGCTTTCCCTCCTCGAGGTCCCCCCGAAGCCTTGCCAGTTCCCACCCTATATATCTGGGATGGGGAAGGAGCTCAGAGGTCTGCTAGTCCTGGGGGGGCCATCCCCCCCATGGCCTGGGAGGATACTGGGGACCCCCCCGCCAAGCTGAGACCCTCAACGAAGAAGAAGCTGCCACCGCCGCCTCCCCATCGCAAGGGAGCAAAATATGGGAAAGGTGGGGTGGCGCAGCACAGGTGAGCGAGCGAGCCCCCCCCCAGCTGCGACCCTGCGGCGGTGGCGGCTCCCCCGCCCTCAACGCCCCTCTCTCAGCAGGGGCAGCAAGGGAGAGCAGCTGGTGGGGGCGCATTGCAAAGAAGGAAACAGCAGCCAATGCCCGGAGAGAGCTGTGCCGCCCCCCCAAGGCAGCTCCTTTCCTATTGTCGGGGTGGGGGGCGACGAGGAAGGGTCACTGCCGCTGGGCTACTCCTGCCGCTGGCAATCCGGCGCAAACACCCCCATGCAGCTTCCTTGCAGCAGCCACGACCGCCGCCTTCGGGCGCCGCCCCCCACTCCTCCTTTGCGGGCTTCTGACCGCCGAGGCTGAACTGGCTCCTGTCGGTGCACTTCCTCTCCCAGCCCAGGAGGAGTCTCAGTAGCAACTCCTAACTCAGGGGGGGTAGGGGGTGCGGAGGGGGAAGGGGGTGATTCCCAGCCCGCGGCGCCGATGATCGCAGTGCAGCCTACCGTGAGGCAGAGCGCGGCAGCAGCTGCAACCAATGCAGGGAGCCGCATCTCCTTCACTTGCCAGCCCAGCAGAACTCTTAGGCAGGAGAACTTGCCGCCCCTCAGGGCTTTCCATTGGGAGGCACGAAGGCTTTAGTGGGTGGGAATTGGTGCAAATGTAGGCAGGGCGGGCTGAGAGGAGCTGCCGCCGAGGAGCCGCAGCACCAGCAGCGTTTCCTCCCCCCTCCCCTCCCGTGTCAACAAGTGGGGCGCCTGCACAGGGTATTTGCTTCCCTAGTCGGGCCCGCAGTTTGGCCTTCTAGGGGGGGCAGCTGCACCCCCCTGCCCCATGCTGGGTACACCCATGGAAACAGCATAACTCAGAGGGGTAGGGAGAAGGAGTCTAAAAGATTCTCATCAGTGCTGTCGGACTTTACTGCTTATATAAACTCTTTCTCAGAGATGGTTCTACACAAGCTGTTGAATCTCTAAGACTGCAAGGTTTTCTATTTTAATTAAGTTGTCACTTCCTAGCTTTTCACATTTTTGCTTTTGTGCATCCATCTCCCATATCTCCAAGGAGGCACATCTCTGCCCTGCTCAATATCAAATGGCTCCAGAGTAGCAGGTTGCATGGGATCATTAACAGCTGTTTTCATACTAGTGGTAGTAGGTGGAAAGCAGCAGTGACATTGATAAGCAATTGTTTTAACTGTTTTTATATATGTATCTGGTTTTGTATCTGGTTTCATTATGCTAAATAGTTTCAGGATGCCTCTTGGGAAGCAATTCATAATTGAAATAATTAATTTTTGTTTTTCTAGGACACTAATGCTTAATTCTATAAGCTGCTGTCTTAGCATAGCAGCTTTTAGATCTGGATTATTCATAAGTGTTTTGGGGTGAGCCTATTTCCCCTAAAATAATGAATACTTACCAAAAAAAACTTCAGTTGTGACTTCACTTGTCATAACATTAGGACAAATAAATTTTCCTGCGACCTTAGAGCAGTGTTTCTCAACCTTTTTTGAGCCACGGCACACTTGTTCCGTGAAAAAAATCACGAGGCACACCACCATTAAAAAAGTTAAAAAATTTAACTCTGTGCCGCCCTATATTATAATTATGACTGTAAGAAACACTTGCCAAATATTGCTTTCTGGCGGGTCAGTGTTGTGTATTGGCGGCCGCCAGGCTCGTTTGCACTGAGCTTTGGGAAAGAGGAGGAGAAATATTGCTTTCCGGCGGGTTAGCGTTGTGTATTGGCGGCCGCCGGGCACGTGACAATGCAAATCGCCCTTCTCGTCGCCGCACGTCGCCGCACACCAGCCAGCGTCTCGCGGCACACTAGTGTGTCACGGAACAGCGGTTGAGAAACGCTGCCTTAGAGTAAAGGGTTGGTAATACATAGTAATAATTTTCCACTATGCTTGTTCTGAAGAAGTTAGTACAACATGTTTGAATGTGGCATTTATCCAAGCTGAAGCTGTCTCTTAGGAGACCTGGCAGAAAGTGTACTTCCATAAACTGGACATAGCTGCTCTTCTTTAGGTGTAGTCACTAATATTGAATGATCCAAGGATGGTTAAACCTGCTTTAACTCAAAAATAATTGCATTATGGTAAAGATGGCCCGTTTTGATCTTTTTAATGCAGTGAATATAATTTTTCAAAGTATTAATTAAGACCTATTTTCCAAAACTTCAAGACAACAGCAGCCTCAATCCAATCCAGAAACGTCTCTACAATTATAGTAGGAATATCCTTGTCACATCCAACAAATGGCTAGAAGTATTGACTTGACTCATAATTCAGTTTGGAGAGGAGTGGACATGAACACCTCGTTCCCCTTCCCCAAAGTAGGTGATGAGCTGCTTCACAGCCAACCATCTTGCTTAGTGTGCTGGTGCAGAAAAGCTTGAAGCTTGCACCCCCAGAGTGCTGGAATCTACATTGTGCAGCAGCCATTTCTGTGACTGATAGGGGAGGTCTAGACTGGTAAGGGAAGGTCTAAATAGATCCCCATTTCAGGATTTGGGGGAGAGATTGCACTAGTTGAAGGTAGGTGAAACTGGTTCCATAAATTGCAGTAAGCAAAACAGCTATTATCTTGGGTATACTTACAAAAAAAAGAGCCTTTTGTTATAGTACTTCGTCATAGTGTATCATAATTCTCCCCATAATCATATCATAAATTGAACTTTGCCTCTCGGGATGACAGCCCTTACTTGCCAGCTTGCAGTGGGGGGAAGACCATAGCTCAGTGGAGCAGTTACCAAGCATACAGAAGGGGACAGGCTCAATGCTTGGTGTCTCCTGGTAGGGCAGACAATTCCTGTAACTTTTTATAGGCTGAATTCCTATAGCTTTTTTTTACCACAAATGTTCCAGTTTACTTTTGCCCCACTTTTGCTATGCTATTGCCCCTTTGGACAGCAGTAATGTGGTAACATTAGAGAAGCGTCTTGGATCATACTACAGTAAAGCAGAAAAAAAATCCACCTCTAATGCGTGCAGTATTATTGTGTCATATACATGCTGCAAAATACAACCACAATGAAAGAACAGTCTGGAGGGTCCCTCAAACAATGTTACAATGTGTAGGATGAAACAAACCTCATTTGCAACAATGAACCAGAAGAAGAACAAAGTTAATTGTACAGATTGTTCACTATATTGTTACATTTTTGGGATGAATTGAAGGAGCTGGGAGAGTTTAGCGTTCCTCAATATCACTAAAGATATCCCTCCAGAATGAATTTTGAGTGCATGATGGACCAATAGATCCTGTTGATATATATGAAAGGAAGCCAACTTACTCCAACCTCTTAACCTGTCTTGGCTTGATCTTTCAAAACCCTGGTATTATGAGTTAACCTTTCAGGAAGGGCAATCTGCCAGATCCAATTGTACCAGGAAGCACGAAAAAAGTTCAATGAAGTTTTCCGACTACTAACCACTGTCATTCTAGCAGTGGCTAAGAGAGAGGCTAAAAGGTCTTTGGGCAACAGTCTGTAAACCAGTCTGTGTGGAGAGTGTTGTTGTTGTTGTTTGTTAGTTAGTCATATTTTTGCCACAGCAACTCAAAGCGACTTGCAGTTCTTTAACCAAAAACCAAACCCATACATACACTAAAACCAGCATTTAAAAATAAAAGAAAATTCTATTTTTCAAAACATTCCACCCCACACAAGGTCGTAGATAAAGCACAAAAGCCTAGTGAAAAAATGAATGTTTTTGCCTGGTGCCTAAGGATAAGTAATGATGGTGCCAGCAATGCCAGTAAAGAAGTTTTGAGATGGTGTTTAAAAGCTGCCATCAGCAGCCAGGAAAAGAGATTTCGAAACCTGAGCTGCTGGAGCCAGCTGTATAACTTTTGGAATGGAATTCCAGAGGGAAGGAGCTACCACTGGGAAGTATCCTGCAGCCTAACATATCTTAAATGTGGGCAAGTTCATATGAGTGAATAAGACCCTGAAGTATCAATACTGCTTTCAAGCAAGATATGAAGCAAAAAGACCCAGTAGGGTTTTCCTTTGACTTGTGTTCATAACAAATAAAAAGTTTGCTTTAAGAGATTTTGTTTTAAGAAATAAACATATTAAGGACTGTATAATGCTAAGGAGAAATCCTATCTGAAAATGCTTTCCTCCCATAGATCATTGGAAATCTCCTGTACTATCGCTTTATGAATCCAGCCATTGTTGCACCTGATGGTTTTGACATCATAGACATGACAGCTGGAGGCCAGATCCATTCTGATCAGAGGAGAAATTTGGGTTGTGTGGCCAAAGTCCTTCAACATGCTGCCTCAAACAACCTCTTTGAAGGGGAAAATGCACATCTCTCATCGATGAACAGTTACCTCTCTCAGACATATGAGAAATTCAGGTCTGTGCAAAGTAGGGGTGTGAGCAGTAAACTTTGTTGTGAAATTTACCTCCTTTAGATGTCAGTAGCCAGTTGTTTTAGGCTTCTCATAGACTTTTATTCTGTAGATAACCTAAATACTTTCCTTGGTGTTTTGAAAATTGACTTATTACTATTTCAGCATGTCATGCGAATTCATGCACACTGACGTTTTTATGCAAACTTTCCAGCCTAACTGGTAATTGTCATTACATTGCACAGGTTATACTTTCCTTGGACATAATAACCACACAATATTTTATTAAGGGAAATAATTTTTTTGTTATTTTATAAGACAATGGTAGGAAATAGTGCTTGGATTTCATGCTAAAATGTTGGGAAAGCTGTGCTCTTTGGCCCAAGTAATGCTAGTGTCTAAGTCGCCCCATCATTGCATGGGAATTATTTTGAGTTTAAATAAACTGTACAGAAATAACTTTTTAGCTGGAATATTAAAATACCGGTAGTTGTCAGCCGCACTGTTAATCATTATTATATTTACAAGGACCTCCTATTTAGATGGCTTAAAAGAGGATTAGACAGATTCATGGAAGACATGACTACTAACAATGGTTGTGTTCTACCTCCAATGTCAGAGGCATTGTGCCTCTGAGTACCAGATGTTGGGAATCACAAGTGGGCAGAGCGGTATGGTGCCCATGTCCAGCTTGCAGGCTTGCCACATGCATCTGGTTGGCCACTGTGGGAACAGAATGCTGGTCCTAGATGGGACATTGGCCTGACCCAATAGGCTTTTTCTTTGGTTGTTATTTCAGTGCATGTGACTATCTTGCTTGAAACTTTAAGTCAGGCTTCCTCAAACTCGGCCCTCCAGATGTTTTTGGCCATAGCTCCCACGATCCTTAGCTAGCAAGACCAGTGGTCAGGGATGATGGGAATTGTAATCTCAAAACACCTGGTGAGGGATTTTGTTTACATTTAAAACAAATTCTGTCTTTTGGCTATATGGCTTCACGGTGACTTTAGTATCATTCAGGGGTAGGCTGATTTATCTGTGGGTGATTTGAAGTAGATCAGCAAGGTTTTTCCGGCTGCCAATTGTTTAACAATGGCAACAACAACAAATTTTCCTGCCCTAAATTCTACCGTTAAAATGAATAGAGCTTGGGACCATGGGCAAGCGTAGATTTGTGTGTTGAAAAGCTTAACTCCAATCTTGTTTAGTGAAATTACAATTTCCTTTCCTCCTTAGGAATTTTTTTCAAGCAGCATGTGGCGTTCCTGAACCTGAAGAAAAATTCAATATTGATGAATACTCTGATATGGTGACACTAAGCAAGCCAGTTATATACATTTCTATTGAAGAAATTATCAACACACATTCAGTAAGTGTGTGCCAAGTAGAATTGGAAAGCACTGAAATAGTACCTATTAAATTTGGGTTGTGGAGTTTTTGGAATATGGGAATAAAATTTGTAAAATAAGATAATCTGAGTATAGTTTTGCAAACAGATTGATAATAGGCACATGTAAGTGGAAGTAAACACCTTATAAAGCTTAGGGGGGGGTTCCATAAATATGAGTTAGTGTTGGTGAAGTTTTGTTGTTGTTGTTGTTGTTGTTGTTGTTGTTGTTGTTACTTGTTAAATTATAGCTTCTGATCTGCTAGCTGTTTTTAGGAGTACTGAATAGCCCAACAAAAAGAATGGACTTCTATCAAAATAGATATACGAGTTAATAATAGCATACAGTAACATGTCTGATTTTGCAAAAGTTTCAAGAAGGGCAATTTTCTTTACAGCTTTTGCTAGAGCATCAGGATGCCATTGCTCCTGACAAAAACGATGTCTTAAATGAGCTCTTGGAAGGGCTGGGAGAAGTTCCTGATGTGGAGACATTCCTTGGTAAGCAAACGAAACAAATGTGTACTTGAAAGATAGACCTAACTTGTATGTGGATGAAAAATAAAAGTAGGCCTCAAACTAGATGATGGTTTGGTTTGTGCATATCTTCTAGAAATACCTGTTCTATTTCTAGAAATTAGCTATCAAATAACTATAAGGGTAATCAATTTTTTATTTATAGCTTTTACATGCTGATAAAGAATGTAGTGCTGAATAGCTTTCATAGATATCTATGTGGGAAGCATCAGGCAGCCTTGCTCTTCCCAATAAGGGGTGGAAGGATCTGTCAACCTTGATTCTCTCTAAAGCAAGCAAAAGCAGGTGAGTGAGTTTGAGTGCAGAAATAGGAAGTGAAGTTCTGACGGACGTTTTGGTCAAGAAAGTGAATAATACTGGGATTAGAGACCTATAAGAGAAGGGGAAAGCAAGCTAGGTGGGACAGAAAAGGGAGGTAAATCATATAAAGATGCTTCCATACTCATGTAACAAGACTTCCCCCTCCTCTCCCTGCATGCTCCCAAAATCTGTTCTGTGGGGTCTCCCAACCTTCTGGCGGAGATCCTCTGGGGTGTACAGGAAGCTGCAGAGGAGAAGAGGGGGAAGTTCTCTTGTGCATGTGGGATAGCAAAATTGCATGCAATCCTTTATGGATATATTTTTAGTTTTTAGCGTAGTCGACCTCTTGATTAAGTAAGACATACTGTGTAGAATATATGTGCCCCTCTGAATGGGGCACAAAAAATGCAGCTAGGTCAGTCTTTCTCTGATTGAAGATGGTTTCAGGGTAAATGCATCAAAACACAGTATTTCACGAGAAATAACAGAATATGAATTGTTGCTAATTTATGTATACAATATACTGTTTCCCAAATCAGCAGTGGGAGCACACTGGGTGCAGAGGGTACTGGTAAATAAGACTGTGTAGACCGTCTAGTGTGATTTGGCTAGTCAAGAAGCATAATGTTATAATCAGGGTAGTATGTATTCCAGAATTCCATGTGGTCAACAGAATTAGCCAATAAATTGGGTATTTAGTGCAATGGTCAATAACCATAACTAGCTCTCCTCAGCACAAAAAGTTTCTTGAAAACATGGGAGCAGTGCTTGGTGCAAAGGAAGACAAGAGGAGCGCTGAAGATTTTTTAGCAATTTGGACAGAGCTTCAGTATCTTGCAGCTCTTTACCCCTTCCTATCCTCATGACTGGCACAGGTGTAATACATATTCTTAACTGTACATAAAATATTCTGAATATTGCTTGCTTTGGTGTAGAATTATTTATTATTGTTATTGTTATTGTTATTATTAAAATGTGTAGGGTACACAAACCCATGGCTATATAATATCAGATTCAGTTTTTAGTTTGTTCCAACTTTAATCTCTCTTTACAATCCTCAATTACACTTTTTTTCTCCCCTCTTCAGGGGAAGGTGCTGTAGATCCCAATGACCCAAACAAGGAAAATACTTTAAGTCAGCTTGTGAAGACAGAAATCTCTCTTTCACTGGCCAGGAAGTATGACTTACGGGAAGGTGAAGAACAAGATATTAAGGGCCTGATGATGAAGTATGTTTTTTAAATAATGCTTTTGCTGAATTTTACTACTGTAATTTGCTGCTAATTGTACAATTTATTGCCTTGCGCCAAAGAAAACCTTACATTCTATGTGAGCCTTAAATAGATGAGCAGACATTTAAGGACAATATATATCATTTATGCTAAGGAAGATTTAGTATTTGAAGCCATGCAAGCAGTTGTATGATAAAGTATCATTCTTTAAATTATTTTTAAATCCTTGGTTCAAGCCCTAATCACAGTGGCACACATTGAAATCAGCAAAGCTCCCATGAAAGTGTGCTCAGCAAAAGGGATTCAATAGATAGATGACAAACGAATAAACAAATAATTGAGCATTGTCCCAAGCCCTGTTACATATTCTGAAGCAAAGTCTGCACCTTTTAATCAAACAGAATCACACTGTATATGGACACCTCAAAATGTAAATGTTGGGTTTGTATGTTGGTATTCGGAGGCAACTTTACAATGGTATACTCTTGGAAAGCCTATAGAAAGAATACACAGGAACCTTTCCCTAATAAGGTTTTTTGAAAAAGAGGGTGTTTGAAGAGAAGGGTACAGATAAGACTTCACAGAGAACCAAAGGAAACAGCTGTCTTGAATTTTTCACTGTTAGAAGGAAAGATACACTGGAAGAACTTCTTTAAATAAAAAGGCACATATATTCTGAGTAAATGTGGTCAAAATTAACTTGTACTTTTACTCTCTACTGCCATTATACCTGCTAAGGTTGATGCAGAGAGAGTAAAATGGCATAGCTTTGCCCCACTTTCAGACATTCTAGAGTCCTCCCCTCCACCCCACCCGGTTTATATTTTTAACTATGTATGCACACGTTTTCCTGTGACATTCAGCAAAAATATTGATATAAAATCAGAATTAAACAAAATGCCAAACTGATCACACATCCAGTCCAAAAATACAGCCAAGTGGGTAAAACCACAGCTAAAACCAGTTCATGCTGTGTGATTGAATGTCTGAGTGAATAAAAATATTCTTGCCTGGTTTTAGAATTTTAATATTTCCAACACTTCCATTCTTAAAATATTCCATTTACGGTGAATATTGCCATGAAGAAGAATGTTTAAGTTTTGGTATTTGTATTAAACTGTTAGATAATGTCCAGTGTTATACAAGCAGACTTTTCCTTCCCTTGCCATCTTCTCTGAGGGGTTGAAGGAACTTCGGGAGTTTGTGGCGATGCAGGAGGATAGAGGGTGAGAAAAAGACTCTGCTTGCAAGTGGAAAACACTTGTGCAGTTGGGTGGACATCATTGGATGATGTTGTTTCATACTGAAATGCCTTTCTGTAAAAATCATAATTATGCAGAATTTTCCAACTTTTTCCCTCGTTAAGGACAAAAAGACTTATTATTGATGTGATCCGAACTCAGCCAGGAGAGACACTTGTAAAAATCCTGGAAACACCAGCATCTGAAATTCAGGTAACTAATTCTTCTCCCCCCCCCCCCCCGACTGCGTCAGACCAACATGGCTACCTACCTGAATCTAATCCTCCTCCTATCTGAGTAGAATAACTTTGGTTGTACTCTTGGTAACCAGGCCTTAAAACAAAATGTACTCTTGTGTTTTGGCATCTTTGCAAAATGTTTGGAATCTGAAGACAAATACTGTAGGGTAGATTCAACTAGTGTAACAGGGCTCCTCCCTCCCTCTTCTCCCCCTGAACATCCCCTCCTCAGTTGACTCTGGGAGGTCTGGTGAAACCCCAGAACAGCATATGGTGGAAAGAAGAAAAGAGATCATTTCATCAGATATGACTGAGGCACTGTTAGTGGCCGGTTCCCTAGACCAGATGGATGGAAGGTTGCCTGCTCTTGATGGGATTACACTCCCTCTGAAGGAGTGGGTACGTAGCTTGGGAGTACTTCTAGATTCATAGCTGTCACTTGAGGCTCATCTGGCCTCAGTGGTGCAGTGCTTTCCATCAGCTTTGGCTAGTGCCCCAATCTGGACAGGGATTGCCTAACTTCTGTTGTTTATGCTTGGGTACCCTCTGTTAAATTACTGCAATGTGTTATATTGAGGGCTGCCTCTGAAGACAGTTCAGAAACTTCAGCCGGTGCAGAATTCAGCAGCCAAGTTGTTCACCAGGAAAAGACGGTTTGAGCATATTACACCCATCCTGGCCTGACTGCACTGGCTGCCGATTAGTTTCCAGGCCCAATTCAAAGTGCTAGTTTTGCCCTATAAAGTCTTAAAAGGCTCAGGACCTCAATATCTCAAGGACCGCCTCTCCCCATATGAACCAACCTTCAACGTGCAATTATTATTCGAGGCCCTTATTTGTGTGCCGCTTCCATGGGAGGTCCAGAAGGTGACAACATGAGAACGGGCCTTTTCTGTGGTGGTTCCCCGTTTGTGGAATGCTCTCCCCAGGGAGGCTTGCCTGGCGTCTTCATTACATATCATTAGGCACCAGGCAAAAATGTTTTCTCAAGTAGGCGTTTGGTTGATCAACATTCTATTGCTTTTCAAATGTGTTTGTGGAAGGGGGGTTATGCATTTGTTTTTGTTTTATTATCTCTTTTGTATTATCATTTTGTATTTTTCTGCTGTGAACTACCCTGGGATCTTTGGATGAAGGGTGGCATACAAATTAAACAAATAATACTTTTCCCCTGTCCCATCTCTAAGAGACTTTGGGCAGTGTATATGTCCCTTATCTCCCGCTCCCCTGCTGTTTTATCCTTTCAACAACCCACTAAGGTGACTTATGCCTAGGTGAAGAGGTGAACCTGGGTTTTTGTGATCCAGGTCTTACTATCTAGACATTGCATGCTGGCTCTTGACTAAAGCTTTGATACATTATTTCTAAAAAGGTCAGTAATAATTACATATAGCATTTTAAAATATATTGGTATCCCAGCATTTTCTCATCGTAGAATACTCTTGTATTATGGTGATTTCTGTAGGAATTCCTTCCAAACGCACATTTGAGTTTGCAGCTCAAACTTACTCAGCATCAGACTTTATGGGATCTACAGCACAGTTACCTGCAGGTGTTTGTTTTAATTTGCTTTAAATGTTCTGTTGATGCTTCACTAGTTTTCCAGGAAGAAGAAAAATATGGGCTTTGTACATGAAATGAAGTAGTTTGAACTTGAGTTTATTTGGCTTGTCACATGAACATAAACTTTATGGGGAAGCTAGGAAATTTCATGGGAACACTTGTGTTTAAAACCTCTACACACTTTATGTAATGTTATTCTTCAGAATCTTCAGATGTCACTGTAAGAAACTAAATATACAGTTTGTCTAATTGTGATATATTTTTGAAATGTCATACAAGCTGGAAAGAATTATTAGGGGTAGGGAAATACATCTAGAAGAGTAGCCATTACAGGAAAGGTTGAAGGAACTGGGGGTCCAATTCTGTCTGGAAAGCTGGACTAATCCAAAAGTTAACTAATCCATGTAGGAAAGTTATAACACCCATGAGGTTAATGTGTGCATAGTTAATAGGCTTCATTGTTTGTATAAAGGTGTAAACTGCTCTTTCTCTTAGGAAGCTGAGCACTTAAAAATAATTGAAAAACGTGCAATCTTGGATTCTAAAACTCCAGAAAAAATGAAACACAGTCAATCTATTCTTGAAGAAGGGCAGCTACCACTAGAACAAAAGAAAAGGAAAATCCAGAGGAACCTCCGGACACTGGAACAGGCTGGACTGGTTTCATCCGAAAATAAGTACCAGGAAATAATCAATGAAATAGCAAAGGTACTTTGAATATTGTTAAATTTCTCCAACTATGAAGGAAATAATTCAACCGTACTGCAATACACACACGCACACACACACACACACACACACACACAATCAGTTTTCTTGTAAGCATGGTGCTAGTTCTACTCCACTAAATTTTGGGCAATTCTATCCTTTCACTGTAGCCTGTAATGTTTTGTAGTCTGTAAACGGTTCTTGGGGAGGGGGAGGAAGGGAAGAGTAGACATGGTTTCACAAGCTGCTTTCCACTTTCACAACATTGGATACAAATATGTATGACTCCTATAGCCATCAGCTTCTCCATAATAGTTTAGCTGGAATCATTCATTACTCAATGGAAGTACTCAAGAACAGATAGTTTGCTTATAAAAGCATTCCCCATCAACTAAATAAGAAACCTGACACCTCTGTAGAAGTAAAAAATAAATAAATTGCATGTTTGCCATGTAAAAGAAATCAACTAATAAGTGAAAACTTTCTTTAGGATATCAGAAATCAACGAAGATACAGACAGCATCGAAAAGCAGAACTGGTGAAACTCCAGCAGACACTAAATGCACTCAATTCCAAGAAAGCTTTTTATGAAGATCAAATAAATTATTACAACACTTATATCAAAACCTGTTTAGATAACTTGACAAGAAAGTAAGTGAAATACTTTTATTTTATTTTTAAAGAAAATCCAGCACTTTAGCATCATAGGTAGAAAGCTTCGTTATTATCAAGTTACAGGGTGGAATTAAATGTAGCACTAAAGAGGTTGTTCCATCAACAGAAGCATTTCTGCTTGCTCCACGTAATGATCTTTATTCTGTTCTCCCTGCATCCGTCCCTCCAGAACAGACCAGGGGTGAGAGGAGGTGGTGGTGGAAGCCTTGTTATGCTAGCACAGGCATCCCCAAACTTTGGCCCTCCAGATGTTTTGGACTACAATTTCCACCATCCCTGACCACTGGTCCTGTTAGCTAGGGATCATGGGAGTTGTAGGCCAAAACATCTGGAGGGCCGCAGGTTGGGGATGCCTGTGCTAGCAGGAGTTCTTGCTCTACGGGCCTGTTGAATCACTAGAAATCCCTTGAAATTTACTAAAACAAACACTGACCCATGCTTTAATATAAGACTTTAGATCAGTGTTCGAAACTGCCATTGTTCTAGGTGCATTTTTGTGACAGGAAATTTCTTTAGGGCGAGCTGTTTCTAAGCTCTGGGCGCAGTATTGTGCCTCAGAGTTCTGATCAGAGTGGAAGCAAAGGAGGACCTTTTTTTTTACATCCTCACTTCCAGCTACTCTCTGAAGACTCGAGAAGACTTAAGAATATTAGGGGGATGGGCAGGGGAAGGACTAGACCATGTGAAAAATGAACATGCGGTAATATTTTAGCTGCAGTTCATTCATTTTCAGCTTTGTATTCTTGTTATTTAAAAAGTGTGCCTTGACATACCGTTCTTTTTTCTTTTTAACTCACACATGCGTGTCTGTGGAGGGATAAAATATAACTGATAAATTCCCTCACCTCATGTTGGCTCTTCCATCCATCTCACCAACCAAAGCAGAATTAAGGTTTGAGAGTGCTAACTATCTGCATACTGTAGTGGTGCAGTCATGGTTGCTTGATCCCTCCTGGGTAATGTTCCAGTGGTGAGTGGGAACAGAGGCAGAAGAGGGTGGGACAATGTGTGCATGTTCTGAGAGCCAATCAGAGAGGTATGGAGGGCCACATTCCCTACCTCTTACGTAAAAAGTGGCAGCTGGACATTCCATATCACCTGACTCTTCCCAGCAGCAGAGGTGAGTGATGAAAAGTAATGGGGTAGAAACAATTGATTCCCCAGTCCTAAAATATTACTGCTTTTACTCATCAATATAAGGTTCCAATACATGTTCCAACAAACCCTTATCATGTGGCAAGTTATGGTTGCCTTTGTTCTAAAAACAGATAGCAGGTAGGAAGTATGTTAACTTGATTAATTGTTCTAAAAACATATGCCTTTATTAGGGAAGGGGGTAATGTATGTGGGCTAACACCTGCTTACAGCTTTCACATTTTACAGAAATTCGCGGAGATCAATCAAATTAAATGGGAAACAAGAGGAGAAAGGAAACAAACTCAAGAACATTTCGCTGAAGTATACAGCAGCTCGCCTGCATGAAAAGGGGGTTATACTAGGCATTGATGAACTTCAGCCTAACCAGTAGGTTTTTCACCCAGTATTTTCAGAACATTAGCTCTGCTCTTTGACTATTAAACATTTAATCGACTATCTTATAATTTTATTTACATTTTTGAATTATTTTTTTATCTTCTAAGGTTTAAGAATGTGATGTTTGAAATTACACCTGGTGAAGAAGTGGGTGACTTTGATATCAAAGCTAAATTTTTGGGTGTGGAGATGGAAAAAGTACAGCTCCATTTTCAGGTAAATCTTTCTTTTAATTATCTGAATGTATGTGCGTCTCTCCTCCCCCCCCCATTAAAGTGGCATGCTCCCCACTTTACATGATTGCACTTATGCGCATGGGGGGGGGGGGCTGGAACGTAACCCCCATGTAAGTGAGGGGACCACTGTACATGCACAAGATCGAATGGCCTTGAGTTTATGGTTGATGTGAGGTTTTAATTGGGGACTTCAGCTCACACTCTCACTGCTATACTGCATCATTTCTTGCCTAATTTCCAGTCCTTTTAGTGGATTGTGCCTGCTGTCATCTGTATGTTTCAAACTGTTTGTTTGTTTTACTTTTTTAAAAATATATATATATTTTTATTAAAGATTTCTTGAATTACAAAGGTGTGTGCAGTGTCACTCATATTTTAACTTTTGAGACAAACCTGAAACAGTCCAACTGATACTCTGGGACTACTGAAAAGTGTCCTCCCCAAAAATATATATATACCAAATATATGCAAAAGTCTGTATCATTATCAGACATAAACTGGTTGAGTTAGCTCCATCATTGCATCACTGGCCTTACCAGACAGAGGCCTGAAAAAAAATGCTTTACTTAATTAAGCACTTGTCTGTCTGTCCTTGCTGTACAAAGATTTATGGTATTGAGGCTTTTTTGTTCGCCAGATGGCAAATTATGAGTTATGCTTGAGAAAAGGATTGCTAGAGACTTTGTCTCTGCATTTTTATTTTTATTTTCAGTATGTGATATGCATTTGAATGCAACATGGAAATAAAATTTATGGTTTTAAAATGACTTTTATTTATTGCAGGATTTGCTTCAAATGCAGTATGAAGGTGTCTCTGTAATGAAAATGTTCGATAAAGCAAAAGTAAATGTAAACCTCCTCATATTCCTGCTGAACAAGAAATTCTATGGAAAATGAAGCCTAATCTTATTGGACTCTGCTTCAAATAATCTGCAGTTTTGGGTCTTTGTGTTTTAACTATTTGCTATTATGCAGCAGGTGTTCCTTCAAGAAAGTCCAGAAGAATGTACTTATGTGCCTTTTTCATCCTTTGATAAAACAGTAGTAGCATACAAAAATATGAATCAACTGAAACACTTCCAGATTTCTGTGGTGTAGGTACTCAATTAAAATGGATATGATTTAGTGACATTGAAACACTGTGTCTCTGATCTCTTTAAATATGCAGGACATATATTTGGACAGCATATATTCAATTATTTTCCCACTAAATATTATATACCCCAATTACCAAATACAATTCTCTTTTAGACAATTATTCATAGGGAAAATAAATCCTAATTTGTGTCTCTACATAATACTTTTGGCAAATGTTTCTTTAAAGCCTAGGGCTCTTTTCCAGAGATCTGTCAATTGTAAAGTGAATTATTGTGCAATTCAAAGTTTTTATAGGTAATTATAAATTTAACATTTACTGTATAAAATATATATTTTGCAATTCATTCCTACTAAAATGCACTACTGCCTCATTGAAATCTTATATACACATCCTTTTAATTTATGTGTAAAGGGGCAATTTGAATAGTGATCAATTTTTTTGCAATGTACTTGAGGTATTTTAAAGAAATAAATTGTGCCTGTCTTTTTTGTAAGAAAAGAAAAAAATCCACAAATAAAATGCAATAAATCAGCACGTTAGTTGGTCTTATAAATGCTTTCAGTATTGTTGTATTGTTTTTATAACTTGCGTGTATGTTTGCGTGTTGTTAGTAACTGTTGTAGTACTACTGTGTCTGCCTTCGCAAGTGTGGAAACCTCAGAAGTTGTCTAAAGAAACGATTCCTACGCCATTTCTAAAGATGAGTGATGTTCTCTAAATTTGAAATAGTTTGGAGGGGAAAGGGTTTGACTACAAAGCCAAGGTAGTGTCCTTAGCCTATACCTCTCATGTGTTCTACTTCCATTCCACTAGCTCAGTACAGCCTGAGCTTGGTTTAAGTTAGCTCAACCTGCTCACCTTTAAATAATCAGGGATGCCCACAAAAGTGCTTTTCCTGCTTCTTTAGGGAACAGTTGCGCAGAGTTTTTCTAAGACATGCCCAAGCCCCAGCTTCCCATATGAAGGATAATATTCCTCAGCAGTAAGAAATACAAATATAACTTTTCTTACAGTGAATCATTGTCCCTGGAGGTGATTGATGCCTCCTTGTGAGAGGAGGCTGTGGTAAAACCACTCCTTAAAAAACCCTCCCTAAATTCAGAAAATCTAAGTAATTACCAGTCAGTTGCCAATCTCGCCTTCTTGGACAAGGTTCTTGAGCAGGTGGTTGTGGACCAGATCCAAGTTCTCTTGGGGGGAACTTGACTTTCTATCTATATCCATTTCAATTGGGTTTTAGGCCCAATTTTGGCACAGAAACCTCTTTGGTTGCCCTGCTGGGAGAAGTGTGTCCCTGTTAATTCTCCTCAACCTCTCAGCAGCTTTTGATACTATTGACCATTGTATCCTTCTGGAGTAGCTGTCTGAGTTAGTGGTCCGGTCCTATTTGGATGGTTGCTTCCAGGATGTGATGCTTGAGGGGTGCTCTTTGGGATCCATGGAGCCTTCATTGTAGGGTTTTTCAGGGTCTGACTTTATCCTCCATGCTGTTTAACATTTAGATGAAACCACTGAATGGGGTTATCTGAAGTTTTGGAGAATGTACCTTACATTAGCTTTGGCTTGTGGCCCAGCTGTGCCTCTATCTGGATAGGGATAGTGTTAACTTCCATCATGTATGCTCTGGTAAAGTGTCGTCTTATTAACCTATAAAGCCTTAAATTGCTCAGGACTGCAATACCTCAAAGTCTGCCTCTCTCCATGTGAACTGACCTGGACACTGGAGTCGTCATCTGAGGCCCTTCTTTGTGTGCCTCCTCCACAAACAGTTCAGAGGGTGGCAACATGAGAGCAGGCCTTTTCTGTGGTGACTCCGCATTTGCGGAGTGCTCTCCCCTGGGATGCTTGCCTGGCGCCTTTGCTTTTATGCTCTACTTGTTGTCTTTCTAGAAGAATCTGTTTGGACACTATGAGAAGCAGGATGCTGAATTATTGATACAGCAAGAACCTTCCTATCTCACATGCCCATCTAGAATACTATGCTAGTATGATAGTAGCATAGTAACAGTCCATTGTGCAAGGGATTATGGGGAATGCATGAATAACTTTAAGCCCTTTGTATTAATATAGCATTCATCTAGCGGTAGTATATCTAATCCCAAAGATCCTCCAAGTAGCTACCACTAGAACAAAAGGAAAGGAAAATACAGAGGAACCTCCGGACACTGGAACAGGCTGGACTGGTTTCATCTGAAAATAAGTACCAAGAAATAATCAATGAAATAGCAAAGGTACTTTGAATATTGTTAAATTCTCCAACTATGTTTGCCCATTGATGAAAAAAATCCCCAAAACAACCCAATTCAACCACACTGCAATACACACACACACACACACACACACACACACACACACACACAAAAATTTTAATATTTCTGACACTTCCATCCTTAAAATATTACATTTTATACAGAGTGAATAGTGCCATGAATGGAAATGCTTGGGCTTTTGTATTTGTATTAAACTGTTAGTTAATGTCCAATGTTGTACAAGCAGATTTTTCCTTCCCCTGCCATCTAAAGGACTTCAGGTAGCCTATATGTTGCTTTTCCCTCCCTCCCCCCCTGCAATTTTATCCTCACGTCAACCCTGTGAGGTACCTTAGGCTCAAAGTTTACTGGCCCAAGGCCACTCAGCAGACTTTTATGGCTAGGTGAAGAGGAGTAGCTGGGTTTCTGTGATCCAAATCTTCCTATCTAGCCACTGCAGCCTGTTTCTTGAGAAAAGCTTTGAAATATATATATTTTTCTAAATAGGTCAGTAATTATTGCAAATAGCATTTTAAAATACATTTTGGCCCACAACATTTTCTTATTATAGAATGTCAGCTCTTATATTTTGTTGAATTCTGTAGGGATTTCTTCCAAATACACATTTAAATCACAGCTATAAGTTCAACTGGAGACAAAACATAAAGGATCTACAGCACACTTACCTGCAAATGCTTGGTTTAGCATGGTTAAAATCTCCTCATGCTTTTTCTAATGTTTCAGGGAAACATTTTGATGGTCTTTGTACGTGAAATAGTTTGAACTTGAGTTCATTTGGTTACGTCACATAAACATGTGAAAATGGGGAATGCATGGGAATATTTGTGTTTAAAATCTTTCACATGCTTTTTGCTCGTTTTCGAAATCTTCAAAGATCACTAAGAAACTAAATATACAACATAGATTGCTTGTGATGTGTTTTTGAAAGGTTGTGCAAGATGAAAACAGTTTAAAGTGGGAGGAAAATATAAATATAGAAGACCAATCATTACAGGGAGGTTTGAAGGAAATGGGGAGCCACTTTTGTCCATAAAGCTGGGTAAAACCGCTTTTAAAATGAGGTGAGCATTTTAACTCTCCCCACCACCACCTTGCACTCTTCTGGCGGTTCTTCTCATCCTCCAGAGCAGATTGGGGGTCACAAAGGAGGGGAAAGGGGGTGTTCTTTGCACTGGCTTCTGCTAGTAGGACTGGATAGTTGAATCCAAACCAACTAAAATCAAAACTGACACATTCTGATCAGAATATGTAATGGACACCACACATCAGAAAGTTACTTAATGTTTGAATAATCCAGCAAAAAAATCCTTTCATGGAATACTTTTGATACTGTTTTTCTATTTTTATTTTTTATTTTTTTTAAAAAAAACCTCAAACATAAAACAATGAATCGGTTTTGACAGTGCTAATCTATTAGATCAGAATGCCTGGAGGTACATAATTTCTCTTCAAAACAACCCATTAACTGGGAATATTTGAAAGCTTTTACCCCCACTCGGAAGGGGAATGTCAGAAGATATGCCGAGATCAAAACAAGGTAGTATAACCAACTTTCTCAAGCCACCGCAACATTGAGGAGAAGCCAGGGCAATGAGCCAGCACAGAGATAAGATGGCATCTAGTCCAATTAAGACTGCAGAAGCTACGGCGGAAATGGATACAAATGCAGTGCTCAATGTATTCTCATTAAAGAAATGATAACAGAAACATGGGAGGGGATGATGACACTAATAAAGTGAATGCAATGCCAGAAAAATTAGTTGGAACCATATTTGGTATTTCAGTCCTGTCCTTGTAACCAATCAAATGGTAAATGAAAATTTTAAGACATCATGGGTGGGGGGAAATAAAGAAAAATAATATAGTAATAAATTCAGGATTGCCGTGGGGAACAATGAAGGCAGTGTTTAGACACATATTAAAAGAAAAATTAAGACCACACACGACAACAAGTTCAAAACAAATTTGCAAACAGCTGCAAATTAAGCAAAACAAACTGGAAGCAATAGAAATAGATAAAATGATGACTAGAAATAGAGGAAATGATGGAACAATTACTATATTTAAAACAAAAATATTATTATGGGCATAAGTGATCCAAAGTATTACCGTAGCTGCCAGGTTGCCAAAAAAGAGAAACAAAGCAACAATTACTAGTGTAAAAATGAAGACAGGAGAAAGGCTTTCTAGCAGAAAATTCATATGTGGTGGGAAGTCTCAGAGGCATTCTCAGAGTTCAAGGATAAATTCCATCCATCCAGGGGAAAACACTGGGTTGTGAAGCAAGGCCCATGAGGGGAGTGATCTAGGGGAGGGTTCTGAAAGCCAGATAGAGAGGGAAGAAGAGGAGGATTGAGCCGTAATATTCCCTTCCTCTGTCCTAAGGGGTGGAATATCTCACCCAGGCAGCTGGAGATTCAACTTCCTGCCAGCAGTGGTGACAGATGAAAAGTTGTTGCATGGAGCAGGGAGGAAAGGGAAACAGTTGATTCCTCAATCCGAAAATATTACTGCTTTTGCTCATGAACATAACGTTCCAAAATGTGTTCCAACAAAGCCTTATCATGTGGCATGTTATGGCTGCCTTTGTTCTAAAAGCAGATAGAATGTAAGAGGAATATTAGCTTGGTTAATTGTTCTAAAAACATCTGCCTTTATTCGGCAAAGAGAAAAATGTGGGGGGACTAATATCTGCTTGCATCTTTTACATAAATTCACAGAGATTAATAAAGTTAAATGGAAAACAAAGGGGAAGGGAAAGAAACTTAAGAGCATATCACTGAAGTATGTGGCAGTGAAAAAGCTGTACAATACTAGGAAAACCAATCAGATTTGCACCCAATATTATCAGAGCATTAGCTCTGCTCTTTACCTATTAAATATTTAACCCAACTATTTTATAATGCCTTATTTAGATTTTGTCTCTTATTAAAGATTTGTCAGCTTTTTGGGTTTCATTTGTGTTTATAGTTTTTAATTCAATAATTCTTTACCAAAATACGTACTCATATACGTGCTTTTCTCTCATAAGGTTTAAGAATATGATGTTCGAAATTACACCTGGTGAAGAGGTAGGTGATTTTGATATCAAAGCTAAATTATTAGGTGTGCATATGGAAAAGGTTACAGCACCATTTTCGGGTAAAATACCTTGTAAGAAATAAATCTTTGTACAGATTGGATTCTGAGATGAGAGTAGAAAAATAGGAATTCAAAGAACCTTGCAACTTTTGTTTGTTGCTTTAGTATTGAGACAAAACTGAAACAGTCCAACTGATGCTCTTGAACTGCTAAAAAGTGTCCCTCCCCGCAAAAAAATGAAATGCAAAAGAAGTCCACATCATTTTCAAACACAAACTCGTTGAGTTACTTCCATCATTGCATCGTTTACCCTACTAGACAGAGGCCTGTAAAAGACATGTCAGGTCTCCAATGAAAAAAATGCTTGTACTCTATGCATTCCTTAATTAATTACTTAGCTGTTTGTTCTTGCTGTACAAAGATGCATGGCTTTGAGGCTCTTCTGTTCTCTAGAGTACTAGTACTATTTTCTGTGCTGTGGATGAGAAATGAATTAGGCTTGAGAAGAGGGCAGCTAGATGCTTTGTCTACATATAAGTTTTACTTTTTAGTCTTTGATCATACGCAATTCCATAGATCTTACTAAAAGGAGGAGAGACCTTCAAGTTCCACTGTGAAATCTAGGACATAAGTGAGAGTCTGCTGGGTTGTTACTAGCATTTATATTTAAAGAACAGATATACTTTCAGTTGGGGAAAGTGGACTGGGGCAAGTACAGTAAGCCCACAACTTCTACATATTTAACTTGTATGCATTCAGCTTTATATGTGTGGCCAATAATAATAATTTAAAAGGGTTCTGTAAAAATGGTGTTGACAATTCCTCCCACCATTGCGCCCAATGGGTTTTGACTATACATGATTTTTGCTTTAGGCACGATCCCCATGTAAGTTGCTTTTTCCTGTGTTTATGTGAATGTGGGGTGACTATATCTTATTTATTTCAGATCAGTATTGAACAGGGGTACAAATGGATCTGATGTGATCTTTAAAGAATGATACAGTAAGGTTTTGGCCTTCATGACTTAGGACCAAGGTAGCTTGTCTCTATATAGGGTAGGGACATTAAGATGTTGAGAGACTCCTGTAGTACCGTATTGGCCTGAATACAGTGGCTTAAATTCATGACCTTACAAAAATTGGCTTTTACAATATCGCTGCTGAAACAGACATACAGTGAAACAGAATAGATGTGAGTGCCTGTGAAATTTTAATGGAGTGCCTTATATTCGGGTATTGCATTTTTTTCTCCCTCCCCCCCTTGAATTTTAAAGGTGTGACTTATATTCAGATGTGGCTTATATTCGGGACAATACAGTACCTCTGTCTTTTGAGATGCTAGTAATGGCCACAGAGGACATTTTCAGTGGTGGCTCTCCAATTATGGAATATTCTCCCCAAAGATGCTCTTTTGGCACATATCTTCTTGTTTTTAAGATACTGGACAAAGAACTTTTTTTATTTTGCAGAGCTGCTTTGATTAAACATTGAACCATTTTCCAGAGAGTAGCCCTGTTTGTCTTTTGCAGCAAAAACAAGCCTTGTGTGACACCTTCAAGGACCAACACTGTACATAAATTATGACAGTGGTTCCCAATTACCTACGGACTGTGAACCCCGTTTTTTCAAGCCATGGACTTGAAAATGTTGATATTTTTGTCATGTGAATGGTGCCACAGAACATGGACCTCCTGGGGTTCCTGGACCACCAAATGGGAACCACTGAATTATGGGATAAGCTTTTGAGGACTTCTGTGCACTTTCTCGGGTGCATGAAGTGTTATTCTGAGTTATAGGTGTGTATATTATAACGTAGCAGGGAGGAATTGTAAAAAAAAAATGGGCTCAGTAGACACAACTATGTATTCTAATGATAATTCACAAAACAAAATAAAAAAATTCCTTCCAGTAGCACATTAGAGACCAAATATTAGCTCTGGGTTATTATTGGCTTCTATTATTTATGCCTCTTTGTGGCTTTTGCATTTTATTTATCTCCCTTAAAAACCATCAGAAGTAAAGGCGGTGAAAGGGCGCTCGACACTGGAGGGCGGATTCCCTTCAGAGCTCCTCCGCCTTTGGGGCGGTGACTCTCCCCTCAGGCCGCCTCCGCCACACTTAGCGCGCTTCCTCGCTCCTCCGCCTGCGGTCACACACAGCAGCCCGGGGAGACTTCGGAGGCGACGGCAGGAGCTGCCCCCTTTGCGCCCGCGAGCTCGGTGCTTTTGCCCGGTGAGGCGGCCATGGGGCACTCGCCGGTCTCGCTTTTGCTGCTGGGCTGTAGCGCGGTGCTGGTGTGTCCCCTGCTCTGCCTTCCGTCGTCGGGAAACGGTAGGTGGCGACGACGGGGCTCTCTCCCGCCAGAGGGGAGCCAAGTTTTGGGTGGTCGCTCACTGGGAGGAGGAGGAGGAGGAAGGCGGGGAGGCAGCTCAGCCATGTTTCGGAGGACACCATCCCGGGGCTGCTGCGGGGGGGGGGCGAG